>NC_056731.1:1874198003-1874298003 GCF_019279795.1 Protopterus annectens | reverse complement strand
AAGGTAAGTGGACTGGTCTATTGATCACATTCAGCCATGACTCAAGCTCAAAGATTTGCCAGAAAGACATAACTTTTATTAGAAACAGACCAAATATATTAGGCCAAAATCTAGGCATTCTGTAAAAATATTGACTGTTGAGAGCTATGACAACAAAGCTGGGTATTAGAGCTTAAATTTCACCCTTTTTGATCTCTAGAGGTAGATCATTTGTAGGAAAGCATTTATGTGTTTTTGCACATTAGCCATGGTCAGAAAAGATGCTTACTTCTTGATTTTGTAACATCTTCACAGGCTTCCATGTCATAGAAATTACCTCTTTTTTATTTTATCCACTTATCCTATGTTGACTTGGTAAGTCCCATTAGGCTAGTAGTCTCTTTTCAGGGGAGACCCAAGGTAGCATTTCTATTATTAGGGGAAATTTGGCCAGGACATTGAGAAACTTTCCCTACTCATCGTTGTTGTGAGTGGGACCCATTTTGCTGGAGCACTTCCTGTTTCCATTCCAAGCACAGAGGTGGGCTGGAGAAACTGGGAGACAGATGGAGAGAGAAGGACATAATGGAGTGGTAAGAGAAATGGAGGAGAAAGCAAATATCAAGACCAGAGAATGTGTGCAGAATTGAGAGGGGATGTTTCAAAGAAATTTGCTTGATGGAGGTGAGACAACAAATGATGGATGTATAGTTACAACCCTCCGGTTGGGAGGTTTGGGGGATGATTTACTTAAAGAAATTGTGATGCAGAGTTTGCCAGAAAATGAAGGAAATGTTTCCTGGGGGACATTATGGAGAAAATTCAAAAAGAGGATGGAGAGACAATCCTGAAGAATAGTGGTGAGATGGAAAAGAAAACATATGCAGACAAAGTGAAAGAAGGTAAAAGGGGAGTAGCAGAAAAAAAGGAAAAGGAAAATGAAAAATGGAAGTACGTAAAAAGGATTCAAAGTAAAGAAGACAAAGAAGTGGACAGGTATGAAGTTTAATAGCTCCTTTGGTATAAAAGCACATGAAGTAAGAGCATTTATTCTTATTAACAAAGAGACATTTTGTGACATTACATTTGAGACTGTTTTTTCAATGGAAAAGTTTCTTGGAGAATATGAAAAAAAGAAAGACTGCAACCCATGGAATCTCTATGTGATAAAAGCATTAAACAGGGAAACAAAAAAGGAAATTCATGTACAATTTTGATCAGAGGTGGAAAGAGAGACTTTGAAAGGACATTTGAAAACTTTATGTAAAGAAGCACTGGACATTACAAAAGTTTATGACAAAAGGGGTTTATGGACTGATGGATGGGATTGTAATACTGTGTTAAAAATAGAAAGAGAAAAAAATAGTGTGTGTGTGTGTGTGTGTGTGTATGTATATATATATATATATATATATATATATATATATATATATATATATATATATATATATATATATATATATATATATATATATAGGAGTGCTACAAAATCCTGAAAGCCCAAAATCCTGAGACCAAAATCTTAAAAGTTCAAAATACTGAAAACTCAAAATACTGAATCTCATAATACTGAAAACACAGAGGATACCAACACTTATATATTCCAGCACAAGGACTGTGGAGGGGAATAGGGGAGCTGCAAAATACTAGGGACAACCCAGAACATGTTTTTTTTTTTGTAGAAAAGAATGATATTTGATAAGTAACTGTTACAAAAATATGAATTGAAATGTTATAAATCTAACAAAATTGGACATTCATGCATGGACTTCAAAAATGAAAACAAGAGTAAGAAAAAGAAAGAAAGAAGAAAATAAACAAAGAGAAGAAACATTATAGGTCATAGGGCAGAAGAAAAATTAGATGAGAAAAAATAATAAAGAGGACATAGAAGAAGGTTCTGAAATAAGTGATGAAGAAGACATAAATTGGGAGGTAGTAAAACAAATTCTATTGATAAAAAGGTAAAAATCAGAAAAACAAAATGTAAATGGCTAAGTATAAAACAGAAAAAGAAAGGAATCAGTGAAAAAGAATATACGCAGCTAATGACTGGGGTGGTTGGTATAATGGTTAAGGTGTTTGATACTGAACACTGGGAGAGAAACTGACCAGGCTTAGAATGGCCTGTTAAGAAAAATAGCTTAGCAATAGCTATGAACTTATCAAACCATGAATCAAAGAAAAGGGAATGTAAATTTTAGAGTACTTTTTGTAAATGTGAATATATTAAGAAGATAGCAAGAAGGACAGAGATTTTGAAGTGGTGTAATACATGTGATGTAGAAATAATTATATTCAAAGACACAAGAGTTTTAACAAATGAAGAAAAATTACAAACTGAGAAACTATGTGGAGGAAAGATAATCTGGAATTTGGGAAATGAGAGATGTTCTAATATAGTAAAGCTATTAAATGTAACTTCAGCAAAAATGGGAAGATTGACCATTATAAATTTAAATCATCAAGAACAAGTATATCAAATTACAACATTATATGTGTATACTAAATGTAAAGAAAGGGAAAGCTTATTTCATCAGATTTTAGACTATGTTGTGATAAATACAAATATTATAACACTCTAAGAAGAATGTTAGAAGTATGAATGTTATAATAACAGGAGACTTTTAGATGTAAGAGGCAATCTTAAAAGGAAAGAAATGATATAAGAAGAATGTTAGAAGCTATAAGATGTGGTAAGTTAAAACTTTGGGACAAAAATTCAGGTCTACTTCATGTTGTCATAAGCTGACAATATCGAGTCTGATATTGTCAGCACGGCAATATCGAAAGTGAAGAACATTGTGCAAGTAAACAGAAATCTCCATAAGGGGAGATTTCCATTTACCTCAATGTAGTGCGGTCTCAGAGTTGGTATATTTAAGTAGGGGGGTGTGGGGGCTGCAGGGTGGGCTTGCCCCTCTGCCCACGCCATTTAGTTTTTTTTTTATTTGTTTTTTTTTTATGTTATTCAATGTTTTACTTAATCGATCAGTAAAATTAAACCTTTATTGATTCGATTAAGTAAACTTTTGATAACGTGATATAGACGCCAAAAATTCATGGACTTACAAAAGGGGTATGTATAGAACCGAAATAAACTATTTTATAGTATCAGAAGGTTTAATTATAGAAGAAGGGGAGGTAGTTGAAACAGGATGTTCTGATCATCTTACAATATTGCTAGAGAGAAATGAAAACAAGGAATATATAAAATAGACAAAGGAATAAAAAGGATAAATGAGAATGCATGGAATGAAGAAGGAAAGGGATTAGTTATACAGTTATGGAAAGATGATATTACTATGAGAACATTTTAAATTGGTCTGACGGGTGGATAATATTTAAGGAAAGATAAAAATAATTTTATAGTGGCAATACGATATGAGAAAGTAGACAAAGAAAAATATAAAAGAACTTATAACAATGCATTGGAAGATTTAGAACATAATGATATAAAGTACTTTCACAAAGAAAAATAATTATATTAAAGAAATCAGGAAAAAATACAAGCATTGTTATATAAGCAAAGATGTTTTTACAAAGAAAAAGAGAGGGAAGGTATAAACAGTTTCACATCCCCCTCCCTCTCTGTAGGAATTGGCACATATGTTCAGACCTACACCAAAGTACTATACAAGCATTTATATGGCTGCATGGAATCAGGAATACCTGACAGGACAAAATCCTCCTCCTCAAGGAAGAGTAAACCTGTCTGACATCTGCAATAAATAAACTCTATAATAAAAGGAAAAAAATTGCTGCCCAGGACCAAGAAGGAGCAGGTGCTTAATTGGAAGCAATCTCTCCTTAGCTTAAACAAGCAAATAAGAGCACTAGTGAAATCCTCCAAAGCAAACTTCGAGTCCAAACTGTCCACATCTACTAAAGACAATCATAAGGCCTTCTTCATTTATGTCTGCAGTCTGAAAGGAAGCATTCAGATCTGCTCAGAACTGGTGGTCAGGACACCTCATACACAAATGTTGTAGATATAGCCAACCTGCTGGCAGACAGGTTCAATGAAAATTTCACCTATCTGTCCCCATCAGTAAATCAGGACATCCCCAGCACCTGCCCCCCTCTACTTATCTCTAGGGAGCAAGTCATCACTGTCCTCTCAAAGGCAAAAAATACAGCCTCCATGGGACCTGATAACAACCCAGGCTGCATCCTACATGAACTCAGACAGGAACTTGCAGCACCATTAGGCACCTTATTCAACCAATGCCTGAGTACCAGCTTCATCCCAGCTGAGTGGAGGACAGCCAATGTCATCCATTTGCACAAAGGTAAAGAGGCCACCGAGCCAGGAAATTATAGACCCATCAGCCTAACAAGCCTGATCTGCAAGGCCATGGAATGGATTATCATGGACCTCATTAATAAGGACATCAGCAACCTCCAAACACTTGATCGCACACAGTTTGGTTTCATCAAGGGAAGGTCATGCCTGTTAAATTTGGTTGACTTCTTTGAGACAGCCACCAAAACTATTGATGAGGGGAAGAATGTGCATACAGCCTACCTTGACCTGGCCAAAGCCTTCAATACTATTCCCCACTCAGGTATAATAGATAAACTCTCTCAACTAGTCATCAATCTATATGTTACCAGACGGGTAGCAAAGTGGCTCACTGATAGAAGTCACCTAGTTAAAAAAGGGGAAGTCACTTCAAATAGTAGACCTGTAATAAGCAATGTACCCCAAGGATCAGTCTTGGGGCCCCTGTTGTTTGGGACATACTTTTCTGAGGTGCAGGTCAAAACCAGTAGGCTATGGCTGATCAGGTTTGCAGATGACTGCTACCTGGGCGCTGTTATCAATTCCCCTAGTGATGTCGACATCCTCCAAGAGGTTCTCACCATAACAAATGACTGGTGCCAGAAACATGGCCTCAAACTGAATGCTAAAAAATGCATCATCATCTCCTTGGGGAGAGTGACATCCCCACAAATTATCACATTAATAACAAGATCCTAAGCACGCAATCAGTCGTGAGGGACTTGGACACCCAGGTTTATAGCAGACTGACTTTTGATCACCATATTGCCTCTGTTTATGGAAAGCTTTCTACATGGCCCACATCATTAGTAAGGGTATCTCATCCAGGGACAAGGAGGTCATAACATCCCTATATTCTTCACTTACAAGACCCATTATTGAGTACAATGCCCCTTTTGGCATGTACCTCACAAAGCACATGCAGCAGCTGGAGAGACCACAGAGATTCTTCACCAGGAGAATCCAGGGCCTCAAATATCTACCCTTCACAGATAGGATAAAAGCCCTGTCCCTCTACTTAGTCTTATACAGACTCCTCAGGGGTGACCTCTGTCTGGCATACAAAGCAATTTCACACCCCACCTTGATGGGACTGCTGCATATCTGCATGTCAAGCTACACTCAAGTAATCCGCACGCATGACCTCAACCTGGTCTGTGAAATCAATAGGACTTGTTGGCAGAACAGAGTTGTTTCCCAGAGACTCCCCTTTCTATGGAATAGACTCCCTCTCCACATCAGAGTACCTCATTAACCCTTTCTAAGGTCAACCTGGATTACTGGATGGGGAACAGAAAATACACCCCTGGAATTCTACCTGTGTCCCTGCTGGACAGGGGGGTGTTGACTTGTCTTGGACTAAATTCTTGGTTAGGCTTGTAAGGGCCTCAGGGCCAATAGCCTAGTAACATCCTCTGATCCTATAAGAAGTATTGAGTTACTTATTCAAATTAGTAAAGCAAGACGGCAATGTAATGACAGAAGTACAAAATGTAAACTAAACATGGAAAGAACTCAAGAAAAGGCTATGAATAGTATAATACAATATGTACAAGAAATGTTTAAAGAATAAAAGAATGTAGTGAAAAAAACAGGGAAAGTTAAAAAGTTAACAGAAAAAGAGAATAGAGAGTTAGAAAAGGAGATGTTTTTAAATGGGTTTGGTAAGGTACTAAGACAAGTACATATAGATTCAGCTGCAGGACCAGATGGAATAGGGTATGAAATGCATAAAAATGTAAGCAACTACCAAAAACATTAAAGCTTTTGAATAGATGGGTAAATTAAGGTTTCCTGTATAAAGAATTATGTGGCTGAATATGTAAATTCATATAGACTAAAGAAGATAGACAAAAAAAGGGAGACTGACAGTATTGAATAATAATGACTATAAAATATTTATGAAAATAAAAAAGAGATTTGAAACTAAAATGGAAATATATAGTATAAAGAGAAAGGTTTATCGAGAATTATTCATCAAATTGTGGATATTATGAATAAAAAGAGAAGAAGGGAAAATCAGGATAAGAGACCTTAATAAGGCATTTGATACAATTGGACATGACATTTTATGGGCAATAATGAAAGAATATAATATAAGTGAGAAAGTTAGGAAATTATGTACGTCAACGTATAGTAATAATAGAATAAAAATACTTGTAAATGACTGGTTAAGCCAAGAGGTACATATGAAGAGTGATGTAAGACGGGATGTCCAATGAGCTGTATACAGTTTGCATTAGTTATGAATGTGATAGTATGTGAAATAAATTACACACTGAAGGAGGTGGGATATATACCACCTGAAGGGTTAAGAATTCCAGTTCTGTTAACATATGCAGATGGCATTATATTAATCATAAAGAACAAAATTTGGGTACAAGAAGTAATAATTTGCACAGATGAGTGTCTAGAAGTGATAAGGATGGCATTATATAAAGAGAAAAGTAAGGGTCGGGCGATGCAGTAAAGACAGGGGATTATATTTTACAATAAATGAAATGTATGTGTTAGGTATAAAATTTAGAAATAAAGATGTAAGTATAAGTCAATGGAAAAAGCAATAGAAGAAATAAAACAAACCTGTCTTTTCTGGAAAACATATAAATTATCATTCAGAAAAAAAAGACTTATTTGATAAATTCAGTACTGACAGGAAAAACAGCATACTTGGTGAGTGTGTTTATTTTGGCAACAATATTGAAAAGGAATTATTTCAGATTTTTTTTTTTCATTTATATGGGGTTCTGGATTAAACCCAGCAAAACGAGGATTTTTCTATGTAAATAAAGGAGAAGGAGGTTTAATGTTAATTAACCCAGTGATACATGCTGCTTCATTAAATTTGCACAAAGTGTTAAAGTGGATAAATGAAAAGGATGACAGATTAGTAGTAAAATTGTACAACTATAAGTATAATAATGTTTGGGGGTATGGTAAAAGAGAAAATGAATGCATAAATGAAGAAATAACATGTTATCAAGAAAAAAATATTTGTGTACAAAATAAAAATTGATGATATAGAAAAAGTTAGAAAATTATGGTATAAGAATATAATGATAAGCATTATTGTGTAAAACCATGAGAAAATCTAACAGATGAAAATGAAAGCTATAAAATTAGAAACAAATGGTGTAATCAGAAATTCAAATGTCAATTTTTTGTGGAGACTGGTGATAGGTAAATTGCCAGTAAAAGGAAATATTCCATATAACAAGAAAAGTGATAAAATATATTTACATTGCCAAGAAGAAGAAACTATGAAACACGTGTTTTGAAATGTAAAAGAGTAAAAAGTTATGCGGATAACTAAGTAAAGAATATTTTTTGTGTAGGTATAAAAAAATAAACATGGATATGTCATATGGGTTATATAGAATGAAAGAATAAATAATTTTATTATTTATTTATTTTATTTATTTTACATTTGTTGACCGGGCTAGTCTAACTGGATACATGTCCATTTTCAGTAGAGGCTCAGGGAGATAAGCTCCACTTTAAACTAAATAAATCAACACAAACAAACAAAATTCCATGCAATATATAAAGTACATATACTTGAAGAATTTCTTCATCAACTTGAGTTATACAGTACTAAAATATACAGATTGTGACTAGTGAGTTTAATAAGGTAAAATACAGTATTATTACCAAGGGAAAGAGATATTCAGCATTAGTATATTAGTTATGAATGTGCCTTTATAAGTATGTAAATTGGTTATGAAAAAGTGTACAACACTGAGAAGCGAGAGAGAGTTATTGAATGTATGTACATGAAGAAGTAATTACAGTCACAGTGAAAGAAATAGACTGGTTAATATAGAAGGTGGAAAGATAAGAGCTCACTGAAGAAGGCAAATGTTGTTAGTAGCATACTCAGTGATAGCACCTTGGGAAATAAGATACTAAGAGGGGAGTGAGGGATGAATTTGCTAATACTGCAATGTGGGTTATTGGAGGAGAGTTATAGAATAATGTTGTACTGATGGGGGGGGGTTAGTCAGGGTTAGTACAAGGACAAAGCCATTGTGTTTTTAGTTGAATCTTTAGTTGCGTTTTAAAGAGTGGTAATGATGAGAGAGATGTAAGTTTAGTGGGAAGCGTGTTCCAAATCTTCCCCACTGTATTTGAGAAAAGAGGATCACCTGCCTTGTTGTGGGATTTCAGGGTGGTAACCAGTAGTTTATTTGCTGAGTGAAGGTTAGTAAGTTTTGTGTAGGGGGAGATGATGCTACTGAGAATAGGAGTATTACTAGGCTGGCACAGAATTTTATGGGTAATGGAGAGTTGTTGAAATTCTAGATGGTTATTTAGTTCAAGCCATCCTAGAAGTTTGAGATTTAGACAGTGATGAGTTCTAAATGAGGACCCAGTAGCAAAACTGGCAATATTGTTATAAGAAGTAGATAATTTGTTTAGGTTGCTTTTGGAAAGATTAGTATAAACTGGTGAGGCATAGAAGAGGGTGGAGATCAGATGGGTCTGGGCAGTAGTAGTTCTGGCTTCTGGGGTGAGAAAAGGTTTTATCCTATATAAGGATCCAAGTTTTCTGTTTACAGTTTTAATAGTGGCATTAATATGTGAGTCAAAGTTGAAGTTGTGGTCAATCAATACACCTAAGAGTTTTGTAGTTGGGTCAGGAGCTATGATTGTACCATCGATGGATGTAATAGAGAAATCTATTGGGGTGGATTTAATAGTTGGAGTAAATAGTAACAGTTTTGTTTTTTTTGGCATTAAGGAGGAAGCGACGATGTTGGAACCAGTTTTCTACTTGGTTAAATACTGTTTGGGTGATGGACTGGAGTTCAGATGAAGTGGATGCTTTACAAATCAAAGTGGAGTCATCTGCGTATTGTATGCTGGTAGGTAGAGGTAAATTAGTAGAAAGGTCGTTAATGAATATGGAGAAGAGTAGAGGTCCCAGGATAGAGCCCTGAGGGACACCAAGGGTAATAGGGAGCTGTTTGGATAGGTTATTATCCCAAAGGACAGCCTGCTGTCTATTGTGCATATAGGATTTGAACCATTGTAATGCCTGTGTGTCAAGTGAGAATGAGTTGAGTATGTTGAGTAGTATTTGATGGTTGACCATATCAAAAGCTTTAGAGAGGTCAATGAACAGAGCAGAGGAGAGCATGTTATAGTTGCGATGTTTATTAATGCAGTCTGTAAAGGATAGAAGAGCAGTGGTGGTACTGTGGAATGGTCTAAAACCATGTTGACAGTCAGCTAGAAGGTTATATTTGACAATGTGGTCAAGAAATTGTTGATGGATACATTTTTCCATAATTTTGCCTAGTGGTGACAGTAGGGCTATGGGCCGAAAGTTATAGAGTTCAGTTGAGTTCCCTCCTTTGTGAAGTGGGATAATGTGAGAGATTTTCCAGAGTGAGGGAATGGAGCCTTCAGTTATGGTTCTATTGATTAGAATAGAAATGGGATAGGCAAGAGCTTTTGCTGCAGTTTGAAGGTATTCAGGTGGTAGGAGATCAGCTAAGGGAGTACAGGGTTTAAGTTTATGAAGTAGAGTATAGATGAGGGCTGTAGGAATAGGTAAGTGAAAGGTAGGTGGTACGGTAGTTGGGGAGGATAAGAGGGTAGGGTTAACAGGTGGTAATGTGTTAGCTAGACATTGGACAGATTCAGTAAAAAAGGTATTGAAAGCATTAGCAATCTGGTTTGGAGAGTTTTGGGAGAGATCAGATGGGGTAGGTGTTTTGGAGTGGCCGGGATGTAAAAGTTTATTTATGCCTGACCAGAAACTTTGGGGTTGATTATGGTGACATTAAATTATGTTTAATGGTAAATGGATTTTAGTAACAATCTTAAGTAAAATCAGACGGTGGTTAATGAAAAAGGAAAGGGAGTCTAATAGGGATGAAAATTTAGCATGATTGTAAAGGAAATTATGAAAATGTTGAACTAGATTTGTACATTTCTAAATAATTGCAAATATATAAATACATTTCTTTCTTTATAAATAAAGACCCCTACTCTTTTTAATAGGTATCATTTTTTTATATCCATGTGAGCTACCACAAGTCAAACTGATGGGACCGCTGTTTAAAGTCTCACCCAAAGGACGATGCACTCAGGAGTACAGCACCCCCTCCTCATGCTGCACTGCAGTATCAGTAATTGATTTATCTGGTGTGGGAATAGAACCTACAGCCTTCTACATCAAAATTGTGTGTGCTACCTTATGCCACTGACACTGCTTCCTTAACCCTGTAAGAACTTTATTGGACCAGCATTGATCTGGTTAGTTTTGTCTTCTCCATAGCAATGGTAAAAGTTTTTGTGCCCACCCCAGCATCAGTATCTCTTCTGGAATATTAGTCCTCTGTTGTAGCATTCCTGTTATAGAACATTTAGAATCTCCCCTCTCCAGTCTTAGTGGGATCACTGTGAAGTGTATTTTTTGTGTTTATTAATTTTTAGGAAGACTTCTAGCTTTAGACAATTTGCTTTGCACTCCTGATTAGACCAAGTTTATTACTGTTACCCAATTAGAGTGGTTAGAGGCTGCCACATCCATGTAGCTTGCTTTCTCTGCATATTGCTGTTTGAAATCAGGCAGCTTTGAATTTAGTTTAACCAATAACATAATTAATGCCAATTACTGTTTCTGCTGTAGAGTGTGAACAATTATTTGCAATGGATGATCATAAGTCATCATTAGCCACTGAAGGCATTTTCCCTAGGACATACAAACCACATGGAGCTCCAGGAAGATCAGAACTCTACTTTTTTTATTAATTGACTCACTCAGTATAAAGATAGGTGCATTGATATGTAGGATAATGCTAGCTAGTCCCAGTTTCAGTACAGAGCCGAAATGCATGATGTTTTATTGAGATTATTTCACACTTCATCTAAGATACAAGCAGTACATTAAGGATCTCCTGCTATATTGACTGCATATTGATCGGAAGTTGTGCACTTAGTGACCTTCAATGTTAGAACATTGTGCAACAGGAGTGGTTAATGTCTAGTATGTCTTGTACAAGGGAAATGTCTGTTGTGAGACATGCCTGTTTTCTCTACTTTGCAATTGTAGGCACACTTACTGAGCTAGATAGTATTATCTGCCTGTATATCTGAGAAAGAAGTGCTGAATAGAAGAGGCCACCAAGAGATCTATTCAAAAACCCACTAGTGATGCTGGGTGGGTACTGACAATTGACAACTGTCTAAATCCCTTTGTCCTAGTTGGTAGCCAATTCTCAATCTACTGAATCACATCTGCATCAGCTAAGAAATATTTAAGCTTGCTTATTATCCCAGCATGAGAGATAGCATCAAAGACCATGGCAAGGTCTAAGTCAACAGCAAATATAATATTTTTTTGCATCCATTTCTGCTGATACTCCCTCATAAAACATCAGCCGATTTTAGAGGCAAGACCTTCTTTAAACAAGCCCAAATTGATTTACAATATGGGCCTGACAGCTGGCAGTTTGGAAGTTTTAACAGGGCTTAAGGCTATGAGCTGTAGTTTCTGTGGCACAGGGCTTGAGCCACTCAGCAGCCCACTGTGTGAAGTTCAGCAAGTTCCTAAACCAGAATGTGTTTGAGGGTAACTGGGAACTTGGGCTAGGCTCCTCGTTGGTCCCCAGAACTGCAATAAGAGTGTTGGGCTCCTCAATTGTCCCCAGGACTGCAATCATAGTGTTGGGCTCCTCAATTGTCCCCAGGACTGCAATCATAGTGTTGGGCTCCTCAATGGTCCCCAGGACTGCAGTCATAGTTTTGGGGTCCTCAATGGCCCCCACAACTGCAAACATAGTAACTACCTAGGAATATCCAGCTGTACTAGGTCACTTGGGCCAGCCTGCACTATCCTCACAATGACCATTACATCATTTTGCTTAGCAGGTGAGATTAATGGGTCTGCTGATGAATGTTTGTTGTGAATGGGAAGTTTCATAGCTTGCTACCATGGGTTGGGATGTAACCATTGGAAGTAGATTTGTTAAATATAATGTACATTGAATAATCTAAGTTGCCCCTTACAGCACAGAGAAAACACCATTAATATTATTTGCCCCATAGAACTTGTGTTTTTGATTTAGCATAAGGATGGCTCAATGAGATCAAGGAGTTACTCACATTGTATCAATGACTCACTCACATTGTATCAATGACTCACTCACATTGTATTGATGAAGCACTCACATTGTATCAATGAGGCACTCACATTGTATCAGTGAGGCACTCGCATTGTATCAAGGAGGCACTCACATTGTATCAATGAGGCACTCACTTTGTATCGATGAAGCACTCACATTGTATCAAGGAGGCACTCACTGCATTGATGAAGCACTCACATTGTATCAAGGAGGCACTCGCATTGTATCAAGGAGGCACTCACATTGTATCAAGGAGGCACTCACATTGTATCAACGAGGCACTCACTTTGTATCGATGAAGCACTCACATTGTATCAAGGAGGCACTCACTGCATTGATGAAGCACTCACATTGTATCAAGGAGGCACTCGCATTGTATCAAGGAGGCATTCACATTGTATCAATGAGGCACTCACATTGTTTCAAGGAGGCACTCACATTGTATCAGTGAGGCACTCACATTGTATCAAGGAGGCACTCACATTGTATCAATGAGGCACTCACATTGCATCGATGAAGCACTCACACTGTATCAATGAGGCATCACATTGTTTCAATGAGGCACTCACATTGTATCGATGAAGCACTCACATTGTATCAATGAGGCACTCACATTGTATCAAGGAGGCACTCACACTGTAGTTGGTAACCTGTGGTCTGTGGGGACATGGAAGTATTACCGGTAGGCTGGAAGCTCATGCCAAATTTACTTGTTACGATATTGGTGATCTGCTATGGATGTGATTCATCCACATTGTGGTTTTTTCACGGCACACCATTCTTTGATTTTTACCCCTGATGTTTCTGACCTAAATGAAAAAAAAAACTACAAATCTTCTTAATTTTAACAGAAAGTTTAAGCTCCTGTAAAGCTTGTGTCTGTTTAATGAAGTTGGTTACCTGCCTCTTTCAGTCTACTTTTATTATATACAGTGTGATTTGTATTATAAACTTTTGTGCTTCTTACATAATTTGTTCAAACTAAAGTTCTAAACAAAACACTGTTAAAGAATACAAACAGGAAAATGTAGTGTAAGATGAATAAATAATATGTGTTAAGACTTCATCTGCAACTTTATTATAGAGATTAAGCCACAAGGTCATTTAGGGAAAAAAAGTATACAAGTATATACATATCACAGTAGTAAAAATAATGCAGGTTACAGCTATGAAGTACTAGTTACACTGCAAGAATTCTGACAAAAATGTAAATAAAATGACTAAAATGGCTGTTAGTCAACTACAACTGTTTAGGTTGTCAGGTTACCATTACTGGGCACAGTAGTAATGTGATCGTCCATAACATAACACTATAACTTCCAAACTCTGTTTCAGAATACAGCTCATTTAATTTTGCTTTAATGTTATGAATACCTTTGGATGAAAGTGCTTAATTTTTTCCAATAAACTCTGACTTCATTAACAGGAAGCTGCATTCAAAAATTCCAGTTTTCCCTGCAGTTGAATTATTGTCTCCACGGGTGTGTTTGGATATTGTTCTCAGTTATTATTCTATTAAACCTATAATGTTATACTTACTAAACTCCTTGATCTCTCTCTCTTAAAACCCTACAACTCTCTTTTTGCGCGGTTTTGCGCACTGAGCAGCATCGGGCAGCGCCGCCTAAACAAGATTAAACTATTCCAGGCTCCACAAAGTCTGCTCTTCACTTTTTCCCTTCGAACTGTTTAAACTCTCAAAATAATCACTCTATTCTCTTTCTAAAGCCCTGCACTTGCTCAGCTCTTATAAGGAAACACTAACTAAAGCACTACACCCTCCTTGACTTCTCATAAGTATTAGGCTCCCAATTGGTCCTTTGTGATCAAGTGAAAAATCAGTTCCCTTCCCTAATCTGATCAGTAAAAAAGCAGTTCCCTATACTAATCTGGTATGTCCAAGAGTCAGTTTCAAGGTTACTCTCCAGTCCAGCTGGTGAATCTGGGAATTTTGAGGCAATGTTACAATTGCCTTATGTACACAGACAACCCTCTCCTCCTTCCAACAAACTCTAATACATGTGAGAGATGCAGTTACATAGCCAAACTGGAGGCAGAGCTCTCTCAACCCAAGACTGGCACAGTCAGTCAGGAGGAAAAGGTAACCACCCACACCACAAATCCAGTCCCACACAGACCTATTGCATCTGCATACCCAACACATAAACACACAAAAACATACTCTGAGGCTCTAAATAAAAATCTGCCTAAACAGCAAAGACCTCCTAAGCAGATATCCAAGCAACAGCCACCCCTCAACAATACCCACGAATCACATATCTCACAAAATCAGTGTGCCTCACAGTCACAGCCCTTAAGGCCAAACAACACACCAAATACACTTGTTATAGGGGACTCTATTGTCCGGCACACTGACGTCCCGCTCGCCAGACTGAACAAGGAGAAGGTCACTGTAAGCTGCCTGTCGGGTGCCAGGATCCACCACATAATGCAAGCAATCAGGTCACTCCAAAGCAAGTACAAGTATGACTCTGTCATTGTCCATGCTGGTGTGAATGAATGACCTGAGCCGTACCTACCTGGACTACATGAAAAGAGACATAGAGGACATAGAGGAGCTCTCTGACCATGTAGCCCAGGCTGGTATGACCCTGACCTTGAGTAGCATCTTGCCCACACCAAGAATGATGCCACAGTATAAAGACAAAATGATCAGTTTCAACAACTGGCTAAAGTATTTGTGTCATTCAAAGGGGATCCAGTGTCTGTCAGCCTGGGATGACATGCTCGACAAGCCACGTTGCTTCGCTAAGGACGGCTTGCACCTGTCACCCTTAGGCTTTTGTATACTGGCCAAGGCTCTTGCCACCCCCATAGTGCCTTTTTTAGGCAAGGCTCAAAGGACAAACCCACCTCCATAGACAACCCAAGGAGAAAAAAACTAAAGGTAATGCCAGAAGTCTAAACCTCAAGATGCACGCACTCCAGGCTCTCCTCAGTATGGAGAAAATCGATGTCTGTGCAGTAACAGAAACCTGGTTCAAGGCTCCTGAGAGCACCCCAGCACTACCAGGTTATAACTCATACCATGCGTTTCGGCCCCAAAACTCAGACCAAAGCACAAAAGGAGGGGGAGTATCTATATTCATCAAAGATACCTACACCTCCAGGTTAGTGGCACTGCACGAAGCATCGGAAACCATCCATGTGCAACTAACAGCGGGCAAAACTGCCTTTCAGTTTGTAGCCTGCTACAGAACACCCTCCCTATTACAGGAACCCCACTTGGCATTCCTGAGAACACTGGAGAATATGAAGGTCTCTCCAAACATTATGTTACTGGGTGACTTCAGCTACCCAAACATTGACTGGGATAACTACTCAAGCCCAAACACCCTCGCCCAATGATTCCTTGAATTTATAAACTCTAACGCAATGGAACAACTGGTCACCACTCCCACAAGAGGGAACAACATATTGGACCTGGTCATCACCAACATGGGGACTCTATGTTCCACACCAGAGGTAAACCCCTCATTGGTAAGATCAGACCATAAACAAATTTCCCTGGACATCCATATCCCGTCCCCACCCCCAGCCAAGGAAATCACTGTAAAGAATTTCTCAAAAGCCAACTTTGCACTTTTCAAGTCTGAGGTGGAATCCTTCAAAGCCCCTGGGCCAGAGAATAATACAGCCCAATCTGCAGAATCCTTTACAAATGCATTCTATGAGCACCTGCAGGAATGCATGGATCGTGCTATCCCAAATAAAACTAAGACTCACTCCTCCAAAAACAGGAGACTGGTCTGGTGGACCCCGGCCATAAATAAGCTATACAACAGAAGGAGGAAGCTACTACATGATGGAGCAAAATCCCAAAAAGGGAAGGCATCTCTGATCAGTATTAGCAAGAAACTTTGATCCCTCATAAAATCATCAAAGGCCAGTTTTGAAAGAAAAATTGCGCTAGACACTAAAGATAATCACAAGGCCTTCTTTAGTTATGTCAGGAACATGGGCGGAAACTCCCAGATATGCTCTGAATTGTTGCATAACGGTACAAAATATACCGAACCTACAGACCTAGCCAACATCCTGGCAGACAGATTCAGCGCAAACTTCTCCCCCCTCCCCCCCAAAGGAGCAAATGCCTATCCCAACTGAATGTAACCTCCCTGACATCACAAATACACAGGTGAAAGCTGCCCTCTCCAAAGCAAAAAACACAGCATTTATGGGACTGGACAGTGTCCCAGGCTGTGTCTTACACGAGCTCCAAGAAGAACTGAACCCTCACATTAAGTCACTGTTCAAACTTAGCCTTACTACAGGATATGTACCCAAAGAATGGCGTACAGCTACAGTGGTCCCACTCCACAAAGGTGGTGCCACAACGGACCCCGGAAACTATCACCCCATAAGCCTGACTAGTCTGGTCTGTAAAGCTATGGAGTGTATTATCATGGAACTCATAAACAAAGACATTGGGAGCCTCCAGACACTGGACCCTACCCAATTTGGCTTTGTTAAGGGCAGATCTTGCCTCTTAAACCTAGTTGATTTCTTTGAAACAGTTACCAAAGCCATAAATGAAGGCAAGGTAGTCCACACAGCCTAACTAGACCTCGCAAAAGCCTTTGACAAAATACCCCACTCAGGCATCATAAATAAGCTTACCAGCTTAAATATCAACCCCTATATCACAAGATGGGTTGCAAACTGGCTCAGAGATAGAACCCACATGGTCAGAATCACAGGTGCCATGTCCGAATCCAAACCAGTTACAAGTGGCATCCCACAGGGCTCAGTTCTGGGACCTCTCTTGTTCGGTATATACTTCTCTGAGGTTCAGGCTAACACGGAGGGATTATGGCTGACAAAGTTCGCAGATGACTGCAAACTGGAGGCCATAATCATATCTCCAGCTGACACAAGCATCCTGCAAAAGGGTCTCACAGAGATGGATGCTTGGTGCCACAGCCACGGCCTCAAGCTAAATGCTAAAAAGTGCATAGTCATCCCCTTTGGGAAAAACAAGGTGCCCACAAATTACCACAGAGGTGGTAATCCATTAAGTACGGAAGAAGTAATTAGAGATTTGGGGACCAACGTAGATAGTAATCTCTCCTTTGATAATCACGTTGCCAAAGTGGTTAGAAAGACCTTCTATATGGCCCACCTTATCACGAAAGGGTTCACATCTAGATCAAGAGAGATCATTGTGCCCCTCTACTCGTCACTCATCAGACCCATAATTGAATACAATGCCCCATTTGGGATGTACCTTATCCGACACCTGCAGCAACTAGAGAGACCCCAAAAGTACCTCACCAAGAGGATCATGGGCTACAAACAGATGTCCTATGCAGCTTGACTAAAGAAACTCCAGCTCTACTCAGTTGCTTACTGCCTACTCCAAGGCAATCTATGCCTGACGTACAAAGCCATGTCAAACCCAGAATTAATGGACATGCTCCACCTCAAAAAATCCAAATCCCTTAGAGCTACACGCTCCAGGGACCTAAACCTCAGCACAAAAATAAATAGGACATGCTGGAGGGACAGATTCATTTCCCAGAGGCTCCCCTTACTCTGGAATAGAATCCCAATTCATGTTAGACATAGCCCCTCGCTGACCCTCTTCAAGTGAAATCTGGACGCGTGGATGGGAAATCGCAAATTCACCCCTGGGATCTCTTCTGTATCCCTGCTAGAGCTGCATTATGAAAATCTCTCGACTGCTGTTTGCACACATGCACCTTATACCTGTTTATGGTACTCAGTAATGTTACTGATATTTATTATTTGAGAAGTAAAATATATTACTCAGCTTCATGAATTTTTGCTCAGAATGTTAAATAAACTCTGTTTTATCTCACATAATTTACATTTTCTCACAGAACATTAAAGGTGAAAGAAGCAAAATAGCCCAAAAATAACAGATTCTTTTGCTGCAGAAAATGTGTCATACTATATCCGCCTTCATACAATGAGTCTTCAGAGTAAGACATTTATTTAACAGAAGGATGAATTTATATTAGTGCCCTGGGTTCAGAAGGAAACTAGTCAATGGCGTACTTTGCCAAGTTTGGTAAGACTAGATGCCCTTTTGGTAACCTTTTATTCCTAGAGTTGTATGATCATTAGAAGATACAAGAGATTGCAGCACTTAAGGCATGGCTTAAAGGGAGAACTGGATGAGTACACACTTACTTACACCCGTTTATTTTCTTGTATGGGAAGAACAAGAAAATGAAATGCCAGTTTGTTTGCTGACAGCTTTTTGCTGTAGTGCAGACAACATTGCCTTAATGTTCAGTGTCACTCAGGCTATTCTAACTTAGTTTTCAAATAGTTCTTTATCAAATACAGTTTGCAGAAAAGAGATTCATTAGGCAAAAAATGCCCTATCATTCCATAGGTGTTGCAACTTAAAGTATGTTATCTTTTCAGACTTTTGGTTAGTGTTGATTTTATGCTGCAGGGCACATATCCCCCACAATGGAGGGTTTGGAGACAAAGTCCCTCTCCAAAAGAAGAAACAGTGGGTTTGACTGTTTTGTATCAGTGACTGGAACTGCAACTGTGTTTTTGATAACTTGCAGTTTTGGTCAAGATCAATTTAAATTTAGGATTCAAAATTTATCTAGTTTCATAAACTGCCATTTAGTTATGAGTTAATTTCAGGAGGGCGTTCCCCAACTCTGGGTATTTTAGGAACACTGATAACTGAGTATGGATAGAGGTGGTAAACAGGACAACAACTGGGACAAGTGGTTGAGACCTGGGGGGTGTCAAATCAATGGCCGCTGATGTGAAAAGCATGGCCTACCAAATACAATAGCAGCCAATTCTCCTATTTTGCCCTTGGTTGTTGTGCCTTTTGGCAGAGTCTACATGCCTGTCAGCTGTGTCCAGGTGGGTTTTAAATGGGCATTACAGTCCTTTCTTGCATCCAAAAGACATACTGTAGATGAAATGGCATTCCTCTACATTGCCTGTAGGTGTTCAAGTCATGAGTGTGTGTGTGTGTGTGTGTGTGTGTGTGTGTGTGTGTGTGTGTGTGTGTGTGTGTGTGTGTGTGTGTGTGTGTGTGTGTGTGTGTGTGTGTGCACTCACATGCACTTGTGTGTACGTGTGCACATGTGCACACTTGCTTATGCACCCTGCAATGGGTTGGAACCATAGTTAAGACGAATTTCTATTCCTTGTGCCCACTGATTACTGGAAAAGGATTTGATTCTTCTGTGATCCTGTGCTTGATTGAGCAGGTAATTAGAGAATGAATGCATGAATGAATGAATGAATGAATGAATGAATGAATGAATGAAAAATGAGTATTCAGTCCATAAAAAAGCATTTTAAGTGGAGTGCATCTAATTTCTTAAGCACAAGAAGACTTACAGCAAGACAGTCACTGGCTGCTGATGACTTCAAAGGAAAGGGGTCTGAAAGTGAATGTATGGGGTTAAACAAGAATAGGGTACAGGTATAGTAAGTCAGTGATCATTTACCCATGATCAAACAACAATTGGATTCATTGCTTTCTTCTGCAGACTGCCTTAGTACCCACTCTTTCTAGCCTCTTTATTGAATATATTTATATCTCAGATCTCTGACTGTGATCAACAGGACTGAACTTAGGTGAATTGAACCTTAGACAAAGGATTCCATAGTGCCTCCTACTGCATACTGGTTCAGTCCTGCACTGCTTCAGTGCTTCCTCCCCCATTTCCCCCTAGTCTGGCAACACACCATTGAGACAGTATATATTTTCTTGTTTTTCATAGCTTGTTTTACTCTTCAGATTTTTTCTTCATTCTTTCAACACATCCTTATAAGACTGAACCCACTGTAATAACTGTAGAGGAAGTAATTGCACTAATCCAGAGTATGGATCATAGCAGCCCCCAAGATGTCATGGGTTTCTAGATGTTCCAGGGTGCATCTTAAAGCATTTATCCCAGTCTTATGATATAATGATGGCCTGGAAAAAGATCACAAATAATATTTGAAGAAGGAAATTAATTGTTTCCAAAGCTTAATACTGAATGTTGACAAAATAATGGTGCCCAATAAACTGAGAATCCACATGCTTGTAAGGATATACAAATCCGATTTGGGAATAGAGCCTGCCTTCCTAACCACTCAAGGAAGGTCACTATCTGTGCACATGTCTGGTGTTAGATTGGTATGGAAATGATAGAAGAAATGGGTGCAGGCTTATATTTAAGTTGTTGCTATTATACATATACAGAACATGTTTCCTCACACCCTACCCCAAAAGACAGCTAATTAATGTGTAGTCCTATTATGCTAGACTGGGACAAAAGCAAAATATATATTTCATGTTATTGTCAGGTATATATATGCAGCATGCCTCCTCAGCTGTGAGAATGGGAAAATAACGATCATAGTAATTTATTCTAACTTCTTGCTATTAGACAGTACACTGCCCCTAGACAAACTATACTGACCTTCTGTACTAATCTCTGAGGCTTGTTTGTGTAAAAAGTTAAGAAAATAATGACCATACTGTCACTTTCCCCCTACACTAGCTATAGTTGCTGTCAGTGCATGCTTCAAACCAGAGCCAATTTTAAACTAGGTAGGGCCCAGAGCAGTGGTTATAGATAGGCCCCACACTAAACCTGTTTAAAAATCACCATATAAAACTGAAGAGCTGGGAGAGTAAACCAGAGCCCCCTGATAAAATCCACACTGAGTCAGGAAAGACATACAGACTCTAAACCTGAAGAAGCGTACCTTGGCAGTATGTGAAAGCGCTAGTTCTGCAATAAATATTTTTTAACTACAACATCGTGGTGGCTCCTGAACAATTTTGTTTTTGCTACATACAGACTCTACATAGAAAAAAATAACAGCGAAAAACTCAGAGATTCAAGTCCTGTAAGATGGTAATGATATTCACTCTGCACTATGTAGATTAATTGATCAGTTGATGTTCATATCCTGCCTAGAATCTCACATATATCCAACTATTGTGTACGATTGATGTCTGACTTTTATGGGAAGTAAAATAAATTATTGCCAATTTTTTACTTTCAGATACACTGCAATACTCCCACACACAATCACTGTTATCCACAGAGAGGCTCTATACCCATCAATTACAGCCACATAATTAACTAGTCATACCACATATGTCTGATTGTGTCAAAATGGCCACACTAAAGTATTCCAATGGGTGTTACACAAATGTACACTAGTTCTGCAAAGCCAGACCAATGATTGTTTGACTTGAGCAAATGACAGCAGGGTCGGTCACTTTCATCCACAGACAGCCCTGTACCCAATGATAATGGCCATTTAATGACTGTGAATACCTCAGCTGTCTGATTGTGTTGAAAATGGGCACAGAAAAGTTGGCTCCACTGAACTGCATACTAGCCCTGCAAAGCCAGGACAATGAATGCTTAACCTGAGCAAATGGCAGAAATATCAGTTACTTTCATTCACAGGCTGCACTCCCTACCCTGAAATTATACCCACTTTTAATTGTATATACCTCAGATATCTGATTGTGATAAAAATAACCACAGCAATGAATTTCAAATTTGTTTTGCAAAAAAAAAAAGTAGACCCAATTAAAAATTCCATCTAGTTTATTGCCAATACATATTATTTCTACAAAGCCAGACTAAGAATAATAACTTTTCATCTTGAGAATATAACAACAAGGTCAGTCTAGCTCATCTCCTTCCACAAACAGCCTCTGAACCCAGAAATAATAGCCACTTTGTTGACTATATACACCTCAGATATTAGATTGTAGTAAAATAAACATAATGATAATAGTTACATTTATTTAAGCCTTCTACACACACACACACACACACACACACACACACACACACACACACACACACACACACACACACACACACTCACTTACGCACATGTGTAGCTAATTAATCTAGTGCCTGGTGACATCCAATGATCTGGCACCCTACTCAACTGTAGGCTTTGCAGCAAAATATCCTCTCATACTTGAGGATAAAAAAAAAAGTTCTTAGCTCTTTCTACATTTTAAACTGTAGCAAACTACATTTGTAGCAAGCAGTTTGCTACACATTACACAATACATGAAGAGCTGATGAGCTGAAGTGCTTCAGTCCTGACCAAAAAAGCAGCATAAGCATTCATTTCTGAATGCTGGTATTTTTCAGTTAATGGCTGATTGGCATCTGTAGCTCACACACTCCATAATACTTAGCACCAAGTTCTTTTGCCCCCTCAGCTATACCTCTATACAAACGTGCATGCACATGAACACACACACACTCACACACACACACACACACACACACACACACACACACACACACACGCATACACAAAACCACAGATTACTGCTGCTTTACTGGTTGTATACATATCAGGCATCTGATTGTGCCTGGTTCTGTGATACCCTGGGAAGGACCCTGAGTGTAACCAGGGTGACAGAGAGTTTGATTACTAGTCCTCACTCTGAAAGAGTGAAGCAGTGAGGGAGTGGAATGAAGAGATAATGCCTCCTTGCATATTTCTTATAAGGGGAGTTGACACATGCTTGGGGTAAATGGATGCCAAATTTCTCTGATGAAAACTGGAAAAACTACCTCCCATTCTTGAGGTTGTTAAGCTGGGTTGCATACTGATATGATTCCCTTGTACAAATGATCAACTGTCCAGCACTACCAACCCATGGTCCACCCTAACTTCATTAGCATACCCAAGCATGCATGAACCGCCACTGAGGGATTTCTAAATGATGGCCCCACCTGGTCAACCTTTGCTCTAGTGACAGAGAATGAATGGATTGACTGGACAGAGGACAGCAGATACTTGACAGGTAGTAGAGGTGAAGTGTAAAAAAAGTTTAATTATGATTAAAAGAATTAATGTATGCATAAACAATGGCACAGTAATGTATTCCAACTCTTTTTTGTTAGAAGCAGTCAACTCATTACAATCTCTCCCACACATGCTAACACCTAGACATGCACACACACACACACACACACACACACACACACACACACACACACACACACACACACATATGCATGCCCACACACTCACACACACACACACACACACACACACACACACACACACACACACACACACACACACACACACACAAACACACACACAATCAAACAACAACTATGTACTTTCATACTGTTTTTCAGGCTAGCTAGCAATAGCATTGTCTAGCAAAAGAACACGAGGTGCAGCAGACATTATTTAATAATAATAATAGTAATAATAATAATACAAATATTTAGTATAAAGGCACTTTTTCATGTGCTCACATCTATGTGAGTCTGACCACTTCTTTCATTTTCATTCAGGCTGCCTCAGGCACCAGCCATCTGAGGCAGCCTGAGCAAATAAGAAATGGCTCCTCACTGCTTCATCTAGGAGTCCAGTTAGCCACTTGTGATGTGCTCTTTCTTTTTTTTTAAACAGCTTTATTGAAAACATTAATATAATGAACAGATATTTTGAAAAACATTTAATAAGTAATTTTTTTTAAAATACAATATTTAAAAAAAAAGAAAAAAAATTAATACAATAACTATAATAGCACAGTAAACTATGTACAATGATGTTCACTATATATCGAATAACAGGATCAATTAATTTTAGTTTGGCCAAAGAAAAATGAAAATATAGAATAAAAAATTAAAGAAAAGGGAAATATTACTGCATTAATCATTTATCCAGTTCTTTAACTAATAATTCATATACATTTTCCCATTTGTAATATAATTTGTATTCCTTGTAGATTTAGATTTGATAGTTAACATTTCTAACTTATATATTTCTATGAGGAAACCTTTAAACTCTTTAAATGAGGGAACTGACGAGGAATTCCAATTTCTTATAATTATTTTCCTGGCAATGGGTAGTATAAACCAGAGCAAAGAATATTTGTTTTTATTTATACAGTCTGGAACAGGTGTATTGAATAATACAAGTGACCTTGTAAGCATAAAATTGTCTGTAAAAATTGCCTGTAAAAAAGTGTTAACTTCTTCCCAAAATTTCTTTAATAACACACAGTCATAACATATATGATTCCAATCAGCATTTGTTACCGTGTTACATCTCCAGCAAGCAACATCTTGCTTAGTTATCTTACTCATTTTTTGAGGTGTGATGAAAGATTTATGTAAAAATTTCCATGTGAAGATTCTCCATTTAATGGAGGAAGTGGTTTTGCTGGCAGACTGAAGGAAATTAACTTTGTCTTTTTCTGAGGGAATAAAGCTATTGATTACTGAAAATGAATTCCAATAGTTATCTGAATATATATCTAGATCTTGTTTAATTGTTTTATAAATATATGATATACTGTTTTTAACTGGTAAAGTATTATAAGTGTTAAATATTGAATAAGTTTGGGTATTGAATTTTTAGCATTTGAGGGGATTAAAATTAGCTTATCTAGAATATATTTTCTAAATTCTTGCAAATCTGACCAAAGTAGAGAGTTAAGGTTATATTCACCTATAAGAGCATTAATATATTTTGCCTCATTTTTATTTAACATTTGATGCCAAAACATTAATTGTTTTTGTTTAAATAACATTTTAGAATGATTTGCTGATATAATTATACCTTGTGTATAGGCAATAGGAAAGATGAGGAACAGCCAATTTTCAAAGATTCTAAACCTAAATATATAGTTTTTAAAGGCCCCCTAGAATTAAAATTATATAAGTAGATTTAAGTGTTTGAATGGAATAATTGGAAAAATACTCTCTCAAATTCCATATAAATGAATTATTTATTAACTGTGGTAGATGTTTGTTATTTTCGTTTTTGGTATTTTGGGAAAATTTAACATAATTTGCTTCCATTTTGCAAAATACTCTCCATCTTTAAGATAAACATTTGTTTTAATAACTGATGAAGTTGAATAAAGTTCTAGATTTGGTAAAGATATACCTCCATTTTCCCAGCTATACATAAGATAGGACAATGCAATTGTAGGCTTTATCGGATGCCATAAAAAGTTCTTAATCAGTGTGTTAAATTTTTTTAATAAAAGAGCCTGTAGGTGGAATAGAGATAGATTGCATTATGTATAAAATCTTTGGAAGCAAGATCATCTTTATAATGGAAACATTTTCGTCCATTGTAAATAAAATCTTGTTCCACTTACTAATTAGAGTTTCTATAATAGTCATACTTTTACTATAATTTAGATGTAAGATGTCTTTAATATTGGTTGCTATAATTACACCTAAATATGTTATTTGTTGGGACTGAGGTATATATTTTTTATATTGGTCTTGTATATTATAACTTTTGGAACCAATTAGAAGAATCTGTGTTTTAGAATTATTAAAATTAAGACCAGAACTTTTTTGAAATATATCCATACTTTAAATAATTCTTGTAAAGTAGGGTTAGTACCACCAAGAGTGATTAATACATCATTAGCAAACATTTGGATTTTTGATGTTTCATTACAATTTAACCTATATCCTTGAATATTATTGTTTTCCCTTATTAGGTTAGCCCAAAGGTTCCATAATTAATGTGAATAAAAGTGGAGATAGAGGGCAACCTTGTCTGGTTCCTTTTACAATGGGTATGTTCTGGGATATACTTGTACCTATTTTTATGTAGGTTTGGCTTTCATTATATAATTGAGTTATAAGGTTAATAAAGCTATTAGAAAAGTTTAAGTCCTTCAGTAAGATGAAAAGATAGTTTCAATTAACTGAGTCAAAGGCACAGTTAATATCTAAACTAACAAGAGTCAAGTTATTATTTAAGGCTTTTACTGATTCAGTTAAAGTTATTGTTCTTTTGACGTTATCATAAGAAGTTCTGTTAATTGTAAAATGTGTTTGATCCATATCTACCAGGGATGATAAAAATTGTTTAAGTCTATCGGCATAAATAGACATGAACATTTTATAGTCTGTGTTTAATAACAAAATGAGTCTATATGAAGCACATTTTACAGGATCTTTATCAGACTTTAGTATGGAGAAAATAAATGTGTACTTCCAAGAGGGAGGTATAATGTTATTATTTTGAGCTATATTGAATACTGTATGTAGTAGAGTTAATGCTTTAGCACGCAAAACCTTATAGATTACAGAAATGATACCATCATTAACAGGAGCTTTATTTTGCTTAAGTTTGGTTATTTGAACTTTTACTTCTCTAAAAGATATGTGTATCTATTAATTTTATTTGTGCTTCAGATAGTCTGTTCTTTATATTATTATGTATAAAAGATTGAATATATTTTGTACTATTAATTCTACCATTGGGTTGGTTTAATTTTTAAAAAAATATCTAAACTCACTTAATATATTTGGTAAATTAGATACCATTTTTTTGTTGGAGAATAGATTTCTTTAATATGGTGAGGTTTATTTAATATTTTAGTTTTGTTAGCTAATATATTCATGGATCTAGGATTTAGAGAAAAAGTTATAAATTTATATTTTTCAAGATTTATCATAACTTTATGGTTCAGAATTTCCATGTATTTGTTTAAGGTATTTATTTAATTCATTCTTTCTTATCTGGATTCTTTGAAGCATCAAGCCTTAAAATATCTAACTTTGTTTGTATATCTTGAAAGTCTTTATCCCATGAAATTATTTTCTTTTTATACCAATCAATAATTTTACCATATAGGTAAGCTTTTAGATCATCTCAAATGTATACTTCAGAAATTTCCTGTGTACTATTAAGTTTCAATAAAATTTTGTAGTTCTGTAGTGAAGAAATCAATAAAATCTTTGAGTTTAATTATGTAGGCTGTTATCCTTTTAATTTGAACACTAAATGTGGAGTTTAGTATAAAATCAAACATTATGGAATTATGGTCCGAAAGGGGACAAGACATCACTTTTGAGTTTGATAAGAAATCAGTTAAATTATTGGAAGTTAATACCCTATCTATTCTTGAATATGAATTATGTCTATGTGACTAGAATGTATAGAAGAGTGACTTAGCATCAGTAAAGTTATTAATATATTTCATCATGTATGAATCTGAAAATTCATTCAATAATTTAGCTATAGTTGGAATTTAACTTTTACCACTGGTACTAGAGTCTTTTATGTTAAAAATACAATTAAAATCCCCAGCAAGAATAATACTACCCTTAGAAAACTGAGCTATATGTTCTATATGTTGTTTCACTGTTGTAGGTCCAATGCCAGGAATCCAGTACATATTTATTAATGTCAAAATGTTCTTATTAAATTCTATAATAACTGAATATAACATTTCCTTGTTATCTTTGTAGGCGTCTATTATTTTAGGCATAAGTAATGTATTTTTCCATAGTATGGCCCCCTCCCCCCCCTTTTGTGTATGTTCTGAGCTAATCAAAAGTTTGTAGGATTTGGATTCCAATTTTGTAACATCTTCAGTTAGTAAATGAGTTTCTTGGAGAAATATTAATTGATAAATTATGCAATTTAAGATATTTGTTCAAAGATCTCTTATTAGGATTATTTAATCCATTGATGTTTAATGATATACACTTTAATGATGTCATGAAACAATTAATGTTCTGAATATCTGTTGTTGACTAACACTCCTTTTCCCCCATACTTTATAAGTGAATAGAAATTGACTATTAGGAATACAATTATAATTTACACATAAAACATGAAAAACTTTTATCCAATGAAATATGTTTGCATCAAATTCAGTTTTGTAAAATTTGGTGAACATCATAATAACTATTAACAGAAACTTATAACATTTACTAATAACATAAACTCTTTCAAAACACCCCTGGAGTTAAAAACTCCTAATTTGAGTGACATCTGTCACCCAAATTGACCATCAAACTAGCAACAACATTCATCTCTTCCCTGTCTAAATATATATGTTGCGTAATTTAATAAACACCCATTAGAATTGTATGTACCAATTCAAGAAACAAATTAAAGTAAATCAAATGTAACTGTTTCATTTTAACTTTTGTCAAATGAATTCAACATATCATAAATACCAGTCATGCATTATATAATAATGCAAAAGTCATAACTAATTTATATGTAATGGACTGCTATAATAATCAATAAGTAGACTAATCCCCTGTCTCTTTATGTATTGTGCCAATATCTAACAACACTATTTCCCCATCTCCATGTATCTGAAAAAAAAGCATAGAAAATATTACATTTTAGTTTTCCAATGTAGTATGAGATTCCAGTAAAAGTGCTCAGTATTATCTAAGAAGGAATGTATTTCCTTTCTTACCTTTAAGACCTTTAGTAATCTGAAAGAACTTCTAGATTTGTCAGAATATATCAAAATACTAGTTTATATGGTAAACATCTGCATCTGTGACTGCACTGTACGTAGCAAGCTATATTCATATAGAATATATTATGTTTCAAACATTAGTTATTTATTTTCTATCTGTACTAAAATTATTCTTATTTCTGATTTTTGTAGTTTTTAAAAGAATATTAACTTCTGCTTAGGTGTCATGAAAAGCTTTATATGTATTCATTTCCTTTCTTTTTCCTTTCTTCTTTCATAAATACTTTAATGGTGTTGCTAAATATGCCTTAAGTTTGTTGTACTAATCAAATGAGGCTTAAATTAAATAAAATAGAATTATAAATAAAAGTGTAGAAACATAGGGGTATAAATGTATCAAAATGCTCCGCTTATACACCCTCATAAATGCTTTTAATATAACAATTGTATTATACAGGTTACTTAACTGCAGTTCAATCATTTGACCTGTAGATAGCATCAGAGACCATCTATTCAAGCTATTATCCAGCACTGTGAAGGTTCTCAGCACAAAATTCAGACCGTAAACAGCTCCATGGAAACTACACTTTTTTCTTGCTTTCTGTTGAGGCAGTGGCAGTATGAACAGGCAACAGAAACATTCAGCAGTTTGGATGCATGAGACCAAGGAGGGAAAACATTTGCAGCTATTTCCTTCTTTTTTTTATTTTTGTAGATTATCTCGTGGCAGGATGTAGAAACACAAAAGGAGATAAAACAAAAAGGCAACAGAGGGGAAAAAGCCAATATGAAATAGCGCAAAGCTGAGAAACTCCATCTCTCAAACCCAGCAAACCACTAGACCACCACGGACACACCATTCCACACCAAACCCTTCATTTCAGCAACATTGCTATGTATGCTACACACTTGTCATACCAATCAATATAAAATTTATACAACCACAATAGAATTATGAAGACAAGTGTACAAAATGTAAGGGATTAAATGTGTCAAAAGTGCTTTATTTATGAACATTCATAAATCCTTAAACATGGCAGACATATTATATATGTTATTTATGTGCAGTTTTTCAACTAAGCTATAGATGCCATTAGAAACCATCTATTCTAACTATTATTCAGCTTTTACGAAGCTTTTCAGCACACGGTTCAGTCTATAAACATTTCCATGGAAACAACACTTTTTTCTTGCTCTCCATTATAGTAGCTGCAAAGCGAGGACAAACCAAGGTTGTTTAACAGATCAGATGCACGAGCTTGTGGAGGGAAAACCTTTACAGCTTTTCACTGAGAAAACTGTTGATTAGCTCATGGGAAAACTGGGAAACATAAAACAAACAATAAGAAAGACATAAGGGAGGAAGAAAAGCAATATAAACGTTAAAAAAACAACAAAGTCCATCTCCCAAACCCAATAAACCACTGGACCACCATGAACATATCATTCCATACAAAATCCTCCATTCCTTCACAATCAACAGCAAAGAGGAAACTAGAAAGAAAAACAAAAGAAATAAATCAAAGCCTCGCCATAAATATTTACATTTTTACAATAAATATCAAATGAATTACTTCAAAACATATCAGGTCACTGAAAGGGAGAAAAGATAAATTTTTCACATGTCTATTACCACAAATAACACCACATTCCCACAGCAGAACAGGAGATGGGAAACACAATTACTAAAGCAACACCATGACAGCAATATCAATGAAGAGTCTCTCCTCACAGAGAGGCAGGGAAATAAAACAGCAAACAGTTAAAAACAAATAAAATAGATTATATTGTAATAGAAACTCATTTTCTCATCTGTAAGTCTCTGTATCTACTATAACTCCCCAAAATATCATACATTTCATTCCCAAACATACGGAGCATTTATTATAACAGACAACAACCACTATTTAAAGATAATAAATAAATTAATAAATAAATAGCTTTTACTTGCTATAGAAATGGAACTAGAATAAACTAGACTTAATAATAACAGGCTATAAAATACCATTAAAACAACTATATACCATAAAAAGACATTTAAACAACAAAGACTCACCTGTTGAACCATTTCCACTTCCCCAACTTATGGATTAGTTTTTAAGACTTGGGTAAATAAAAGCCATAGTAAAATAACTTAATTAGTCACTTATTTTTGAGCTTCTTTTTATGTTCAGAGACCTTCCAGGAACTATTATCAGCATTTCTTTTAAGGCTGGCATTTGCCCACTCCACATTCTCTATTTTATCAAGCAGTTTTCTTGTTTTGACAAGGGTAATGGCAGAGTCTATGTCATCAAATATTTTTGGACCATCTTGAAGAAATATTTTTAATCTGGCAGGAAATAATAGGTGTGTCTTTATTTGGGCTTTCATTAGTTCTTTTAGCATTGACAGAAAAAGCTTTCTTTTGGCAATTACAGAAGATGAGTAATCATTATCAAGCATATGACATTTTCAGTACTTACGTATTATCGCAACCACATTTTCGTAGTTGCATTAATACTTATGTTGCCCTGAAAAGGAGTGTGGGAATTAGCATAAGATGTAATTTAACGTCTGTATTAACAGCAAGTAAGTTTGTTTGAATTACAATCAGGAGGTTAAACAACCATTAAACTTACACACCATGCACTGTTCAATGGTTGTATGGTATGTGTGGTTGCATAACAGTCATATAAAAGAGTTTATATTTTAAGGTTTGCAGTGTATTGTGCTTTCCTTTTGTGATTGGCATGTCTGGTAGCGTACATAGGTGGGAGAGGTAGGTTTATTAAAACCACTTTTCTTTTGGAGTACAGAAGACTAAATGGCATTTGTTATCTTATAAATGTTGCAGAGAACTTAATACATTACTGTTTTATATACTTTGTGTGTATTATATTGTATTGTAAGCTTCAAAAAGCATAATGAGCTTTCCTTTTGTGATTGGCGTTTTTGGCAGCGTACATGGGCAGTAGGGGTAGGGTTATTAAAAGTAGTTGACATTCTGTTTTGGACCACAGAAGACTAAATGGTGTTTGTTATCTTATAAATGCTGTAGAGAAGTTAAAACATTACTGTTTTATATATTTTTCTATGCACTGTCTACACATGCTGTGAGCAAGCTTCAGCAGATGTGGGGGTGAAAAGTCTTAACATATTATGACAACCACACGCTGTCAGCATTCACGGCATTCTCTGCAACATGTTATTTAACTGAGAATGGAATGTTGCTGAGAATGCCTTGAATGCTGACAGTGTGTGGTTTGGATAATACGTAAGCACTGCATTTTCTTTATATTTGATAGGAGCTTTAGCCCAAGCAGTCTTTAACACTATCTCCTTGTCATGAGAAGATAAAAACTTCACTATAACAGATTTAGTAGAATTGGGTTTACCTTTTGTTGCAATAGCCAAGGACCTGTGCACTCTTTCTATCCCATATGAAAGAGCTTCAGGAAGCTGTAGTACATCAGGGAGCCAAGAAGTTAAGAATTTTTCCATATTACCTTCTTCAACATTATCAGGCAAACCAAAAAGTCTAATATTATTTCTTCTTGGTCTATTATCTAGATCATCAATTTTTGTTTGTAAAAGAGTATTTTGTTTTAAGAGAAAGTCTATATTGTGTTCACCTTTTTGAATTCTAGTGTCCATATCATTTAGTGAAGTCTCTATACCAGTAATCCGTCTCTTTTGCTGCTTAAGGTCTTCATCTAATATTTCTATTTGCTGGGAACATTTTTCTTTGAAATTATCCAGTTTCACATCCATTCTATCAATTTTTGCTGTCAGTTCTTGAATGTTAGTTAATAGTGACTGAAGTTCTTTCTTAATAGTTGCTTCTTGAAGTGTAGATTTGGAATAGCTCATCCTGTAGTCTGAAGTCCAAATATTTTCTCTAGTACTTTTTGACAAGAAAAATTAAAAAAAATTGCCAAAATTTTTATATACCATCCTAAAGAATGATTAATAGAGTCTATATATATATATATATATATATATATATATATATATATATATATATATATATATATATAAAAACAAAATTAGGATAGGTATACTCAAAAAATCCTGTCATAAATATTCTGTAAAGACAGAGTAGAGAGAAAGTGCTGTTACTCAGTGCTCATCCTGGTCACGCCCCCTCTGATGTGCCCTTTCTTCCCCTATCAAAATATCAGGATAACCTGTACTAAGGTGTAATTGCTCTATTCTCCACTGAGAGTCACTAAGAGTAGGTCTAATCCTAGGCTGCTTTAAAATACAGCTTAGCCTTGTAGACTGATCTTTTTAACAGAAATAATAATTCCATATATTTGCAGTACATGTTCTAAGTCCTCCAAAACAGGAAAGTCATTTTTTTAATAAAACAAGTTAATTATGATTTTCTGACAATTTGTAGGGCTGCAGCTGAGAAGCCAATACCACAAGCTTCCCCTAATGATAGTATAATAATTTATTTGCATATGCTTATATCTGATTGTTTTTTTCTAAATACAGCCCAAATACTTCTGCTAAAAAAAAAAAAAAAAAAAAAAAAAAAAAAAAACAGTAGCAACCAGCTGTGTGCTGACCCAAAAAGGTAGAAGTGGAGATCTGCAAAGGAAAGGCTGGACTTCAGTTACTTTGTATCTTAGAAAGAAGACAGATAAAGTACTGCCTCATAGCACAAAACAAATGCAATCAGAAGTTCATTACACTTTGACAGTCAGAGAAGAATATTTGATTATGCAGCTATTTTATCTAAGAATAGATTAAACTTGGTATTCCAGAAAAGGTAATAGCATTTTAATTCTCTGACATATAGAGTTTATCTTCTTTTGATGTGCCTTTGTGAAAGAAATGTAGCATTCACAGCACTTCTAAAGTGCTTCTCGAACAAAACAGCAACATGTGCCTGCTTTCCACAAACTCTGTATACTTCAGTAGTTGTTTTTTTTTTCTTTTCTATATACTGTTTATAACTGTGTATAAATCCCATTGCTTATTATTCTTACTATAGCATCTTTTGTATATTGCTTGTTACGGCTTTTACTCTGTTTAATTGTACACTCGCATGTTATTATCTAATGTTCTAGCTCGTGCCTGCAGCTGTCTATCTGGACCAAACAACCTACCTTATAAATAAATGAAAAAACTAACTAACGGAACAGTACAATCTCCTTCTCCATCAGTTGACCATGGGCACAGCTCGCTACACTCTGTAAATAACAAGGAAAAGGGCAAACTAAGATAATTTGAGTGAGTCACAGGCAAAGATGCCTAACACCTTATAACAGCAGCAGAGAAAAGGCTCAGCAGGACCTGAAACAAAATGGGTCAAGAAAGACAGAAAACCAAAAGGCATATCTTTGTTTGCCTATAATGTGATAATTTAAAGAAAAGAAAAAAATCTGTAGAGATACCATATATCATTGCATCCCAAATACCTATGAGCTGTAAAAGTAAAGGGTGAATTATTAAGCAGGACAAGGTGAATCCCATAATAAAAAACACCACACATACAGGAAGTACCTCATTTGAAAGGAAATGTTGACTCGAGTCAGAGCTGCCTTTCTGCTGAAACAGAGCAGTGACATTTTTTTTGAAGTTTGTCTTGAAAAGGCTCTCCTCTGTTCCGATATTACAAACAGCACGTATTTAGAGCGTTGTGTGCAGCAGACTTTTAAAATATTGTGCCTGTTTGCTTTTTTATCTGTTATGGTCACTGACAAATCTACATGCAGAATAACACTGTGGTTTATTTTGAATTTACACCAGATTGTACACGTGTTTTATAAAAATATTTATTTATTTATTTAATATGGTCTAATTTGCAAGAAAACACTTTTCTTTTAATTACTAGATACATTTCACAAGTAAGTGAACTAAGATGTATGTAGATCACTTACTTTCAGCCATAGACTAGTTGCATAACAATAAATAACTATGTAAAGCAAAACCATTAACAGGAAAAGCAGAAAATTACAATAAACCATGCTTCATTTCCCAAATGTCTGGAGACTGACAACTGAAAAAAATGTTTTCCATATAAAAATTAAATAGTCTAGAGCAGTGCAGTCATGCTTAAAGGTCACAAAAGTGTGGACAATAAATGACATTTGCAGGGTTGGGTTGTACAGAAGATCTAAGTATTAATACTGTTTAATTATAACAAAAAAGACCCAGCCAAGCCAGAATCTTCACCGTAAAAAAACTTAACATCCTGTACTGGAGGCCCATGGGATATGTGCAAACAGCCCCTTTAAGGACATACCAGTGTTTCAGTTACATGGCTTCTGAATTTTCTTAATTGATTTTTTTTTTTTTTTGTAGGGCTGTACTGGTACACTCAGGCCAAACCCCACCAACTGCAGTCATGTCATGCTTTACCTTTTTCTGAGCTTGTGAGTAAGGCATACGTGGATTGTTTGGCCATATTTTGGAAACACAGAACTTTAAATCAAGCCTGATATTACTGAGTTTGTGTTACGTTTTATCCCTTTGGTTTGGATGTTTAATTGTATCTGAGAACTAAGGTGGAGGAAGACAAGTGCTTAGCCATGTCACATCAATTTTGTGTTGTCTGATGTCAGTATAATGTTAAAACTGTCTCTGCTGTAGGCTGTTATACTATAATATGAATGTTTCTGTTCAGCAGGTACCAATATAAAATCTTGACCTTACTGTTCCAAGTCTGACTCCATACTCACCAACATTTTGCGATTACTCACCTGCACAATGTGTCATCCAATTAAACATAAGGACAGAGTTCATGATATAAGATGATAAACAGCTGCATCCTGTAATTAGATCTGGTTGCCTTAATCTGTATTTGCATGCTGTGTGACCCTGTCTCTGAGCAATTTACTCAGCTGGGCAAAGCATCCGGGTCACCACTGAAAAAGGTAAGTTGTGCACAGTGGACTTACCCTCTTAACAAATAAACACAACTAAAAATTCATATATTAAATCAATGGATTAGCTCCTGCATATCTCTAGGATAAACGCCGCTGTTGTCTTCAGCTTGCCATATCATCAAAGCATTTCTTTTCATTCAGAATCCTATAGCCCACAATCAGTCTTCACCAGTACCCAAATAGTTTTACTAGCATCTCCCAGCCATATGCATAGTTTTGTAACACCTCTCACCTCCCACCTCTGTACTTCTAATATAAATCTTAGGATACCCATATACAATTGTCCTGAACCTGTTTAATACCCCACCTCTTAAATACAATGTTAGCATTTTCTGTAATACTGAATTCCTTCACTCACTTCTGTTTCTTTGAATTGCTAATCGCTAATCATAAGATCTGTTATCTATTTGACAAACCCACTAATACACCTCTTCAAATTCTCAGTGTTCAACATCTACTAAATGCATAAGTATATTTTGTTGTTGGTCTTTCGGCTTTTCCCAGTTAGGGGTCGCCACAGCAGAACTCCGGTCCGCTAATGATTGGCAGTTGTTTTTTTTTTATGGTGTCGAGTTGCCAGCCTGATGCCCAATCTTTAATGAAAGCACACCCATTCAACGCATGTCTTTGGAATGCCCACTCGACCGTGGGGAGGACATGCAGACTCCACACAGAAGGCACTCCCAACCCAAGCCGAGAATCGAAAAGGAGAACCTCTTGCTGTGAGGCAACAATGCTATCGCTGCACCACCGCAGATGTTGTAATATTCTCCTTTATTTCATATGAATGTAATCTAATTTGCAAACATATGTGCAATTATTAATGTATATTACAGCATGTCTGTATAAAAATGCTTGTAATACATTGAAGGTTTTCTCCCAGGGCCTCCAAGTTTTTTAATTAAATTCAGAAAAACCCGGTAAACAAAATAAAAATAAAATAAAATAATAAATAATATAGTGTATGAAACTACAGTATACCCAATAGCCCCCTGTGCTGCAAGGATCTAAAACTAGGATAGGAGTAACATCTTTCGCTTTCTTCTGTTTGCATAACACTTCGGAATCCAGTGTGCAATAAACAAATTACATGAAGCACACTAATGTCTTGCATTCTTTCTCTACCTATATTGCATAAGTTGAACTTAAAAGTTATTTTGTTTAGTTGTTGTTTAGTGACAAATCATTATGGTCACTCCGGTTGTGACAAGTGTTAGGGCAGCTACATAATGAATGAGGCATTATATTTAATAATCAGCCAGATGAGAGACAAGTAGCGTGAACTGATTATATCCCAGGACAAGGATGATGTAAGAACAGATTTTACTTAAGTATACTTTGCAATAAATACAGTATCTTCTTTTCATTATCCAAGAAATGCAGCCATATTAAAGCAGACAGGCATCTTCATTTTACATTTCGCATGCAATTTCAACAGGAAGGAATGTGTCACTGAAGGATACAAATGAGCTGAGAGAAATAACCTTCAGATAAAAATGAAATGTGCTAACAGAATGTTATGTACATTGAGTACAAATAGATCTTGTTTAGATAGTAAGAGGCTTAGAAACCAAGGTTAAAGCGTCATGTAAAACTAGTTTTGGTATTAGCTGGTGTTGACCACAGACCCAGTCTGCTCATACATTTGTTTTGCAAATTACCCAAAAAAGAGCACATGGGGATACTTGGGATGCTTGTAAAGGCTTAGGGCCGGTAGCCTAGTAACGTCCTATGAATCTATGAAACACAGACGTCAGTAAGTTGGTTCAGACTGATACACAGGAAGTCATAGCAGTGCAATCCATAGAAGTTTGGTACAGTCACTCGAGACTGAGTGCAGAAGGAATAATTGTGAGTATAGAAACTATGGACAGTATAATGCAGCCTGTTTCAGTTTATCAGCACTGTTATTGGAGACAGTAAGATTTGATTTGGATACTGTTGACATCCACCTCCACTCTATGCTGCTACTACATAATAAGCCAAGAATTGGCACTTTAAGGGGGGACTGGTACTTTTTCAGCACAGTTCTGGGTAATTAAAGAATAAAGACATTCATTCCACTAATTCCAGCTACATTCCAGTTTCTTTCAGTTATTTCCAGTTTATTCCAGTATTCTACAGTCATTGCAATTCATACAGATGACATACCTTTCAGTACAAGCTGTGTGATTAAAATGACTTCTTTACAGTAGTTCATACACGGTGATCAAAAGACAGTTCATTGCTGACATAGATTTCCAGATTTCTCACTGTGGGATCAACTTTCTGGGGTGTGTTGTCAATGTGATAGTTACAAGGGTGTTCTTGTTTGCTGAAAGATACCATTATCCATTTCTTGACATTTTGTTTTGTCCATGGTTTTGACACCAGCTACTGGTTTGGCAAAAGCCATCTTGGAGGATTTTGGATTTTGGCATCCTCTGGGAAGTTTAAAGTCACCTGCAGGCTTCGTCAGTCATAATCCCTTAACATCAACTTTGACCTCCAAAATGTAAATGCCAAAGATGAGTGGTTGATAGGCTGAACTCTGGGGTACATCACTAGTGACAGAACTTTTGGAGGAGGTACAGCATCCCACCCTAATTTCCTGAGTTTTGTCTCCTAGCCAATTTAATATCTGATGGATTTACATTAATTGGGAGAGTGTCTGTGAACCTATACCTGAGTGAGAGATGGTGTCAAATTTCTTTGTGAGGTGTAGGTATGTGATGTGTACTGATTTGCCCTTCTCCATTGTTTCAGTAACATTTTTGAAGAAGTCAACCAAGTTATGTAGGCAGGATCTGCCTTTCATTAATCCAAACTGGCTTGGGTCAAGAGTCTGTATATAGGCTCATAGGTTAATACTAGGCTAACTGCCCTTGCAGGCCAATTTTTAAGCCTACCCAATTATCCCATCTAAGAATCAAACCCTGCACCTTTTGTCTGCAAGGTAAACACTTTAACCATTATGCCACCCTCCCAACCCTTAGAAAAAATAGTACTAAGCCAATTGCTCTTATGGACCATTCCAAGTACAGCCAATTATCCCATAAGAAAATTAAACCCTGCACCTTGGGCTTATAAAGTAAGCATCTTAACCACTATGCCAACCTCCATATGATCTTACCTCCCAACTCCATAATGATCCTTGCCATAGCCTTACAGATGGCTGTTCAGGTTTATGGGTCTATAATTACTATGGCTGGTTAATGTCCCACCTTTATGCAAGGGTTTGATGGTTTCTGCTCTCAATTCATTCAAAATGAAGCCATTCTGGAGGTGGATATCGAATAACATTTCTGGGGGGGCCTGACAAGTCATGTTTCAGTCTAACCAGTAAGCAACGTAGTATGTTATCTGGCCCCATAGAAGTAGTGCTCTTTGTCCTGGATATTGCCTTGAGGATTTGTTCTGGGGGAGTTGAGTGTGAGGGGTGTAGATGCAAGATACAATGAGCGGTGTACCCCAGGGATCAGTCTTGGGGCCTCTGTTGTTTGGCATATACTTTTCTGAGCTCCAGGCCAAAACCAGTGGGCTATGGCTGACCAAGTCTACAGATGACTGCAAGCTGGGTGTTGTCATCAATTCCCCTAGTGATGTGGACATCCTCTCAGAGGGTTTCACCCAAACAAATGAATGGTGCCAGAAACCCTCCTCCTGGACTTATCCAAGGCATTTGATACTATCTCTCACAAACTTCTTCTATCCAAACTCACTAAGTTTAACCTATCTGTCTCCTCTATCAAGTGGTTCACTAGTTACCTCTCAGACAGACAAGAAGCAGTCAAATGGAAACAATCCACCTCCTCCTTCCTTTAGACTCCTACAGGTGTGCCCCAGGGTTCTATATTAGGTCCCTTACTGTTCAACATTTTTATCAATGACTTGCACAAGTCCATCCCTAATGCTAAATTAATCCAATACACAGATGACTCTATAATTATCTGTTCTGCCACCTCCACTTCCTTGCTCCAAAAATTAACTCAAGATGCCTTCTCTTCCACCGAGCAGTGGATATTAGACAACCATCTAGCATTTAACGCAACAAAATCGAAACTTATGCTATTTACTCCCTCTAAAAACATTACTATAGACAAAAACTTTCTCTATTACCAGCCAAAATAATACCCCTCTTGAGATAGTACCCAATGCCAGACTTTTAGGAGTCCTCATCGATAAACAGTTTAAGTTTGATATCCACATACAAAACAATATCAAGAAAACCCACCAGAAACCTGGTATGCTTTACTGCCACAATCTCTACCTTACTCCCTCCACTAAGTTTGTGCTCTCTACTACATACCTCATTTCTTCCCTCTTGTATGGTACCCCACTTTTTACTAATTTACAGACTTCCCAAAAGACAAAACTCTCTTCCTGCTACAATAAAATTTCCAAGTTTGCTCCAGGCTACAAATTCTCCACTCACCACTGTAATGCACTTCACAAACTAAATTGGCTAGAGCTCCTCAATTATCTTACCTATACACAACTCACTCAAGCTCACAAACATATCTTCCATCCAGAGTGCCTTTTTTAGGGGGTATTCCAAAGACCAAATTACCACCATAACAGCTACAAACAAATGCAATCTGAGGGTCATGCTGCTCAATGCTAAAAGTCTAAATCTCAAAATGCACTCACTCTAAGCACTCTTTAAAATGGAGAACATCGACATTTGTACTGTAACAGAGATCTGGTTCAACGTAGCAGAAAGCACCCCTTCACTACCAGGCTATAACTCATTCCACATCTTTTGACCCCAGAACTTGGACTGAAGCTCCAAAGGTGGTGGTGTTTCCATATTCATAAAAGATGTGCACACCTACAGACTGGTAGCTCAACATAATGCATCAGAGATACTTCAGCTGCAGCTAACATTGGGTAAGACAGCGATTCAGGTCGTAGCCTGTTACAGGTCCTCAACCATGTCCCAAGACACTCACTCCATGTTCCTAAGCACACTGGAGAATATTAGGGTCCAACCTAACACACTCATACTGGGCAACTTCAACTACCCCTCCATTAACTGGGAAAACTACTCATGTACCAATACCCTTGCCCAATGTTTCCTGGAATTTGTTAATTCTAATGTCCTGGACCAGCTCATTCTTACCCCTACTAGAGGTAGCAACATCCTTGACCTGGTCATTGCTAACATGGGTGACTGTTGCTCTACACCAATAGTCAACTCCTCCCTGGATAGATCCGACCACAAACTAATCACCTTGGAAATCCACATCCCTCCCACCCCCCACCCCCCCCCTTGCAAAGGTAACCACCATGAAAAACTTCTCCAAAGCTAACTTTGGGCTCCTAAGAACAGAGGTGGCTAACTTCACAGCACCCATGCAAATGGAGAATAGTTGCATGACCGCCATATACACCAATGCACTGTACAAACACGTACACAAATGCATGGATCTCAACATACCCAATAGAACCAAGATGCTCTCCTCCAAAAAAGGAAGCCAATCTGGTGGTCCCCTGCCATAAACAAAACTCTACAACAGAAGAAGGAAACTGATACCGAATAAGGTGACGTCACAAGACTAGAAAAACTCCCTTAACAGCCTCAACAAAAAGTTGAGATCCCTCATCAAATCCACTAAAGCTAGCTATGAAAACAGAATTGCAGTAGATAGTAAAGACAACCACAAGGCCTTCTATAGTTATGTAAAGAATCTCCACGGCAATACCAGATTTGCTCTGAGCTACTGCACAATGGTACCTCCTATACCGAGCCAACAGATATTGCCAATATAGTGGCCGACAGATTCAGTGCCAACTTTTCCCCTCTCTCCCCCACCAAAGGACCAATCACAATGCCAGTAGATTGCCAGGCACCCAGTATTACTGCTGCACAGGTTAAAACAGCACTGTCCAAGGCCAAGAATACAGCTTCTATGGAACCTGACAATATCCCTGGCTCTGTTCTACATGAACTACAGAGTGAAGTGGCACCTCACCTGTGTCCCCTGTTCAATCACAGCCTCACCTCAGGCTTTGTCCCTACTGAATGTCACACTGCTATTGTCATCCCTCTCCACAAAGGAGTGACTACAGACCCTGGGAACTATCGCCCCATTAGCCTGAAAAGTCTGATATGCAAAGCTATGGAACGCATCATCATGGACCTAATAAACAAAGATATAGGGAATCTCCAAACTCTGGACCCCACACAGTTTGTTTTTTGTGAAGGGTAGATCATACCTGCTCAACTTGGTTGACTTCTTTGAGTCAGTCACCAGAGCTATGGATGAAGGCAAGGTGGTTCATACAGCCTACCTTGATCTTGCCAAGGCCTTTGATACCATTCCCCACTCAGGAATCATAGAAAAACTCACTAAGTTAGGTATCAACCCCTATATCACTAGATGGGTTGCAAACTGGCTCACAGATAGAACCCACAGTGTGAAAGTAGCTGACTTCAAGTCAGACTGCCAACCAGTCACGAGTGGAGTCCCACAGGGATCGGTCCTGGGTCCTCTCCTGTTTGGTATCTACAGTCCAACATGAAGGGACTCTGGCTGACAAAGTTTGCAGACAATTGCAAGTTGGGAGCCATTATTAACTCCCCAAGTGATGTTGACATCCTACAGAAAGGCCTCACTGAGACCAACGACTGGTGTCAGGACCATGGCCTTAAGCTCAGTGACAAAAAATGTATCATCATCCCCTTTGGGAAAAAAAAAACAGTTCCCATGAACTACCACATCAATGGTAGTCTACAGAAGGCATTTTAAGAGATCTGGGAACACAGGTTGACAGCAACCTCTCTTTTGACCACCACACTGCCACTGTGAAGTCCTTCTATGTGGCACATCTCATTAGTAAAGGTTTTTCATCCAGGAAGAAATAGGCCATTGTCTCCCTCTACTCTTCTCTCATTAGGCCAGTCATTGAGTACAGTGCCTTATTTGGCATGTACCTCACTAGACACCTGCAACAACTGGAGAGGCCGCAAAAGTACCTCACAAAGAGGATCCTAGGCCTTAAACATTTGTCCTATATGAACAGACTCAAAAAACCCAACTATTCTCTGTCTCATAGTGCCTACTTAGAGGTGATCTCTGCTTGACTTATAAAGCCATGTCTGACCCAGCTCTGTTAGAAATGCTACATCTAATTAAATCCCAATTCCTCTGCACCACATGCTCCAAAGACCTCAGCCTCATTACCACAATCAACAGAATGTGCTGGAGGGATAGGTTCATAACCCAGAGACTGTCCATGCTGTGGAATAGACTTCCCATACATGTCAAACAGAACACCTCACTGGCCCTCTTCAAGAGAAATCTTGATGAGTGGATGGGAAATAGAAAATTCACCCCCGGGATCACTCCAGTGGCTCTACTCGACAGAGGCAGTGGAAACTAAGGTCAGGTGGCATATTGTCAGGGTAATCCTATGGGCTAGGCTTGTAAAGGCTCTAGGGCCATTAGCCTAGTACACACCTGTGAACCACCTATGGACTATCTCTCTGTCCGTCTCTTGCCCCTTCTCTCAAAATTCACCTACCAGATAGAATTCTGAGATCAAATCACCAGAATCTGATTGAACTTCACAAACCTGCTCATTCACCAGGCAAACAACATTTATCCTTCTCTTTAGCATGGCTTTGGAACTCCCTGCCACCTCTCATTCGCACCACCCATAACCACTCCACCTTTAAATCCCTACTGCATTTCTATCTCATATAGCCCTGGGAATGCTCCTGTTCTCACACCACATAACACCCTTCAGCAATATATCCTGTTTCCCACTCTGCCCCCTCACTCTCTTCATACATCTCGCTAACTTACCTCAGCTCATATCGTCTCTCCCCTCATCTCTCCATTCCTCACGCTGCTTCTTCATACTATTCTCTCTCTTCTTCCTCAAAACTCATTCTTGCTCCCCCCATAACTCTCATATTATACATTTGCTTATCTCCTCACCCCTCCTGATATATTCCCACCATACAAACATATTTGTAAATATTTGTAAATATGTACTAATAATCTTCTCATATTTTTAATTTCCTTAATTTTCTTTTTTCTGTGAAATGTATTACAAAATTTATCTGTTAGTGATGTTTCTAAATTGTACAAGGTCCTACATCTGTATAATGTCTTACATCTTACATCTGCACAATGGCTGTGTTCCACCACTGTATTACCCATTTGATATGCATTCTTATATTTGTATAACTTCCCATGGAGCTTTTCTCCCTGGGACTCCATTGAAAACAAGCTCTTTTGGCCCAATGGGCTATCCTGGAAAACAAACTATAAAATAAATAAATAAATAAAAAACATGCCCTCAAACTGAATGCCAAAAAATGCATCATCATCCCCTTTGGGGAGAGTGATGTCCCCACAAATTAGCACATTAATAATAAGGTTCTAAGCACAAAATCAGTCGTGAGGGACTTGGGCACCCAGGTTGATAGCAAACTGACTTTTGACCACCATATTGCCTCCATTGTACGGAAAGCTTTCTACATGCCCCACCTCATTAGTAAGGGTATCTCATCCAGAGACAAGGTGGTCATAACATCCCTGTATTCTTTCCTTATGAGATGCATTATTGAGTGCAATGCCCCTTTCGGCATGTAGCTCACAAAGCAGATGCAGCAGCTGGAGAGACCACAAAGGTTTCTCACCAGGAGAATCCAGGGCCTCAAACATCTACCCTACACAGACAGGCTAAAAGTCCTGTCCCTCTACTCAGTCTCCTACAGACTCCTCAGAGGTGACTTCTGTCTGGCATACAAAGCAATCTCAGACCCTGCCTTGATGGGACTGCTGCATATCCACAAGTCAAGTTCCACTCGGGTAACCCGCACGCTCAACCTCAATCTGGTCTGTGACATCAATAGGACTTGTTGGCAGGACAATTTTGTATCCCAGACACTCCCCCTTTTATGGGATAGACTCCCTCTCCACATCAAGCAGAGTACCTCATTAACCCTTTTTAAGTGCAACCAGGATAACTGGATGGGGAACAGAAAATACACCCCTGGGATTCCACCTGTGTCCTTGTTGTGCAGTGGTATAGGGTTCTGAACTGTCAGAACATGGACTAAACTCATGACTAGACTTGTAAGGGCCTCAGGTCCAATAGCCATGTAACTTCCTATGATCCTGTATAATCTATGAATATAGGTGGGATGAGAGGAGTGAAGGTTGAACTAAATTTGTCTGCCAATATATTGGCTGTATCCTCTAGGTTCAAGTATGTGATATCCATTACCATTAGTTCAACACAGTGCTGGCCATTGTTAAAATAGTTAAAGAAGGCTTTGTGGTTATTCTTCAACTGGATGGCTGTTGTTGCCCCATATCTGGCTTTGGTAGACTTGATCTGTGTCTAGAGTTTCTTGATAGGTTTAGCTGTTGTTGGCATCTTGACAGTAAACTTTATTTTTGCATACAATTAATTTTTACTTTTATTATATATCCCGTATATATTAAGGTTCCACCACCTAGGTTTATTTTTAAACTTGGTATTATGGTTTCTTCTGAGGGAACAGGTGTATATATGCAACTATTTACATGTTCACAAAATTTGGCTGTAAAGGATTCTGCATAAGCAGTGAGGTCATTAAGATGGAAGGGGCTTTGAATTTAGCCAGTTCATCACTCAGTTTTAATAGGTCAGCCTTGGCATAACCTCTGGATACCAAGGTATTGGTAGATGCTTCCAGCTTCTGTCTTGAGGTGAATGTAGTTGATTTGTGGTCTGATCTGACCAGGGAGGAGGTTACAATTGGTGGGGAGCAAAGCTGCCCCATATTGGTAAGAACCAAGTCCAGGACTGTATTGCCCCTGGTTGGGTTGTAGACTTCCTGGTCCAGACAGTTTGTATTAATGAAGTCCAGAAAATTCAATTCTGATAGTTGGCAAGCAATGGGGTGATTAACATCAGTGAATAAATAATATTTTTTGAATCAATATAGGTATAGAATGGTTTACTAACAGGCAGTACTTTACATTAAAACTTATGGGCCTTAAAGGGGGCATGTGACCTCTTTATATATTTTATCAATGATATATGGCAATGCATATGGAAGTACTGAATACTCTGCTACCCAAATAAATAGAAGTATAACTGTTAAATAAAATTTCTTAAAAATGTTTATCACAGACCAAACTAAACTCAATAGAACTAGCTCTCCTAAATACATTAGATACATTAAAAACTTCAAGGCTGACAACCTACAGCCCTTAAACACTCTAACTGGTCCCCTCTTTTAACACTTCCTTTAGATGAAGCAGTTTAGTATTTCAACACTATCTTCTTAGACCTTCTCAACCAACTTGCCCCACCAAGACAGATCCGCACTAAAACCATCTATGTCCCATGGCTTACCAAGAGCACTAGGCAACTTATGAAACAAAGCATGGGCCACCTGGCGCAAAAACAAACTACTCCTAATAGGCAAACATTCTTAGAAATGAGAAACACTGTAAAAAGGCAAATCAGAGTAGACAAACAAAAATACTATAGTCAAATTCAAACTAAGCACAATACCAACCCACAAAAGTTCTGAACCTCTATAAACAGTATTTTCCAACCAGGTAAATCACCAACTCCTCATCCAAACATAGACACTACCTCTATAAACACAGCCACCCAATTCAATGAGTTATTTACCAACTCTATACTACAGCTGTCAACAGACCCACCCTCCTCAACCCCCACTATACCATATAACCCATCAAATAATGCCAACTCCTTCACCCTTCAATTTGTACCAACTTGCACCATCTATAGACACCTAACCAAACTTAAATCCACCACCCTAGCAGTAGACAAACTACCTGCCAAATTCCTACAAATAGCCACCAAAGTCATTTCCTACCCAATCTCTATAACCATTAATAGATCAATCTCAGAATAAAAGGTGCCACTTCTCTGGAAAATCTCCTACATTATACCAATACACAAAAGGGGTACCTCCACTGACCTAACAAACTACCGCCCTTTAGCTATACTTTCCCCAATGGCTAAAATACTGGAAAACTGCATCCACACCCAGATCCTAATACATCTCCTCTCCAACAATCTTCTTGCTGAAACTCAACATGGATTCTGCCCCAACCATAGCACTACCACTGCATTCATCCATTTTAGTAACCTAGTAAATATGCAGCGCAACAAAGGCCAACTAGTGTCTGCAGTTTTCCTTGATTTATCAAAGGCATTTGATGCAGTCTGCCATACAAAACTTCTAACATCACTCTCAGAATTAAAACTACCTCCACTCTATTATTATTTCAAGACTACCTCTCCCAGTGCCAACAAGCTGTTCAGTGGAAAAACTCCCTTCCCCCTACTTCCTGTAAAACTAGGAGTACCCCAAGGATCAATCCTAGGACCCCTACTTTTCACTGTATTTAACAAATAATCTTTACAAAGCCACCCCTCTAGCAAAATAGGGTTCAATACGCTGACAACTCCACCTTAATCTGCTCTGCCCCCACCCTCCAACAACTTCACATGAAGACCCAAGAAGCCTTTACATCCATTAAAACCTGGCTAACAAACCCCCAGCTAATAGTAAATCCTAAAAAGACCCAACTTATCCTCTTCCATCCTTCCAAAGCAGCAGTACCTACTCCTCCATTCTCTATTTCTGCATCAGATAATACCCTTATCTCCCCCATCATACAAACCAAATTACTAGGGGTCATTATTGACAATAATATGAAATTTGACAAACACATTGCTCATACAATAACCAAAATCAACAAAAAACTAGGTACTCTTAACAGATGTAAAAACTTCCTAACCAACAACAATAAAGTTACCCTAGCTCATACCCATCTTCTCTCTACTTTACTGTATGCTTCTCCTGTCCTAATGAATTTAAACAAGAGCAATTTAAACAAGATATCAGTACGCTACAACAAAATAGCAAAATTCGCCACAAACACCTCCTACCGCACCCACCACTGTCAAGCTCTAAAACAGCTTTCCTGGCTGGAACTCCCAAACACCTTAGCTCAAAACCAACTTCTTCTAACTCACCAAATACTGTACCAACCTGACAAAACTCCAGCCTTACAAGACCTGATCACCCTCTACTCCAGTAACCACGAACTTAGATCCACTAACAAGGCACTAAACGCAGACTCCAAAAGCTATTACAGCTCTGATGACTCCCTGTATTCTAGCAGCATTGCCAAGACTTGGAACTCCTTACCACTACAAATCAGGGTAAAACCTAACAAAACCATCTTCAAAAAACAGCTTATTTCCCACCTAAACAACTCTTGGACATGCAACTGCTTAGCACCTGGCTGACATATTCTAACATCTTTCCGCTACCAACTATCCAACCTCTTCTTTAAAACTCCCACAGATGCACTACATATTATCACACATTACTTGCCAACTCACTGCCGCCTACCCCCCAATGTCCCATCTATACCCACTAACTCTCCCCTAGACTACATTGAAAAGCTTTCCCTTCAATGATTTCCTCCTTTGACAAACTAGCTACTATTTTTAGATTTTCCTTTCTTCTCTTATCTTCATTACATCTTCAAAATTATCTGACTAATTTTTTTTAGTTTTTCCTTTCTTGTCTTATCTTCACTACATCTTCAAGATTCTGTCTACTAAATAAACTGTATGAACAACAATCGTGTTACTACCTGCTATACTTTCAATTGTATGTCTAAACCACATAATGCTTATGTAAATATCTTATGCAATCATATGTTATTACCTGCTATATTTTATAACAGTATGTGTAAACCGCAATGCTCATGTAAATATCTTAGTTATAGTATGTTAGCAATTGTTCTAGAGCTTTTCTCCCTGGGCCGCTGAAAACGGACACCTCTGTCCAGTCGAACCTCCCCGGTAAACAAATGTAAAATAAATAAATGTCTCAGCATATTTCTTAAACCTAAACATTATACAGTCCTTATTATGCTTCTATGGGTGTCTATCACCCAAGATAATATATATTTTTTTTCACACAGAATGTTGTGCCCATTACCATTCCATAACCCTCATCATCCTCGTTACACAGAAAGTTTAATTTATCCTTTATGAATTTGCAACATTACATTTGATGATGGAATACATAAAGCATGATATCCTCTGTGAGAGGCAACATAGCTTTAGATTAGACTATTACAGATTCACTTTATATCCTTGAAATACTGAAATGTCGAAATTCAGTATTTCGAGGCTATAAAGCCAAAACCTTAAAACAATGAAAACTCAGAAGCGCGAAATTCAAAATCTCGCACACCAGAGATTTTGAATTTCGCACTTCTACTCCACACACACACACACACACACACACACACACACACACACACACACACACACACACACACACACACACAACTTCTGACCCACACACAAACACAAGCTCTCTACTACATAAAAGCAGGGGGGCAAGCCCCCTGCACCTCCAATGTGGGGGGCTGCACCCCCCCTATTTAAATATTCTACCTCCGAGGTCACACTACATACAAAAACACACAAAACACTACCACACAAGCTACATTCTCCTCGCACACACAAATCACAGCAACAAAACACGCTAACACACACCACAGCTCCTACCCAAAACCCTTAACACATACACACTTACCTGAATCCATAACCACAGTGAAACCTCAGAAGCTCCAAATTCGAGGTTTTGAATTTCGCACTTCTGAGTTTTCGCTCTTTTCAGGATTCCACTTTATAGGCTCGAAATACTGAATTTCAATATTTCAGTATTTCAAGCTTCTAAAGTGAATCCACTATTACACACTGAATATACCTAAAGCTTGACTGCTCATATTAGCTAAGCTAACTCATGCAGTCTTTATTAATCTTTAAAGTACCTTTTATAAAGTGGATCATTCTATTTTGCTCAAATAATTTTTTTTAATTTATTTTTTGGTCCCCATTGGGACGTCATTGTCACCTTCCTGGCCCCTATTGCACTACTTCCATGCTGGGTCTATCAGCTTGTCTCCTACTCCCACAGGACTTACTCAGCTATTCCTGCAGTTGTGGATCTTAAGAGCATCCTAGGAGCTCAGATGTCTCTGCTTCCATCCTGTTTATTTTATTTTTTTTTTTTTTAGATGACCTACCCACTCCATGCCCCACCTCTCATGCTCACTGATTCATCCAAACACAACTCCTCTCATTCAGCCACGCCTCCCCTAAGGGAACATCATCAACAAATGCCTTCCCACATAGAATGGACAAGCACACCCTTCCCTGCCACAGTGCCACTTCATCAGTTGTCTGAGCTGCTAATCAAACCTGGAGTGACTGGGTAGTGCTTAGAGCTTTATTCCTCTGCTCCATCAGACAGATTTATGCTGCTCAACAGATTAGATGATATCATATTCTCTAGTAAAGCTTGCAGTGAATCAGGTGGCATCTTACTGACAGAACTTTCAGAATATTTAGTCCAGATATACATTCTGTTACATGTAGGCTACACAGAGGTGTCCCTCAGTGGTCAGTACTTAACTCATTTTCTCCTTGTTCGTATGTTGATGATATAATCTTCACTAAAGTAAATTAAGAAAACTCTTAATAATGATTTGCAAAATTACTTAAAATTTATATGGAATTGATTTAATATAAAACAAATTAGCAGTCAGCACAAGAAAAACACAGTTATATCTTTTGAAACTGTACAGAAACTCAGGAACCCACACAAATCTTTATGAAAGAGAAATCACCTCCATGTGCCAAGCAGCAAAAATACCTAGGCATCACCTTGGATTCTCACATCTCATTCCACTTGCGGACTGAGTCCCAGGTGAGTGTAGTATTTTCTCATCTGAAAGTATTGTACAAATTTTCAAACTTACAAACAGTAAGAGCTCCTCCCGAGATCAGAATATGGACTCCCTATTACTGCATTGTGATCTGCTCAAGCATCATTGTATTACAAAATCCAAAGCCCAGACTCCAAAAAAGTTTTTTTCTATCATTGTATTACACTTCTTCTCAACACTGTAACATTTGTTCCATGAAAGATACTGGCCTCCTCTCCTTCACAAACTTAGCATTTGAAATCAAAACTTCTCCCTCAAAAAGGCACATTGCATGCAGCTAACTACGCCACCATATATTCTAGTTACATGAAGGCCATTTTCCTAAATAGCCCCAGTCATTCGCAACTGCACCCGGAAGAGAGATGGAAAAATTAACAGGTTCAATTGTTCACAAAGTTATTCAAGTTGCACCTTGTGAAAGAAAATAAATGTAAGTGCTTTAGAGATGTAGGGCGATCACCATGACTTCTAACATTTGAGACAATTAGCATATCTTGTAGCTTTTCCTTTATAGCATGTGATTTCAACACCAGACTGTAAGTTCTTTTCTTGGGGAAGGTTCTTTGTATCATTTAATGTCCCACTGCTGCATATTTTAGATGCTAGTTGTTTGTATCTTGTTACACTAGTAAATATATGCTACTTTTCTAACTCGACATCTAATATTGTTTTGCTTGTACATATTTTGTTTTCCTGTTATTCTATTTTACTACAACTTTATGCTTGTCTTCTCCTGCCTGGACTGACTCAAGACTAAAAAGGCGATGGACCAGTCCACCTTCTCAGATAACAAATAAATAAATAAATGCAACAAATAAATAAATAAATACAGTTTTTCTTTAATACTAATAAAAATCGTTTTATTTGCTTCTCATTGCAAATTCCTTGTGTTACATTTCCAGAATCATATATCCTCAGACACATTGTCACCATTTAATAATCAGCTGGCATAAACACAGTGCTTTATGTTCAAAATGCTGATTTCCAAATGCATTTCTTGGAAATTCTGATGATTTCTTCAAAGAATCTATTAAAGAGGAAATTGACAAAATACAAGCATGTTGCATGTCCATTTCAGCCAACAGTCATGTTTTCTTACAAAAATAGTGTTCAAATTCACTGTTTTTTCAAAGCTTAATTTAAGGTAAATGTTCTGTTGAAGAAGCTCTTAAGGCTGAAACAAAGGAAATACTGTGGATAGTGGTAAATGTTTTATATATTCAAAACTAGGTGCTATAAAGGGTAGATGCTATCTTTTCATTTGATGTCTTATTCTGCCTGCTCTCCTACACTTGTATGAATTATCCTGTCATTATTCCAAACTTAAAATCATAGGTGAATGCTAGACTAACTGCCCTGAAGGGCCATTTTAAGCCTAGCCCATAACCTGAGGTCAGAATTAAACACTGAATCTTGGCTGTATGAGGCCTTATTCATCATGTCAAACCCAGTCATTGCTCTTTCAACTTTTGCTTCATGTTCTTTGACTTGTTTGGGTCATCTAACTGGTCAGCCATGGTGAATGTCATTGGTGCCATGACAAAAGCAGGAACTGAGATGTTATATTCTTGTCAGATCTTAAATGCCTTTTAAGATAAAGTGGCATTGTTTGAAGCAACAGTTGTAAAATTAATTTTAAGATCAGAAACGCTTGCATGTATTGACATATTATCAGCCCTTTTGACATTATGTTCATTATTATATGAATCTGCTCCTGCAGTCATTAACTTTTTTAATTGTATCTTGCTTGCATGCATCCATCCAGTCTATCTGAGTCCTATACTCTCTCCATGAACAGCCACTGCCATCCATTTTCCACACACACACACACACACACACACACACACACACACACACACACACACACACACACACACACACACACAAACATTTCCATTTCTTTTTCTCAAACGTTGTGGTATCAAATTCAACTACTTCATCAAAGGATTAAAGCCTGCATGGGTCAAAATGAATATGCATGTTGTATCAATTGCATTTAGTAGGCAGACATATGTTGTTAAATTATGCTTGCCAGTTTTCAGTGACTATAGTTTTTGAACTGCAGTATGTAAAAAACTTAAAACCCCAAATAACCCATGATACCCACTGTCTGAAATTGAAAAGAATTGCATTAATTAGTTATGATGGATGACATTTTTGGACTGCTGTGAGATTTCTATTTTACAACATCCTGAGTGTAGGTGCAATTTTTTACTTTTTAAATTGCAAATTTAATTTGATCAGGGTTTTATTTGCTTATTTGTATATGTATTCAATGCATTCATTTTTGTGTTGCCTGTGAGAAACTATTTTTTTTTTATTTTGCAGCTGTTGATTAAATAATAGAGTGGGATTTATTTAAGCACACCAAAAGATCTATATGATTTACTGCAAATATAACAATGGCAGCATACATTATGAAGTGGCTGGCTGAAACAATGAGCAAGGCAGATCTAGTGTTATTGATTAATACACTCAGTGATAATGAATAGCAGAATCTGTCTTACTGACTGATGTGACACTGCTGCAACCAGCCATTTCAAAGTACATTCTGTTATTCTGATGCTTACATGTATGTACTTTAATGATATGCATAAGTTAGCAATTACTAACTCACTTCTAACAGGAGTCCACTTGGTTCTTTGGGAAGATAAGCACATCAGGAAATTTCATTGCAAAAAAATCATGACATTTGAGAGACCCTCATGCTCAGTGTTCTTACTGGCAATGTTTACTTTTATCTCCCGGCAATCAAAGCATTTAGGCTTGTCATCTGAAGTTGTTCATCTTAATAAAAAACAGTTGGATAACTCAGACATCAGACACACACACACACACACACACACACACACACACACACACACACACATACACACACACACACACGAGCGCGCGTGTACACACACACACACACACACACACACACACACACACACACACAAAATCTAACTGCCTCATCAATTAAATTCACAATTACATAATTTATAATTAGATGGAATTAATTGTAGAAGCAATATTATTTTCAAAGATAATCAAAAACAGCGGCGCCTTCTTCTGTTGAAATCAGAAGCATCTCCCAATCCACGTGCCATTAGTGCATTGTTAAGCCTAAATCCTACTTACCTAGTAGGAATGGGATCTCTCATACTAAACATTTACAGTGCATTTCTTTACAGTGTACTTACAAAGCTGAACTAATTACATGTAAAATACAGTTCTGAGCAGTTACTGTTCCAGTACTGACAAATAAATAAAACAAATGCGGTAACAGTTCCTTTTCAGAGAACACTGTTATACTACATTGAGAAAGATATACTGTCCTAACTTCCATTCTGTAACATTAACAATCTGAGTAATTTGTGAGAATAGTGCAAATCAGTGCAGCGAGGAGTATGAAAAAATAAGCTAATTTTCTCAATAAACATAAAAAGTATAATGACTAGATGTGATATGTTTTTACTCCTGTCCCATCCAGTAATCAAATATATGCCAAAATGACTTCAAGATAAATTCTATGAAAACACAGGAATGAGCTAACACAACAGTAATAACTCAAATAAGATAAAGTCTGCTAACGTTAGGGAAAATGCACAAGCAATAAACTTTTTCATCTGTATAAATCTATAAATGTCTACATCTAGGACCGTGATGGTGAACCTTTTGGGTTTGGCACGTCAGAAATTCGGAAAATGCCTATCGTGACTCTGCTGTTGTGTCAAGCCCCCCCCCCCCAACAAAAGGGAAACAATTCTTTACATATTCATTTATTTTAAAAAATCCAATCCAATAGTATGCTGCTATGTATTAAAAAGTAAAAGAAAATCAGTGACTTACAATAGAAAAAACAGTATGTGCACTGATAATTGGATTTTATTGTTCCAGAAAATTACCCGACTTTTAACAGTAATTTTGAATTGAACTGAAAAAAATATGTAACACATTGCATTTGATCTTATTAACATGAATTAATCACTTTTTTGTTGCTGAGTTTTAATAGATGAGTGCAATGTCACATATTTCTTGTATTTTTGCTCATTCAGTTTCTTTGGTAACTTGGGTGTTGATGAACGGAGGTGTGTCACCCAAAACGGGTCTATTTTATAAGATTGATGGTTGAAAACATCGAACACCATATGGTCGACACCATATGGTCGATGTCTTCAAACATCGAACTTATAATAACAACAAAAGAAAAAAGTATCCTAACGAGTTTAAGCAGGGGGGCAAGCCCCCCGGCACCCCCACATCCCCCGCTACTTAAATATTTAAACTCCAAGACCACACTACATTGCAGTAAATGGAAATCTCCCCTTACAGAGATTTCCGTTTACACATTCAATGTTGTGCGCTTTCACTATTCTCATGTCAACAATATCAGCTTTGATATTGTCGGCTTTCGAGAATATAATATAGACCCACCCAAAACTTTGTGGTGTGTCACCTTTGACACGCGTGTCATAAGTTTGACATTGTTGTTCTAGGAGGACACTATAACACAATCTAATTTCCACCACATTAAAAACTAATAACCACTGAATTAAAAAATAATGATGACAAAGACTTTTTTTTTGTAGTAAAAATAGTATCGCCATTCATCTAAAGATTCAAGTAAAGAAGTCTTTAGATAGTGACTATTAAACGCTGGTTGTGCTCAGTTTTTTATTTATTCATTTCCACCATTGTTGCTTTCAGTGCATTGATTTCATTCTAATTGTATTCAGACTATTTTTTGCAAACTTGCATTTGTTTCTTTACAAGAATGGAGTGAGGGTGATCCTGACATTTCCACTAAGCATTTTCGAGAATTTAATACTATGCTGCCTATTCAAATTTAGGACTACAGTGTTGTAAACTGTTCTGCATTGCATAAAAACAGTATTACATAAATGATTGCTTATCACAACTAGTTTGCAGTGACAAGCACTGTCCTCAGAGTTGCAAACTGGATACTCCTGACACTGCTTTATATTCTCACTCCAACTAATCAATAAAAAAAGGTCTGTTGCCATGAATATGAACTTTCCCACTATTTCTGTTACCAGCTTGGTGAATATGGGCATCCTGAGACTGACAACCAGTTAATTCTCAAGCAGACTGATATGGTATGTGAGAGATGAATTTTCACAATGTCACTGGAGGAAAAGCTCTCACATAAAAATACTCCTAATGTCATTAAGGTTGTCAGTAGTGCATCCACTACACCCATCACAGACAATTCAAAGCAGGTGCATAGACCCACATATGCTGAGGCACGTAAATGCAACTTTCCTAAATTCCAAAGACCTCCTAGACGAAGTACACATAGCAAATACCCTCAGCAGCTCCAAATGCACTCTTTCAAAATAACACCCAGATCAGCACATACAGTCACACCTCATGGAGCCTCTACTTCTAAACCCATAAGGCAAGCCACCACACAATCCAACATTCTAGTCATTGGAAACTCCATCGTGAGACACACTGATGTCCCTCTCACCAGGCTGAGTAAGGAGAAAGTCATAATTACTTGCTTATCAGTTGCTAGGATCCATCACATTGCACATGCACTCAGGTCATTGGACCAGAAGTACCAGTTTGACTCAGTCATAGTCCATGTGGGTATAAATGTACCTCCCTAGACTATATGAAGAGAGACATCATGATGCTCTCGGAATATGTGTTCCAGGCTCATATTAGCCTAGCACTGAGCAGCATTTTACCTTCGCCAAGAATGATGCCACAATATGACCAAAAGTTGAATGACTTTAATAATTGGCTTAGTTTCTGGTGTCATTCTAAGGGGTTACCCTCAACCAGCAGAAATTAAAAATATAGTGAAGAGAAACTGGAACATACTGAAGGCTAGTCCCACTGTTTTTTAACCTTTTGGGCCCAGAATCACAATTTATACATAAAACAGGGTGTAATATAACAAATTTGTTTGAAAGTGCACATCACTGTAATGGCCATCAGGTTATGATTAAAGTTTGGGCAGTTAGAGGTGGCATGTGCAGTCAGTGCCCACAGGTTATGATTAAAGCTTGGGCAGTTAGAGGTGGCATGTGCAGCCAGTGTCCACAGATTTTGAATAAGGTTTGGGCAGTTAGAGGTGACATGTGCAGCCAGTGTCCACAGGTTATGATTAAAGTTTGGGCAGTTAGAGGTGGCATGTGCAGCCAGTGTCCACAGGTTATGATTAAAGTTTGGGCAGTTAGAGGTGGCGTGTGCAGCCAATGTCCACAGGTTATGATTAAAGTTTGGGCAGTTAGAGGTGGCATGTGCAGCCAGTGTCCACAGGTTATGATTAAAGTTTGGGCAGTTAGAGGTGGCATGTGCAGCCAGTGTCCACAGATTTTGAATAAGGTTTGGGCAGTTAGAGGTGACATGTGCAGCCAGTGTCCACAGGTTATGATTAAAGTTTGGGCAGTTAGAGGTGGCATGTGCAGCCAGTGTCCACAGGTTATGATTAAAGTTTGGGCAGTTAGAGGTGGCGTGTGCAGCCAATGTCCACAGGTTATGATTAAAGTTTGGGCAGTTAGAAGTGGCATGTGCAGCCAATGTCCACAGGTTATGATTAAAGTTTGGGCAGTTAGAGGTGGCGTGTGCAGCCAATGTCCACAGGTTATGATTAAAGTTTGGGCAGTTAGAGGTGGCGTGTGCAGCCAGTGTCCACAGGTTATGATTAAAGTTTGGGCAGTTAGAGGTGGCATGTGCAGCCAGTGCCCACAGGTTATGATTAAAGTTTGGGCAGTTAGAGGTGGCATGTGCAGCCAGTGTCCATTCATCCTTGAAGAAAAGTTTTGATTTTGATTCTGGAAAATGAAATATATTCTAAAGCTGTTTTTTTTTTTTTTTTAATAAAGGTAACTGCTCTTCTAAAACAATGGTTTATTTGGCCAAATGTTCAGGCTGCCCAGCCTATGTCTATGTGGGGAAAAAGGAGCGCTGTCTCAGAAAAAGAATTTATGAGCATAACTATGACATTAGAAAGGAAAATGAGAACAATGCTCTGTTTAAACATGCAAAGTCTTGTCCACTTTACAAGAAATTTTACTTTGGTATACAATAACAAGTTAAGTTCAACCATCGGAGTGGGGACATGAAAGTATGTTTGGAAAACAAAGAGTTAAAGTGGCAATTTAGATTGCAAGCAACTTGTTTGCTCAGTTTAAATGAAAATATTTCCATTCAGTCAGAACTGCAGAGGAGAGCATTTAAATTGTGATATCTTTTCTGCCTCTAATTAAAATGTTTATAGATATGTTGCGCCAACATGCCATTTTATTTTGTATTTATTTAATATTGTATGAACACTTTGTTTTTAGGAACCATGTACCTTTAAATTTTTAAACTTTTTTCAATCAGATATTTGTTTCATATGAATTTGACTCTCAATTAAGGGTTGCAGTGTCAGCATATATTTCGAACACTGTGATGGAGTAGTTATTCTGATGAAGTCCTGCTTTTATTAGGATGAAAGCGCTTAATTAACTGTGTGGTATTGATTACATGGTGGATTTCCTTGGAACCTAGCTCTGTGTGTTACATCTTTTTGGTTTTAAGTTGGTTGGAGTAACGCTTCACTGACTTTGCTTATTCATGCAATATTTGGCAGCATGGAAGGAGAAGCTCAACATACCACACTACTTTGCCAGGGATGGTCTGCATCTCTCCACCCTCCCCAGGCTTTCGACTATTAGTTAAACTATTGTCTTCCCCCATAGTGCCTTTTTTAGGCAATGCCAAACTGAAAGTACTTCAGACATAGCAAATCAAAACCCAGAAAATCTAAAGGTATTACTTAGATGCTCAATGCTAGGAGTCTAAACAAAAAAAAAATAAACTCCACTCCATAGAAGTTGTCCTTACCCTAGAGAATGCTAATGGCTGTGCGGTTACTGAGACATGGTTTAAAGTTGCAGAGGGTACACTGACAGTGCAAGGTCATCATGCCGTCGACATATTTAGACCAGTTACTACACAGGCAGAGACTAAAGCTGGACGTGTCTCGATTTACATGAAAAATAAATATATCTCAAGGCTAGTCAAACAGTACAATGCACTTGAGCTACTCCATGTTCAAATTACCATAGGCAAAATCCAATACCACTTCCTTGCAAGCTATAGGTCTCCCTCTATGACCAAGGAAACCCATACCATCTATTTAAACCTATTGGAAACACTCACCTTCCATCCCAATACCATATATTTATGGGCGAGTTTAAATACCCCACTATTAATTGAGAATCGTATATAACATCAAATGTACAGTGACAGAGCTTTTTGGATTTTGTAAACACAAAGTCCCTGGACCAGATTGTCAATTCACCAACCAGTGGTGCAACCATACCAGATCTGGTCCTCACTAATATGGGAGAGTGCTGCACACCCCCTAGTGTAATGTTTTCTCTGGTAAGGTCAGACCACAAAATGGTCTCCTTTGAAGTAAAAATAAAACCTAGACTGCCAGCTAACTCTGGAATATTCAGGAACTACTTTAAGGCTAACTTCCTGCTGTTAAGTGATAACCTGGCAAAGCCCCCATAAACCTTGACAACACTGCTGCCAATGCAGAACTGTTCACACAAACCCTATACAAGCATGTTAATAGCTGCATAGAGGCAGCTGTACCAACCAGGAAGAAGTACAGAACTAACTCAAAAATCAAGCCATCCTGGTGGAATCACAAAATCACTAGCCTGTATAACAGGGGGAAGAAAATCATGGCAAAAAGTAGAGGTGCAGCACCCAGCAGGATAAAAACAATCTCACCAAACTAAACAAACAACTCAGAGGACAAACAAAGTCTACCAAAGCCACATTTGAGGTAAATTTGGCCTCCCAGGCCAAGGACAACCACAAGGCATTATTTAGCTATGTCTGCAACCTCAAAGGCAATACACAATTGTGTGCGGAGCTCATTGTAAATGGAGCCACCTATACTGAGCTAGAAGATATAGAAAACCCACTGACTGAGAAATTCAACTCCAACTTTACCCCTCTCTCCCCCTCAACCTTCCCTTAAGAAATACCATCAAATATAGCTCCCCCTGCTGTCACTAGGGAACAGGTCCTTAATGTTGTCCCTAAGGCCAATAACAATGCATCAATAGGCCCAGACAATATCCCAGGATTCCTTCTACATAGCATGAAACATGGCCTATCAGGCCTTCTGGAATTGCTATTTAACTGTAGCCTCCAAACAGGTTTTGTGCCTCATGAATGGAGAACAGCAACAATCATCCCTCTGCACAAAGGTGGGTCATCTACAGACCCTGGAAACTACAGACCCATAAGTCTCACAAGTCTTATATACAAAGCTATGGAAAGAATTACCATGGAAATGATCAGTAATGGTATAGTAAACCTCCAGACACTGGACCCAACCCAGTTTGGTTTCATCAAGGGCAGGTCATGTCTAGTCAACCTTGTGGGCTTCTTTGAGAAGGTCATTAAAGCAATGGATTAGGGCAAAATGGTTCACACTGCCTACTTTGACCTGGTCAAGGCATTTGACACAATACCCAACTTGGGCATTGTTGACAAACTCAGGAGGTTATTTACAAACCCGTATGTCACCCAGTGGATAGCCAAATGGCTCACAGACAGGAACCAGGAAGTTAGAGCTGGGGAGTCTACTTCTACAAAGAGGCCAGTCACAAGTGGAGTTCCGCATGGATCAGTCCTTAGACCACTCATTTGTGGCATTTACTTTTTTACAGTCAAGGCCAATGTCAATGGTCTCTGGCTGACTAAATTTGCAGATGATTGCAAATTAGGAGCTGTCACTGAATCCCACACTGAAACAAATATTCTCCAGGAGGGGCTGACACAGACAAATAACTGGTGTCAGATCCATGGAGTAAAACTAAATGCCAAGAAATGCATAATAGCATTCACTGGGATGTCATCCACCTCTGGTAATTATCATATTGACAATACACCCCTTAGAGTTGACCCAGTAGTCAGGGACTTAGGGACACACAAAGACAGTAATCTCGCCTTTCACCATCATCTGTCTACAGTGATGAGGAAATCATTCTGTGTTGCACAGCTTATAAACAAAGGTATGGCATCTAGGTCCAAGGAAGTCATTGTTCCACTATATTCAGCACTCATCAGACCTATCACTGAGTACAATGCCCCTTTGTCATGTACTTAACCAGGCATATCCAACAAATGGAATTTTCACAGAGGTTCCTCACTAAAAGAATACAGGGCATAAGTAAAATGTCCAATGTAGACCTCCTTAAGGTCCTATCCCTGTATTCTTTCTCCTATAGACTGTTGAGAGGAGATCTATGCCTGGCATACAGTACATTGTCAGACCCCACTCTGATGGACCTCCTGCATATCCAAAAAACAAACAGTACCAGAATTACCTATTCTGAAGACTTAAAGCTTGCCTGTGATATAATTTTTGCTGGAGAGACAGGTATGTTTCCCAGAGACTATCCCATCTCTGGAACAAGCTCCCTATCCATGTGAAGCAGAGTTCCTAAACCAATGCAAGTGTAACTTGGACAATAGCATGGGGATCAGGAAATTCATCCCTGGTTTGGTACCTGTGTCTCTAATGGACACAAACAAGATGTACGCGGTTCATCTCCCAGGCCCCTTCTTGTAAATATTTTATCTCCCAATCCCCAGCTTACACTTATCAAGGGTACCAGAACTTGTCAGAGATTAGGGATATATGGCTCGGCTTAAAAAGGACCTTCTGGTCATTAGCCTAGTAAACACCTATGAACCTATGATGGAGCTAGTAAGGTGCTTTACTGTGGTTCACTGGTTCTGGGTTTGATTTCCAGTTTCCATTTATTCTTGTTTTGTCCTGAAAATAACATTATTACTTTGTAAAGAAATGGATTTTAAAACATGTCCTATTGCAAGAAACAACTCACAAGTTTTTCTTGTTGCCTTTGGTTGTTTGAATATAACTTATATTATAGGGTTCACTTCTACACACCTCTTTAATTTTTGTTAAAAAAATGGAAAGGTGGATCAAAAGCAACCAGAAGCTTAAAGTAAACCAAAGCGCTCAAATGAAAGATGTATTTTTTTGAATGTCTCAGTGATGGCACATCTGCTATGGCTGCAGGAGGGATGGGAGGGGCTATTCTTGGTTCTTGAGTCATTCTATGCTGAAAGACAGGATTGCGGAAAACAGTAAAGTTACAGAGCAGAAACAGATAACAGCTAGTGCTTGTCAGAAATAGGGGGCAGATGTCATCATTTGCACCTCAGTATTATAGCATGTACCAAAACCAATAGAGGTTTATCAGCAAAATGCTTCCATGCCATCTGGGGTTGGGGGGCATGCAATGTGGTGAAGAGAATAAAATGATATTTAAAATTGATTCCCTCAGTTCCTCATGGTCTGTTGGGGAAACACTTTCCCAGAAAGAAATCTGACTAGGATGCAACTTGTACTGGTTATCTGTCAAATGAACAATTGCAAAGAACTGCTGAAGGTAACTATGAAAGATAATAGAATGGCTAACACATTAATATGTATTTACAATATTAAAAAATGTACACGTGTTGTATGTCTCTTAAGAGGTGCCATTTAGATATAGGCATCATGGATTTTTGTACTGATTAATTAGTAATTAAAAGGTTACACATTTACTTCTGTCATTAGCTTTAACATGAAACTAACTCTATCTTAGATGATTGTATAACTACCATAGTACCCAGGCAGATGTCTCAACCTCTAACTTTGATAAATACTAAATTCAACTGAATACTTTATTTTAGGAGTGTCTAATGAATGGAAATGCATTATATTGTGAGACGGTTCATCAAGAGTTTGCTCAGTTTCCTTATCTTTAGTGTTGCACTGGTGGAATGTTATCCATAAATTCTCCTTTCTTCCCTTCCTCCATCAGCTCTCCTTTCTTCCCTTCCTCCATAAATTCTCCTTTCTTCCCTTCCTCCATCAGCTCTCCTTTCTTCCCTTCCTCCATAAATTCTCCTTTCTTCCTTTCCTCCATCAGCTCTCCTTTCTTCCCTTCCTCCATAAATTTTTCTTTCTTCCCTTCCTCCATCAGCTGACTTTTCTTCCCTTCCTCCATAAATTCTCCTTTCTTCCCTTGCTCATATCCCATCCCATTTTGATCTCCCAATTCCAGTTCATATGAATTTAATATAAAGACACATAATCTCTGCTTAACAAGATTCAGACAATTCCCCCCAGGCAACCTCCTCCCCTGGTTTAACTACCACTGTACACAGCAGTTAAACACCCTCTCAACCTTATCTATAACACCTTTGTATCACCAAAAAAATCTCATGACATTTAGATGGAAATCTGCCATATTAAACCACTTCCTTCATAAGCAAAACCTCCCCATTGTACCCACATTCATCTCATCTCATCTCCATCCTTGTCACCCTGGGTAAAATTCTAGAAAAAAATCATCTACAGCATACTCTTCCAATACATCCAACAATGCTACCTTCTCTCCTATGAAAAGCATGGATTCTGGTCTGGCCACAGCACCCTGACAGCAGTCTGTCTCTCACAGATTAGATCCTGCTAAACACAGACAAAAGCAGCATTGCTGGTGCTCTTTGTATCAATCCGGTTATAGCTTTCAATCTAATTGATCAACCTCTTCCATGAATGTCCTCACAGAAATCTGGATTAGCATTGACTCCTTAACTTGGTTTAAAAACTCCTTACAAAACAGTCGCTTTAAAGTGAAACATGGATGCACAGTCTTTGCTACCTCACACCTTATCAAGGAGGTCCCACAAGGCTCCATTCTCCCTTAATCTTCTCGGTTTGCATTAACAGATTGCCCGTAGACCTTCTCCATCCCCAGCTACTTCTTTATGCAAATAACATGATCATCTACAGTCTAGTCCATCTCACATTATAATCCATTCATAACTCCAGTTTGACATACATCTGTTTTGTAATTGGCTAATCCAAAATAATCTTTTTCTGAACCCATCTAAAATGAAAACAATGCTTTTTGGCAAATCGCATAGACTCTCCAGCTTCCTAGGGCACCTTACCATTTCTGACTTAAACAACTCCATCACTGAAACACAACATCCTTTATGTGTCTAAGCTTAAGGTTAGACCAATCATTGAACTTGCACCACAAAGAAAAACAAATCAATCAAAAATAAGCTCCCTACTTTTCTTGACCAAAAATAATCTCTCCATTACTGTCTGTCACTGTCAGGGCAGCAATTGACAAAGTAGTCCTTTTTGCCCAACTAGAGTATGTCCTTCCTATTGCTTCAGCCTCTAAACACAATATCACTACCCTTCAAACCATCTCTGTTTGTCATTTTATCACTGACTCCTCGCCAAGGAATACTACTGTATCACTACTGAGAAAGCAAAATGGCTCCCTGTTAAACAAAGACCCAACCTACAAATTAGTTGACAACTCTTTAAATAACTTTGCACTGAATCCTTTGCTCCACTCTCAGCCAAACTCCATGAGAAAACCTTCTCCTGCAACGTATGTCATCTTTCACAAGCAACACCATCTCTCACTACTCCAATATCCTCCATCCAGATAAACAGACATGCCTTCTCTAAAAATGGCAGCCCCTCCTAGCACACCTGAAAGAAAACTCCAATTTTGATAAATTTAGAAGATATCATGTTCCACGTTCATCTTCAGGCCAAGTGTACCTGACTTCAAACAGGCCACATCACCTACACCTGTTGATCTCAGCCTACACTCTGTTCTTAAGCACCTAACACCTTCTTAACTTTCCATATCTATATTCAGATCCATCTAATTACTCTGTCACTTCCAGTCCCAAACACACCCAACTCAGCATTTTCTACATTGTTTTCAAATTATTACAAATTGCTTTCTTGCAAGTAATTTTTGTAAAACATATACTGTTTGTTTTGTTGAAAATATTTTATAACTCTTTTGGAGTATACTTCTTTCAAGAGCTATACTGCTTGATTTGCATGTTACGTATATTTTTTCTTCACACACACACACACACACACACACACACACACACACACACACACACACACACACACACACACACACACACACACACACACACACACACACACACACACACACACACACATATATATATATATATATATATATATATATATATATATATATATATATATATATATATACAGAGAGAGAGAGAGATGTATGGGTCTACTTCTACATTTCAAGTTTTATAACTTCGAATTTCTTATGGTCAAGACCATAAGATCAACATTTTGAAACTCTGAAACGTTTAAATTGAGATCGCCATACAGCACGGAATGGTATATTTACCATTTTCTTCCCTGTAGTGAGATCCCTCAGAATTGGTATATTTAATTAACAGTAGGTGTGGGGGTGCTGGAGGGCTTGCCTCCATGCAAAAATGTAAAAACAAAAGTTTTTTTTTGTTTTTATTTTTGTTTATTTACATTTTGAAGTTTCAAAACTTCGATCTTATGGCCACTATATAAATAGATATACATGTATATATTTTATATGACTTTTAGATTAATTATATTTTGTTATTGTTTGTATGCTATTAACTGTGGATACATTCACCTGAGCTGTGCCTGCAAATGATTATTCTTGATCAGCACATCAGCGCACTACTCCAGTAAACAAATGCAAATAAAATGCAATAATAAACACATAAATTACCCCAAGGAAATGTATAATATTTGCAAGTGTGCAAAAAATAATCCAATAATTGGAAGTACATGCAGTTTTGTTTCAAGTGGCATGGCTTGACCCAAGAAGAAATGGCTGCTTAGTTCAATACTTCTGTCCATTGACTCAGCAATTTTACTATATAATACAAGTAGAAAATAAGGAGTTGGCCAGAAAACATGAACGGCAAAATGGCAGAAACATCAGTTCAAAGAGAAAATGTATTGCTAGATCGATTTAAGGAAGCAAATTCATACAAATAGCTGATACTGCTGTTTGTGCACTTTTCGGGTTTTGTGTATAACATAATAGCCTACCATCCTACTGTGCTATATACTCAGGAAGTGCTTATCGACACGCAGAGGTAGAGTGCCACTATTTTAGAGGAGAGAAAACAAATGAAAAAGGTGATAACCAAATAAACTGATAGATGACAAGAGCAAGAGAGGAACAGCCACTCCAGTGGCATAGAGGGATACAGCCCTGATTATGGGTCAGCTGGTCTGGGTTCAATTAGCAGCTCGGGCGACTGATGGGGTGGCAAAGAAGGGATGGACATGCCCATCGCATCACAGGTAGGAGGGCAGTTACTGATATGCTCCCTAAGTGGAGGCATGGTCTAAAGAGGGAAGTTGCCCTTGGTCGTAAATCATGAGCATAGGTGGTGGAAAAATGGAGTGGGTAAGTAAACAAAAATCTCCTTGCACAGAAATACAGATGATCTGTGCCCCCAGGACACCCTAAAGATCCACAACCAGCCCTAGCAAATACAAAGTAAGTCCACAGAGCTGGTAGATCTAACATGAACCTAATATAGCTGGGGGGCCTGGGCAGTAACAAGGTGGTCCAGGGAGGAACCAAAAAAATAAAAGTTAGAGAGGAAAATAAATATTTTATAGGTAAATGTGGATAATTTAGAAAATGGAAGTCAGAGGTGCAGGAATCAATGGAATTTGTGGAAGATGCAAGCAAAGAGTAAACTGAAACGTCCATCTACATGGCATAATTTCCATGATGATTCTTTCTATGGCTTTAACATATGAGGCTGATAAGACTTATGGGCCTCTTGTTACCCAGATGAGGGGTTGGACCTCCTTTGTGCAGGGGAATGACTGTAGCCATCTTCCATTCCTTGGGCACAAAACCTTACTGAAGGCTCCAGTTGAAAAGTGATTCAAGTGGACCAGAGAGGTCATGTTTCATGTTTATTAAATATCCTGGGATGTTACTGGGCCCATCGATGCAGTCTTTTGGCCTTGGAAAGTGCATTGATCACCTGTTCTGTAGTAATGGCTGAGGGGATTGTGTCATGTGGTATTTCCTTTGGACTATAGTGGAGGTGTGATGGGGGATTTGACCTGAACTTGTCAGTCAAAAGGTTGGTAATGGCTTCCTTCAATGTAGATGATGCCAGTGGATGATGCCATGCACAATAAGTTCTGTCCATTTTTGTGTATTTCTTCTGAGGTTATGGACATAGCTGTAGAAGGCTTTCTGGTTGTTCTTTGCCTGAGAAGCTATTTTTTCTTCAAAGTTAACCTTTGCAGTATTAATTAATCCTCTTAGTTACTTGTTTAGATTGGTCAGGGGGGTTTTAATATGCATGGCTTTGTTCCTCCTACACTTGGGCAAGATTTTTTTCTTATGTTGTATAACCGATTGATAGTGTGATTCTACCAGGGTGGCTTGTCTTTGAGTTTGTCTTCTTCTTTATATGAGTGGCCACAACTTGGTCTATATTGCTATAAATATGGCTGTATAGAGATTTTGTAAATAACTCCATGTATTCTATATTGTTCACTGGGTTTGGGGGTGCTTGGAATTTAGCCATGGTGTTGCCTAGTAGAGAGAGGTTAGCTTTGGAATAGTTCCTAAAGGTTTTTGGTTTTGCTGGATCTGCAGATTTAATTTTTATTTCAAGTAATACTGCCTTTTGGTGGTGGTGCTGCAGTAGCGCTGTCACCTCACAGTAAGACGCTGTCCAATTCTCAGCTAGAGCGCCTTCCGTGTGGAGACATGCGTGAATGGACGTACCTTCGTTGAAGGTTGTGCGTCAGAGCTGGCAACTCAGCACATAAAAATATACTGCCAATCATTAGCGGACTGGAGTTCCGCTGTGGTGACCCCTAACCGGGAAAAGCTGAAAGAGACAACTGCCTTTTGGTCAGATCTGACGAGCAAAGATATTACAATGGGTGAGGAACACTGCCCCCCCATGTTTGTGACTAATTGTTCCAGGATGTTGGTATTGTCAGCATACTGATTGCTGAATGCAGACACACACACACACACACACACACACACACACACACACACACACACACACACACACACACACACACACACACACACACACACCAATTGACTGCATTGTGAGTAGAACCCCCACCTGCCTAATTACAGAGCACAGTACTTAACACAGGCACCAAAGCACATGCCTTGCATGTTAAGATACCCTAACATGGTGGCACAATGTCATATTGTCCCATGACACCTACATTGCAACAATGATATGTTACACAAAGGTGCACATACACATATTCCATGTATATATGAAACATATAGGCCAAAGTTATAAGGGAGGAAGTGAGAGGAACAACATATGTCCAATGTAGTAAGGAAAAACTTGGCACAGAAAAAAACAGGGCAAACACATCTAAGTAAATAAATTGTGCATGTACATGCCCCCAGCACAAGATGGTCTGCAAGATACACTGAAGCAAAGATGCAAATGGACCTTGTTTTACCGTTACTACACAACTTTCTCATACTGTAGACTGCGACTTTAACATTGATTGGTATACCTGTAACAATACAAATCCCACCTCCCATATAAACCTTTATGGCTTCAAACAACTCATTAATAGTCCTACTAGAACTAACAAAACCAACAATAATGAAACCACTTTAGACTGGATCCTCACTAATACTCCCCAGCAGAACTACCAATCAGGTACCCTACCAGAAGACCTAAGTGACCACTCACTAACATATATCATTAGACATAAAACCAACCTAATTTTACCTACTACCTACACAACACTACGCTCCAAAAAGCAATTTAACATTGAACATTTTCAAACTGAGTTAGGACTATGTAACTGGTCCCCACTAAAATATCTCCCACTTAACGAAGCAGTAAATTACTTCAGTTCCACTTTCTTGTCTATCATTGATCACCCTGCCCCAAGTCGTACTATTAGAACCAAAGCTAAAACAGCTCCCTGGCTGACCAACAGTACTAGGCAAAAAATTATTCTCAGAAACAAATCTTGGGCAAAATGGCGTACCACAAAAAACCAAATAGACCACCAATACTTCAAAGAGCTTAGGAACAGTATGAAAAAAGCCATCCTGACAGACAAAAAGAACTATTACCTCCAATTACAATGAACCTCCAAAAATGAACCTAAAAAGTTCTGGGCCAGTATTAATAATCTTTATCCCCAAGCCAGTCTATCACACCAAACCCTCAGGATTCTAACCCTGACAATCCCACACAAATAGCCAATGACTTTAATTCTTTCTTCACTAATACCATCCAAACTCTAGCTAGTCACCTATCCCCTGACACCTCTAAACTACTCTTACCTGCTGGAAATACTCCTCCTTCTCTTCACTTACAACCTGTATCTACCACCTTTGTCTCATCACTTCTCCAAAAACTAAAACATACCACCCCTCTGCAGACAAACTTCCTGCAGAATTCTTGCAAATTGGAGCCAAAGCCATTGCGTACCCCATTTCTATTCTGATAAATAGATCTATTAATGAAGGAATTTTCCCTTCTATCTGGAAGATATCTCACATTATCCCACTACACAAAGAGGGGAACTGTAATGACTTCTCAAACTATCGACCTATAGCACTTCTATCACCTCTAGCTAAAATCATGGAAAAATGTATCCACAAACAACTTCTTAACCACCTTCTCCAAAACAATCTACTTGCTAACTGCCAGCATGGATTCAGACCTTCCCACAGTACTACCACTCCTTTACTCTCCTTTACCAATACCATCAAATACAACCGCAACAATAATTATCTATAATCTTCAGTCTTCGTTGACTTATCTAAAGCTTTCGACATGGTCAATCATAAACTTCTCCAGCACATACTAAAATCTCTCTCACTTGATACCCCTTCTTTAACTTGGTTTACATCTTACCTTGAAAACCGACAGCAGGCAGTACTCTGGAAAAATTCACTATCTAATCTTCTTCCTATCTCTTTAGGTGTACCTCAAGGCTCTATCCTAGGCCCCCTTTTATTTTCAATCTTTATTAATGGCCTCCAATCAGCCATCCCTAACACCACCTGCATACAATATGCAGATGATTCTGCTATAATATGCAGTGCCACCTCTCAAAATGAACTCCAGACTCTTACCCAAAAAGCCTTTTCTACTGTTGAACAATGGTTCTCTGATCGTTGCCTTCTCCTCAACCCCAAGAAAACCAAACTGTTACTGTTCTCATTTACCCGTAAATCTATCCCACTTAATTTCACTCTCACATCCACTGATTGCACTCTCATTTCTCCTGACTCAACTACAAAATTACTAGGAATAATTGTTGACAATAATCTAAGCTTTGACTCTCACATCAACAACACAATAAAAGTAGTTAACAAACAAAATGGATCCCTTTACAGAACTAAACCCTTCCTTACACATGAAACAAGAACCACCTTAGCCAGATCTCACCTTATCTCTACTCTTCTATATGCTTCCCCCATTTATACTAATCTTTCCAAAAGCAACCTTAAGAAACTTGCTACATCTTACTATAATATTGCTAGATTCGCAACAGGATCCCAGTTTAGAACTCACCACTGCCTGAACCTAAGACAACTAGGTTGGCTTGAATTTCCCAACAAATTAATACTTCAACAGCTCTTAATAGCTCACAGACTTCTATACCAACCAACTAAAACACCAATACTCTCTAACCTTATTACACCTTACAATAACATGAAACACCTACGCTCCTCAAACAAACTACTGCTTTATACTCCCAAACATAATAACTCTGCAGGGGACTGCCTCTTTGCCAACTCTGTTGGAAAAATGTGGAACAGACTACCCTCTGATATCACATCTTTGTCCACACTTTCACTTTTTAAAAGACAACTGAAAATGCATCTCAATAATCAATGGCTTTGCCCCTGTACCAACCCTGATTAACTTTCCCTCTTCCTCTCTCTCTTTTCTTATACCTTAATTCTCTTCTCCCTATACCCTTTATAACTTTCCTTTACATAATATCTACGTAGAGAAATGTTATAGGTAAGTATTAAGCTAACTGCCCTTGCGAGCCATTTTAAGCCTAGCCAATTATCCCTTGTGAGATTCAAACCCTGCACCTTGTGTTTGTAAGGAAAACACCTTAACCATTAGGCCACCCTCCCATCTCTCATATATACTGTACGACCATTGTAAAAAAAAAATGTTATTTCTTTGTTTTATGGCATTTTATTATTTCTCGTTTGTTTTGCTTCTATCATAGTTATACATTACATATATTGTCTAACTTTGTTTTTAAATTTAATCTTGTATTGCCTATTGCTGTATAAACTTGTAATAATCCATTGGAGCTTTTCTCTCCGGGCCTCTACTGAAAATGGACATATATCCAGTTGGACTAACCCGGTCAACAAATGTAAAATAAAATAAAAATAAAATAGACTAAATGGGAATCTTTTTTCTGCAAAATGTTAAATGAACGTAACTAAGTGAAACTTGTTTTTCTCTGTAAAAGGTACACTGAATGTAACTAAATTTATCTTGTATTCTCTGTTAACATATATATTAAATATAAATGGAGCTTTTCTCCTCAGGTCTCCAATGAAAATAGGTTTCTGACCCAGCTGGACTAACCCAGTTAACAAATGTCAATAAATAAATAAATAAATAAATAAATAAATAAATAAAGAATCAATGTCTGACACATGCAGTTTGCATTGGTGATAGCTATTAACATGTCTGTGTACAAATGACACAAAGCACATAGTAATGTACAACAGTTAACAAGCAATTAGCATAGGTACATAAGACATTTGCCATAGGGTTGTATATCACATACCCATATATACTGCCATGCTGACATAAGACAACAGAAAGTGATAACAACAGAACATGTAAATGTGTATGACTGATCAAAGGACAGTTATACATATGCAACTATGGCACACCATCTGCGGGTAAATTACCCACACATATTATAGCATTACAATGGGTGACTTTTATGTTTGTGATGTTAGTGGCATATGAATGTATAGCCATACAAACCAATACAGCAGTATTATACATGATGAAAATCGGAAATGTATGTTAGCATGTCTAATATGCAGCCAAGGTATAGACATGTTAGAAATATGCCATAGGCACACTACAGTGATGTTTGCCATAATACATAGGCCACACAATACAGTTACTCACTACTTGTGCCATTCATATGATAATACGGAAGTTCCAAAAACAATGAGGAATGTCAATCCATGACATTAATGCCATCTGGTAATGTGACAAGCTATGGAAATGTTACCACCAGAGGCATATGTTATGACACTAGAATAAAACTGTGCAATGCATGGCACACGAGTTAGCATTATTCATCATGCACAAGTACATAGTGGCAATGGGACCTCCTGACATGCCAAGGTCACTTTTGGAACAAACACAGGAATATGCCATATATGTAAAAAGGCATATCAAAATCAAAACATGACACACCAAGTGTGTGCAAAATATGGACATATATCTTCCCTGTGAATGTGGTCTCAGGAGAATGGCACTACAGTGGTATGTGTGGAAAGTTGTTACACTTAACATGTGTAATGTATCACATTTGCTAATGTAAGCAAATGTCCATGGATGCACACGAACACTATTAGCAAGACAAGTGTGTGACAGTGACAGAATGCTACCTATGACAGACATATCTGTCACATACAAAGACAGACTGGATCTGACTTAACATTGTCATGATCCACTGCATACAGATGAGACAAGCCACATACAGAGTGCAGGAATACCAGTTCTGCTTGTCCGTAACACTGTCTGCAGGTATATGAATATGTAAGGATGTAAGGTTATTGTCATGTTACAGAGTGAGGGACCCCGTGCCCCGGTGTCCCGGGCTGTGTGCTACATAAACTCCAAGAGGAACTAAACCCACACATAAGGCTGCTGTTTAATCTTAGCCTTACTACAGGATACGTACCCAAAGAGTGGCGTACGGCATCAGTGGTCCCACTTCACAAAGGTGGTGCTTCTATGGACCCTGGAAATTACTGCCCCATAAGCTTGACGAGCCTGGTCTGCAAAGCTATGGAGAGGATCATTATGGAACTCATAAACAAAGACATTGGGGACCTACAGACATTGGATCCTACCCAATTTGGCTTTGTCAAGGGCAGATCCTGCCTTTTGAACTTGGTCGACTTTTTTGAAACAGTCACTAAGGCCATTGATGAGGGTAAGGCAGTTCACACAGCCTACCTTGACCTTGCAAAAGCCTTTGACACAATACCCCACTCGGGCATCATAGACAAACTCACCAGCTTAAATGTAAACCCATATGTCACGAGATGGGTTGCAAACTGGCTCAAGGACAGAACCCACAGGGTCAGAGTTGTTGGAGCTATGTCAGACTCAAACCAGTGGCGGTGTCCCACAGGGCTCAGTCCTGGGACCCCTCTTGTTCGGCATTTATTTTTCCGAGGTACAGGCAAACATAGGAGGATTGTGGCTGACAAAGTTAGATGACTGCAAACTGGGCGCCATAATTGATACTCCAGCGGACACAAACATCCTTCAGAGAGGCCTCATAGAAATGGATAATTGGTGCCAGAGCCATGGCCTTAAGCTGAGCCAAAAATATATAGTCATACCCTTTGGGAAAAACAAGGTACCCACAAATTACCACATAGGTGGTAATCCATTAAGGAAGAGGTAATCAGGGACCTAGGGACCCAGGTTGACAGTAACCTCTCATTTGACACTCACATTGCCAAAGTGGTTAGGAAGACCTTCTATATTGCCCACCTTATCATGAAGGGTTTCACATCTAGATCAAGAGAGGTCATTGTGCCCCTGTACTCTTCTCTTATCAGGCCAATGATTGAGTACAATGCCCCATTTGGGATGTATCTTACCTGACACCTGCAGCAGTTGGAAAGACCCCAAAAGTTCCTCACCAAGAGGATAAAGGGTCTTAAACATATGTCATATGCTGCCCGACTGAAAAACTCCAGCTCTATTCAGTCGCATGCCGCCTACTCGCATACCGCCCCAGAGGTGACCTGTGCCTGACGTACAAGGCTATGTCCAATCCGGAATTAATGGACATGCTCCATCTCAGAAAATCCAAATCCATCAGAGCCACGAGAGCAAGAAACTTAAACCTCAACACAGAAATAAATAGGACGTGCTGGAGGGACAGATTCATAACCCAGAGGCTCCCTACACTCTGGAACAGAATCCCAATCCATGTTAGGCAGAGCCCCTCACTAACTCTATTCAAAAGAAATCTTGTCGAGTGGATGGGAGATTGTAGGTTTACCCTGGGGGTCATCTCTGTGTCACTACTAGACAGAGGCACAGCAAACTAAACCCTAAATGGGAGTAGTATTCTCATCCTAAGGGGTGGTGAAAGCCACACACACTCTGGCTAGGCTTATAAATGCCCTAGGGCAGATAGCCTAGTACGAACCTATGAACCTATGATTAGCGTGTGACACCATGATGATATTGGCTGTGTCATTTCTAAACAAGTGTAATACTTCAATGATAATATATAGTCCCATGCAAACAGAATTGTGAAATATGCATCATGAGATACATCCTACAAACATGGCAGCAGCATGGGATTTGTGCTCATAGTGTGCCTACTAATAAAAAATAGCTGAATAGGAACACACCATAGTGGCAGCATTGTATGACTGGATCACATAGACAATACTTTTGGTCCAGAGGGCCCTCCCTGATGGAGTCGAACATCTCAAATGATCTCACGTGTGACCTCCTGAAAGGTCATCTGGCTGATGTGGTTGAGTAGGTCATTGCTGTCAGTCTGCCGGAACAATGACACATGCTGGTCTTAGTCCTTCACTATCATCATCATCATCATCATCCTGTTTGCCACACTGGTAGTCACAGTCAGACTGTGCTGGATGTGGTTGAGCATGTCATCATCATCAATGAAGTGGTGAACTAGCACGGGGTCCCTCACTCTGTAACATGACAATAACCTTACATCCTTACATATTCATAAAAAAAAACCTAGCAGTTAAAGAACAACAGCAACATGTACAGCAATGTATATGATTCATTCACCCTGTACTGTATCCAGCTGTTATGCATGTGATACATTACAAATGTTTAAATTAATCCAGCAATTATGTTTCTGTGCAAATGTGCAACAGATCAATCCCTAACACTTTTCAAACATATCTGTTATGTAAGTCAGAATGCTGTGGGCAGCACATTTGCAATACATCCATGTCCATACCTCAAGCTGTCCAGATTTCTGCAGAATGTCCAGATTTTTGCCTCATATTGTTAGTCTGTTCTTCTTAAAATTTTGGTTTTCTGGTAAACCATTGACAAATCATTGCAGATAGAAGTCAGAAAATAATGGCAATCATTTGAGTTTCAGACTCCATTCCCTCCAAAAAATTCATGCAAATAAAAAACATGTTGGTCTACTAACTTTCTAAGTTTCTAGGGGGAATATTTAAAAACTGTCCCTATTTTTGGACATTTGTCTTTATCCAGATTTCTTGCTGTAAGAGTTTGAGAGGTATGCCCATGTCATATGTAATGCATTCACATAATGGGATCAGTATGTCAATCAATATACCCATAGAAGATGGAGAAACACGTATATCTAACTCATGTGCAGCACGGTGTAATGTAAGAAATCAAGCAAACAATAATGGGAATGTAATGCAACAGAGGCATGAGACATCCACTTACATGTCAGAGAAGCATTTAAAATAGCCTGTAAAGGAGGACACACACACACACACACACACACACACACACACACACACACACACACACACACACACACACACACACACACACACACACACACACACACACACACACACACACAAACACACACACACAAGCAAACACACACACACACACACACACACACACACACAGACACACACAGACACACACACACACACACACACACACACACACACACACACACACACACACACACAGGGCACACACAGACACTCGTATGCACACACACACACACACACACACACACACACACACACACACACACACACACACACACACAGACACTCACACACACACACACACACATACACACACAAACCCACACACACACAGACAGAGACACACACACACACACACACACACACACACACACACACACACACACACACACACACACACACACACACACACACACACACACACACACACACAAACATGCACACACACACACACACACACACACACACACACACACACACACACACACACACATACACACACATACACACACATACATATCTGGAACTATCAGTATATAATTCACATAGAAGGGATTATCTACTGCTGTCTTACCAAATATATTTATGTCAGAATATATTCAAACATAAATGAATAATGACAGCCATTCCTTGTAATGAGTATAATACATGACATGTGAACATGATATAAGAGAAAAGCAATGAATTATATGTGCAGTTAACAGCATCAACATAAGCTGTACATTATTCATGTAATGATTGTCTACCAAATATCATGGTCAAGTGTTAAGATCACATTACTGGTTGTAAACAATGATGTACAAATGCAGAATGAAACCTAGAAATGTTTAGTTATCACATGCTGAAATGAGGGCATTTGAAGCAATGACAGCATCACAACACATATATATTAATAATGGATGCATTCACATCAACAGCTGAGCATGGATGGTAAAATGTTAAACCTCAGTATACATTGTCAGCATTTACAATCAAGTTAATAAACCTAATCAACTTGCTGCATCTCCATAAATCAAACAGGAAGGGCTACCCATTCTAGGGGACCTAAATATGGCCTGTGACTTAAATAGCGCATGCTGGAGGGACACATTTATCTCCCAGAGACTGCCACAATTTTGGAACTGGCTCTAAATTCATGTGAAACAGAGCACCTATATGACACTGTTCAAGATGAACCTGGACAAGTGGATGGGGCACTATAAATTCTTACTGGGGATAAAGCCCCACAACCCTCCTGGACATGGGCAGTTATCACTAAATACAGTCCTGGGTATTGAGTAGCATTTCTATGGTATTACATTGGGATGAAATGGCTAAGCTTAAAATTACCTCTGGGTCGATAGCCTAGTAATCTCCTATGATCCCATAAGTACATGGAAAATCAGAAGAATATCTGTTGCTACAGGTATATGTTTGGCAGCATCAGCCTATCACATGCCTACAAAACACACATACACAGGAGTGTCACATATCTACAACATAAAAGTACCATTACATAATATAGCATAACACTTTTGTAGGTTTTGATTAATATGATGGGTTCTAATTGGCAAGTAGAGAGGATCTCACTACAGTGAGTGACACACACATATATGTTGAGGTGTTACTACAACAGTAACATGCACTGACAAAACCATAATATATGAAATGTCTAATATATGTGGAGATAACATGCTTCAGATATGTAATATTATGAAAATCACCTTATCTACATATGCAAGCCTATAGCTGAAAATCTTATGCAAATGATTTGTACAGTGCATCATGCGTAACCGATGACATCACAACATATCTGCACCCAAAATTAAATTGAAACCGCAAGTCACATCTGTATACTATGCAATGTGAGAAGGCAGCAAGATCTTGCCTGGGCCATGTATACATGACAGACATATAAACAAGTTGCTGTCAATTTATATATGTTTCAATGAATCAAGGAACATCACACTGATGTATAGAAGCAATATTGAAAAGGAGATGCTCATATTTGCCCTAAAGTCAGCCTGTCCATACCTGCAATTAGTCCACTGACATCACTGCAATACCCATAGCTGGCCTTAGACATAGACCAACTAGGCAGCCACCTAGGGCACCGCTCTAGAAGGGGCACTTTTCCAGTACTTATTTGTTTATTTTTTTATAGTAAAGAATTTTTTTTTTTAATATGTTGAATGAATACAGGAAAAATTGAAGAGTAAGAAAAACTGTGAGAAAAAGGAAGAAAAATTAATCTGGATGGTGTAGATAATCCAAGATGGGGGCACCTGGTGGTATGGGGGAGCTCTGTGCAGCCATTTTCCTAGGGCACCAGTTGACCAAAGACCAGCCCTGGCAATACCCCAATAAAAAATATAATTAAATGCTCAAATATGGAGTAAGGAGTACCATGGCCCTACTAACAAATCACAACAAACATTCCCATGTGACACAGTAAAGTGCAATTATTTATGTAAGATAGTGTTATTGCAAACAGACTTATGCACCTAAACATTGGTGCAAAAAAGTAGAATTCAAGCAGTACAAGCCCACCAAAATCACTGATATTATGATAGTGCTGACACCCATTCAACACATGAAGAGGTAAGGTACGCACAACAGGACTTTAAGCTGGCTACCAGTAATTTACATACTACTTACTATAGGCTGTTAATGCAACTGTGAAGATAGGTGAAGGTTGTCAGCCTAGCCAGATGAAATTCTGTGGATAATTCTGTCATTTGTAAATATTAATGTAAGCCACAGGCTTGTTCTCTTAAATGTGAAAAGATTGCATTGGATATTGAACTGCAAAAATGTAACAACGGTGCACTCTGCTGTAAGAATGCTAAGTCAAGCATGTTACGACTGTTTTTGATGTCAAAATTCAGAGCTGATATGTCTAGAGGGAGGCATCCTGCCTATTGTTTTAAGACCAGAGTTAATGGCTAGTATTTGCATGTATAAATGTCCTTTATTGCTCTGGTTTCTGACCAGGTGTAAAGAATGTAAATGTAGTTTCGGTTAGCCTGGGAACACCAGAGAAGTGTGAAGAATGATGTCATGTGAAACAGCTCTGTGTTATGAATTTAAAGAGATAGAATCACACAGCTCTGAGCAGTTGTCTTGAGAACATCCAACACCAGCACTGTCTTGCTCTTTATGTAAGTTTATTTTAGAACTGTGTTTTCTCTTAGAAATAGCTAGGAAATAGGAAGATTAGACTAGTTTGTTTTTCTGTAATGTCAGAAATTTTCTACTGTAATATTTTAAGTATTTCTCTGTGATCTCTGAACTCTTGGCTAACACCATGTAGTAAGAAGTATTGTCTTGTGTATATATTATTTATTATTAATTATTTTTAAACCTTTCAACTGTGGCCATTTTGTGTAGAGATAATTTAAGCTCTAAGAGTACATTGCATGTATATAGTAATACTGTACCAAGTCACGCCAAATAAGTCTTGACTGTTTGGTTGCACTTACCATTTGGATAATAATACTGCACAGTCTAATTGGATACCCTTTCATAAGGGCCTTTGAGTAGCTGATACATATTAGCTAGGTGGTGGCAGTGATTTCTACCGTACAGTCTGGGTAAAAGGGATACAGCTGGAGAGCCTGTGCCAGCCTTCCCCAGGAGTGTCTGTCTGGTTGTATAAACTCTTATCTCAAAGAGTGTGTGTCTCATCTACTTGGGCAGGGACACGAAGCACTGGTTGGACAGAGAGGGTGCTGGAATTTTTACCTTGCCCACTAAACTAAGATCTGGACCCTATAGCTGTGCTAGTGGGGAGTCTTATTAAGGACCTGGAGAAAAAGAGAGAAACCAGCCCAGACTGTCTGTGATCTATGTGTGCTCTTAAGAGAAATTGTACTTTACTGTGAGTGTATTTATTATCCTTTCCCTATATGGACGTCCCTCACTGGTGTTGGTGGTGAGGATTGAGGCTCCTTGATTGTTGGGCCAGGGTATGGGTGTCAAATATTAATTGTTTTGCAGTTGTGGGATATCCACACCACATATTAAGTGGTTGGCAAATACTAATTGGCTTGTAGTGGTGTGGGTACAGTGAATTCCTGCAGCTTGTGTACAGTGATCACTGAAGGTGTTTTGTACTCTAAATCAGCCACGCAGTGAATATTCAGAGTTCAGATCACAATTGTTTTATTTCTTTTGCCAGCTTAGTTAGTCAGGGAGAGCAGGCAGCATGTCAGCAGTGGAGTACGAAAAGCTGACAAGGAGCCAGCTGACTGAGATGTGCCAGGCTAAGGGACTGGTGCATGGAAACATGACTAAGGCAGACATGATTGCAGCTTTGGTCACAGCTGCATCAGAAAACAGCAACCAGGAGGATGATCAGACTAGCAGTAGAGATGTACCACCCTCAGAGAATGGACAGCTCAACCTTTCTGCAGAGGACTTAAAAATCTATCTGGAGCTAAAGAGACTTGAGTTAGAGGCCAGGTGTTTGGTAATAGAAACAGCTGAGAGACTGAGACGTCTGCAGGCTGAGGAGAATGAGAAACTGCTATGCCTGGAAGCTGAGGAAAAGGAGAGGCAGAGGCAGCATGAGAAGGAGATGCTGACTCTTTGCCAGAGTCATGGAGGTATTGGAAAAGGATGTAACTGGACCCCAGAAGCACAAAAGGTCAGTAAATTTCTTCTGCAGTTTAAAGAGGGGGATAATTTTGATAGTTTTATTCATATGTTTGAGAGGGTATGCAAACCAAAGGCTCTTGGTACGGTTCCTGACCCCCTTACTCCATGGCAAAGCTGTAACTGTGTTGTCTAAAATGTCTGACGTTGACTGTTTTAATTACACTGTTGTTAAGCATTGCTTGCTAGAATGTTTTAAGCTAACACCTGAAAATTATAGGAAAAAGTTTTGTGAATATAGACACAAGGCAGATGAAAGTGTGTGAGAATATGTTACTGAACTGAGCACTTATTTTTATGGGTGGGTGATTGGATGTCAGGTCACCACTTTTGAAGGGCTGGCAGACCTTTTGGTGAGGGAACAAGCCCTTAGCATTTTGCCTGAGAACATGAGGATCTGGTTAGCTGATAGACAATGTGCTACTTCAGATGAGTTGAGGAAGAAGGGAGACCTATACCTAGCAAGCAGGGCATCCCTGCACAGGAAAGGGACCTCCAGTACTGCTCATGGGTCTAAAGGAACCCATGGTGGACAGCACAGACTGCCCCAACAGAATCTACCAGTAGCAGGGGAAGCCAGTAGTCCAGGTACACGTCCAGGACCTAGGGTTAAATGTTTTGAATGCAACAAGTGGGGCCATGTGGCATACAGATGTCTACAGAGGCAAGGTGGGGAACAAAAGGTGAGATAGCCAATAAGTGATAAAGACAAAATGCCAATAGTAGGTTGTCTTGGAACAATAAGGGTACCAAACTGCCATCCTGCAGATGTTCTGATAGGGAAGAATTTGGATGAGGCAGTGCCATGTGCTTATGCAGTCAAACTCAGTCAGGCTAGGAGACAAGCATGTGGGTCTAGTAGCCTGGGGGAGACACATACAGACTACATACTTGCAGCCAGGACTGGTAAGATTGGTTACTTCAGGGAGGGAGCTACCCTGTAGCAGTGAGACTGAAGGTGAGCCACAGCTGCTTGTGGGTACTGATGTTCCCTTGAACAGAGTGAATACAAAGTATAGGTGAGTAGTAGTACCCAGGCTGACAGTGAGGCACCACTGTCAGAGGATGCCAGACTTCCTGTGGGAGGGGATGTTGGGAAGGGTTACAAAGAGAGAGTTGTGACAGGCTCAGCTCTCAGAACCTACATTGCAAGGCCTGAGGCAGGTAGCTTGTAAGGCACCTGATTCTCAAGGGAAGGGGGATTCTGTATATTGGGGCAAAGGGTTACTGTACAGAGAGTGGACCCCTGAGGGAGGGCTAGAAGGTGAGAAGGTACAGCAGTTGGTAGTGCCTAGAGCTTACTATCTGGTGCTTCTAGCCATAGCCCATGATGTTCCCTTTGCAGGTCATATGGGCATAATACGTACAAAGAGACATATTATGCAGAACTTCTATTGGCCTGGAATTTCCAGAAATGTAACAGGGTAACTGCAGGACCTGTGAGCAGTCCCAAAAGGAAGGCAAGGCAGGAGACAAGGTGAGAGCTTCTTTTATGTCTTTGCCTGTGACTGAGGAGCCATTGCAAAGGGTAGCTATGGATATTGTGGTCTCTGAGTACCCCAAGTTCCACAGGGAAAAGGTATATCCTAATGGTAGTGGATTATGCTACACAATACCCTGAGGCAGTGGCTTTGTCCTCCATTGAGGCAGAAAAGGTGGCAAATGCTTTGTTAGAGATTTTCAGCAGGGTATGTTTCCCAAAAGAAATACTGACTGACAGAGGTGCCAATTTCATGTCAGACCTGCTGGCTTGTCTGTGGAAGTCCTGTGGGGTGAAGCACCTGAAGACCACCCCTACCATCCCCAGACTAATGATCTTGTTGAGAGGTTAAACTCTACAATCAAGTCCATGCTACAGACATTTGCAGACCAGTTTAAGAGGGAGTGGGACAAATATTTGCCCCCTCTGTTGTTTGCTTACAGAGAGGTTCCCCAGGAATCCTCAGGTTTTTCACCCTTTGAGTTCCTGTATGGGCATAGGATGAGGGGACCTCTAGATTTAATTCAAGATGAGTGGAAAGGTGAGTGTGAATCTAACAAGTAGTCTGTTGTGGCATATGTTCTAAACCTCAGGACAAGGTTCAGGGAATTCATGGGCTTGGCCCAGTAGAACCTGGCAGAAGCACAACAACATAAAAAGGTATGGTATGACAGGAATGCTCGAGCTAGAGAGTATACTGTAGGGCAGCAGGTAATGGTTCTCATACCTGTCAGACACAACAAGCTGCAAGCAGCTTGGGAGGGATGCTACAAGGTGGTAAGAAATTTAAGTGATGTTAACTACATGGTGGAACTGCTAGGCAGGAGGCAGGGGCACAAATTGTACCATGTTAACATGAAGAAACCTTACCATGATAGGGAGGCCCTTGTGCTGAGCATTTGCAGTGGATTGCAGGAGGAGTCTGAGGGAGATCTGGTGACTGATCTCCTCAGTGATGCTTGGACTGACACCTCAGTGGAAGGGGTAGCAATGTCCTAGCTGCTATCACCTACCCAAGTTTGAGAAATACCAGCAGTGTTACATGAGTTTGGGGACATGTTCACTGAGAAACCAGGGTGCACCCACATGGTGCAGCACCAGGTGGATACAGGACCCCAGAGGCCTATTAGGCAGGCCCCTTATAGGGTGTCTGAGAGAGTCAAACAGACTCTGAGGGAGGATATACAGAAGATGTTGGAACTAGGGGTGATTCAAGAGTCCAACAGTCCCTGGGCCTCCCCAGTGGTGCTGGTGCCAAAGAAGGATGGCAGCACCAGGTTATGTGTGGACTACAGGAAATTAAATAGTCACATAGAGTTAGATGCTTACCCTATGCCTAGAACAAATGAGGCCCTAGAGCAGCTGGGTGGGGCTAAGTATCTTACAACCATTGATCTTACCAAGGGATACTGGCAGGTGCCCTTAATCACAAGTGCTAGAGACAGAGGTCAGCCTTTGTGACTCATTTTGGCTTGTATGAGTTCACAAAGATGCCCTTTGGGATGAAAAATGCCCCAGCAACTTTTCAGAGGCTGATAGATCATATCCTAGCAGGAGCAGGAGGGTTTGCCCTTGCTTACTAAGATGATATTACCATTTACACCCATTCCTGGCAAGAGCACCTTCAACATGTCAGGGAGGTGCTGGGCAGACTACAGAGGGCAGGGTTGACCATTAAGCCGAGCAAATATCAGGTGGGCATGGCAGAGGTCACCTACCTGGGACATAGAGTTGGAAGTGGTAAGATCAGGCCGGAACCTGCCAAAGTAGAATCCATTCAGCCATGGCCTGCACCCATCACCAAAAAACAGGTGAGGGCATTTTTTAGGGACAGCAGAGTACTACAGAAAGTTCGCCACCAGTTATAGTACCATAGCTGGTCCCCTTAGAGACCTGACAAGGAAGAGCAAAACAAATAAGGTAGTGTAGACCCCAGCATGTCAGCAGGCATTCCAGGAACTTAAGGAAGCTTTGGGAGGACTCCCTGTATTAGCCAGTCCAGAGTACAGCAAAGAATTTGTTGTGCAGGTGGATGCTTCAAACCATGGGGTTGGGGGCTGTACTTAGCCAGATTTCGTAAGAGGGAGAAGAGCACCCAGTGGTTTATCTCAGCTGTAGGCTCCAACCCAGGGAGGATGCTGCTGCAGAAACAGAAACAAATATAGCCATAGTGTGTGTGCACAGGCACTGCTTCCTTACTGAGTGGAAGAGTGGAAGAAGTGACAGATCGCAGCCCACCCAAACAACATGGTTAAAACAAACTAAACAAAGCCCATGCCAAGTTGCCAAGTTGCTAAGATAGGGTTGTAAGCATGATAATGAATGTGCAGCAGCAGGCAGTGGGGTTAGCACAGATGGGCTTTCAAGACAGGGAATGGGGTAAGTTATACTCAGATAGACCTAACTCTCTCACTCTCTCAAGCAGTGTTTCGCAAGGGACACTTGAAAAACTAGCTTGAGTTCTCTGGGGGGGGAGATGTGTGAAGATAGGTGAAGGCTGCCAGCCTAGCCAGATGGAATTCTGTGGATAATTATGGCATTTGTAAATATTAATGTAAGCCACAGGCTTGCTCTCTTAAATCTGAAAAGACTGCATTGGATATTGAACTGCAAAAATGTAACAACAGTGCACTCTGCTGTAAGAAAACTAAGTCAAGCATGTTATGACTGTCTTTGTTGTCAAAATTCAGAGCTGATATGTCTAGAGGGAGGCATCCTGCCTATTGTTTTAAGACCAGAGTTAATGGCTAGAATTTGCATGTATGTTGTTGTCTTTCGGCTTTTCCCAGTTAGGGGTTGCCACAGTGGAACCTCGGTCCACTAATGATTGGCAGTAGATTTTCACAAACGCTGAGGTGCCAGCTCAACGTCCAACCTTCAACAAAGGCATGCCCATTTACGCATGTCTTTCAAATGCCACCCAACCATGGGGAGGACATGCAGACTGCACACAGAAGGCACTCCCCGCACTCCAGACGAGAATCGAAAGGGAGAACCTCTTGCTGTGAGGCAACAACACTACCGCTGCACCAAATGTCCTTTATTGCTCTGGTTTCTGACCAGGTGTAAAGAATGTAAAGAATGTTAGCCTGGGAACACCAGAGAAGTGTGAAAAATGATGTCATGTGAAGCAGCTCTGTGTTATGAATTTAAAGAGATAGAATCAGAGAGCTCTGAGCATTTGCCTTGAGAACATCCAGCACCAGCACTGTCTTGCTATTTATGTAAGTTTATATTAGAACTGTGTTTTCTCTTAGAAATAGCTAGGAAATAGGAAGATTAGAGTAGTTTGTTTTTTCTGTGATGTCAGAACTTTTCTGCTGTATTATTTTAAACATTTCTCTGTGATCTCTGAACTCTTGACTAGCACTCTGTAGTAAAAAGCATTGTCTTGTGTTTTTAATATTTATTATTAAATATTTTTAAACCTTTCAACTGTGGCTGTTTTGTTTAGAGATACTTTAAGATCTAAGAGTACATTGCATGTATATAGTAATACTGTACCATGTCACTCCAAATAAGTCTTGACTGTTTGTTTGCACTTACCATTTGGATAATAATATTGCACAGTATAATTGGATACCCTTTCATAAGGGCCTTTGAGTAGCTGATAAATATTAGCTGGGTGGTGGCAGTGATTTCTACCGTATAGTTTGGGTAAAAGGGGTACAGCTGGAGAACCTGTGCCAGCCTTCCCCAGGAGTGTCTGTGTGGTTGCATAAACTCTTATCTCAAAGTGTGTGTGTCAGCTACTTGGGCAGGGACACAAAGCACTGGTTGGACAGAGAGGGTGCTGGAGGTTCTACCTTGCCCACTAGGCTACGATCTGGACCCTGTAGCTGTGCCAGTGGGGAGTCTTATTGGGGACCCAGAGAAAAAGGGAGAAACCACCACCAGACTGACTGTGATCTCTGTGTGCTCTTAAGGGAAATTGTACTTTACTGTGTGTGTATTTATTATCCTTTACCTATATGGATGCCCCTCACTGGTTTTAGTGGTGAGGATTGAGGCTCCTTGATTGCTGGGCCAGGGCATGGGCATCACAGCAAAAAAACAGCTCAAACTATGTTGTATCCTGTCAATAGCAAGCATTAATACTGCACATACACATAACAAGATAGTCAGACTGCAACCTCTGTAAAAGTAAAACACAGCTGTCTATAATTTTTGCTTGTGTCAGCAAACATCCTCTAACCTCAAAATAAGCCAATAACATTGGAATGACTTTTACACATGCAGTTTGCGCAAAAATATTTACTTAACAAAAGCCATGCACAGTACATTAACACTTAGAAGATATACCTTGTGGAAGAATTACGAGAATATTGTCATCTTATTTGTATGCATGGATGCCATCTGAATAACATTTTCATACAGGAGATGGACACATGCTAATGTCCTACAGGGGAGAAATAAGGCTGAGAATAGTAATATAGTAATACACACTTGTCTCCCTTCACTTGTCCTTCAGCCTGTGCATGATTACAGGCATGTTTCTCAGCCTCTGCATGAATAAAAAGAGAAGAAATATTAAGTTGTAACAGTGGGTCTGTTTAAATGGGATTTTAATGCAATGTTAATTGAGTTGCAAATGTCATCTTAATAAAGTAAACACATTATCAACCAGTGTTATATTTCAGAGTGCAACTATATCACACACACAGACACTAGGAGAACTGATGTGGAAGCTGGATTCACACCTACAGCATTCACCTAGGCTCACACCCAGGTCCAGAACCATACCTGCATGGCTACCTGTCGCTTGCTATGTAAGAAGAAGTTAATGGATTTCACACATCTGTGATCTATGACTATGCTGTTGAAACATGCTGTGTCTTGCGATCTGTGATCTATGACTATGCAGTTGAAACATGATGTGTCATGTGATCTGTGATCTATGACTATGCAGTTAAAACATGACATCATGTGTCCCTATCTATACCTGTCTAATGTAACATGAGAAGAATGATGTGATCACCGCTGTTCACATTTTACATTGATGTTAAGCAAAGCATCCTGTGATTACAGACATGGACAATATGCACAGTAAGGGAAGGAGGATGTGCTTTACAATTTTAGCATATGTCCCTGATTAATAAGCGCAATGTTTATGTTCTGTCACACAGGATACGGCATATAAAGAACAAATGCTGCATAAGTGGGGAATTGTATTCACAAATATAAACATATTAATCCTATTGCTGATGTAGGCTGTTTACAAATCAGGATGTCTTAACGTGTACAGAGAGATGATGTACATCAAGTATAAACATACATAAATGTATGTAAGTCTGTGCATATGTCTATGATGACATACCCGCATGCACACACACACACACACACACACACACACACACACACACACACACACACACACACATATATATATATATATATATATATATATATATATATATATATATATATATACACATTCATATAGAATATGTTAAACTAATGATATCTCTACATATACTTCTACCCATATGTATATATGGATATAACTCAAAATATCAAATACGCATTTCATTGAATCTCATAATATCAAATGCCTGGAATGATGAAAATGAACCCTGGGAAAGGAACCAGTTAGTCACCATGGTGAACCTTGCCCTTTCCTCACTGTAGTATGAGTTTGGAGTTGGTATATTCAGTTGGGGGTGTGTGAGGGGCCACCCACATCGAGTGGTGTGGGGGGGTGAAGCCCCCCACTTGGAGCTTTTTTTGATTTGCTGTTTGTTGTTTTGTCCTTGTGGTCGAGTGGTTCCTTTCTCCGGGTTCATTTTCATTGTTCTGGGAGTTTGATATAATGAAGATTCGACGAAGTCAGGTTCAATGTAGTGAGATTCGATAATGTGAGTTTTTGCTGTTTTGAAGTAATTCCATATATACATATGAATGCAGATTTGCTCTGAGCTATTGCACAATGGTACCTCCTATACCGAGCCAACAGATATTGCCAGTATACTGGCCGACAGATTCAGTGGCAACTTTACCCCTCTCACCCTCACCCCCAAGGACCAATCACAATACCAGTACATTGCCAGGCACCCAGTATTACTGCTGCACAGGTTAAAACAGCACTGTCCAAGGCCAAGAATACAGCTTGTATGGGACCTGAAAATATCCCTGGTTGTGTTCTACATGAACTACAGAGTGAACTGGCACCTCACCTGTGCGCCCTGTTCAATAGGTTCATAGGTTCATAGGTTCATACTAGGCTATCTGCCCAAGGGCATTTATAAGCCTAGCCCATAGTTATGTGGCTTTCGCCACCCCTTTAGTTTGAATAAAAACTATGCCTATCATTTTGCTGTGCCTCTGTCAAGCAGTGACGCTGAAGTAATCCCTGTGACGCTGAAGTGAGCTTCACCTCAGGCTTTGTCCCTACTGAATGGCACACTGCTACAGTCATCCTTCTCCACAAAGGAGGAGCGACTACAGACCCTGGGAATTATCACCACATTAGCCTGCTGAGTCTGATATGCAAAGCTATGGATCGCATCATCATGAACCTAATAAACAAGGATAAAGGGAATCTCCAAACTCTGGATCCCACACAGTTTGGTTTTGTGAAAGGTAGATCATGCCTGCTCAGCTTGGTCGACTTCTTTGAGTCAGTCACCAGAGCTGTGGATGAAGGCAAGGTGGTTCATACAGCCTACCTTGATTTGGCCAGGGCTTTTGATACCATTCCCCACTCAGGAATCATACAAAAACATACTAAGCTTGGCATCAACCCCTATATCACTAGGTGGGTTGCAAACTGGCTCAGAGATAGAACCCACAGTATGAAAGTAGCTGACTCCAAGTCAGACTGCTGACTAGTCACAAGTGGAGTCCCACAGGGTTTGGTCCTGGTCCTCTCCTGTTTGGTATCTACTTCTCTGAAGTCCAGGCCAACACGAAGGGACTCTGGCTGACAAAGTTTGCAGACGATTGCAAGTTGGGAGCTACTAGTAACTCCCCAAGTGATGCTGACATCCTACAGAATGGCCTCACTGAGACCAATGACTGGTATCTGAACCATGGCCTTAAGCTCAATGCCAAAAAATATGTCATCATCCCCTTTGGAAAAAACCCAGTTCCCATGAATTACCACATTGATGGTAGTCCACTGAACACAGAAGGTGTTATAAGAGATCTTGGAACATAGGTTGACAGCAACCTCTCTTTTGAGCACCACATTGCCACTGTGGTCAGAAAGTCCTTCTATGTGGCACATCTCATTACTAAGGGTTTTGCATCTAGGAAGAAAGAGGTCATTGTCTCCCTCTACTCTTCCCCCATTAGGCCAATCGAGTGCAATGCCCCATTTGGCATGTACCTCACTAGACACGTGCAACAACTGGAGAGGCTACAAAAGTACCTCACCAAGGGGATCCTAGGCCTTAAACACTTGTCCTATATGGACAGACTCAAAAAACTCCAACTATTGTCTGTCTCATATTGCATACTTAGAGGTGATCTCTGCTTGACTTATAAAGCCATGTCTGACCCAGCTCTGTTAGAAATGCTACATCTAAAGAAATCCCAATCCCTCCGCACCACATGCTCCAGAGACCTCAACCTCATTACCACAATTAACAGAACATGCTGGAGGTACATGCTCATAACCCAGAGACTGTCCATGCTATGGAACAGACTTCTCATACATGTCAAGCAGAGCTCCTCGCTGATCTTCTTCAAGAGAAATCTTGATGAGTGGATGGGAAACAGAAAATTCACCCCGGGGATAACTCCATTGGCTCTACTCAATAGAGGCACTGGGAACTAAGGTCAGGTGGCACTATGCCAGGGTAATCCTATGGCTAGGTTTGTAAGGGCACCAGGACCATTAGCCTAGTACACACCTATGAACCTATGAACCTATGTTGACTTTTGGCATGTAATGCAGCTGTGTTGTTCATTAGATGTTTTCCTCAGTCAACATCAGACAATCCATATCATCCTGTAATTACAGACATGGACAAAAAAAAAATCAATATCTACACAATAAGGGGATAAGGTAATCCAACACAGAAAATTAACTTACACAAGTTGCAAGTTAAGAAACAAGCCTATCTCTCTTGAAAACACATAGCTGTGCATTACAAGACTAAAAGGTCTGAGGGTGGGTTTGAACCCTCAAACACAACGTAAGTTGGAATACAGTGCTTTACATCAATTATCCTGCTAACCCATCAGCTATACCACAGTTAAGGGAGCACTTCCCCACATTTGCTGTAAATCATGTGTGGTTATACAACAGACACACACTCAAATGGAATGCATAGTCCATTGCAATGTTCCCATATTTTTCTAGCATGCCTTGTGGTGGGTGTAGAAGACATGTGCAGTTCTCCTGAACAGTAGGCTGTTCTCCTGAATAGAAGGCTGTGAGGTTTAGTATGGTCTTCTGTCTTGTGTTTATTGCTGCATTATCCCTATATTCGCTTTGTGGTCAGTTTGAAGAAAGACTCATACTCACTTCTTTTTGATTAGAAGATCATTATTGACAGATGATCTCTGCTTAGGGTCCTCCAAATTGCTAGTATCACCACAACTAACTCTTTGGTTCAGCACTGTGGGCTGAGTGCGTCTCATGTAGCAGGGGCAGCCAGGACCACAATGTGAGCCATCAAGGTGAGTGCTCTAGACTCCATTAGAGTAACACTGACAGTTGATATAATGTGTGTGTCCTATTGTGTCATTCTGACCCTGTGGTGATGATGACTGCTTTGCTGTCCACTGCCTACTACATCTGTATGTGGTTACTCAAATGTCTAATGCCACAGGCTTTTTCTGATCATTTATCTGACTTAAGTGACTGCCTTCAACTTGTGTTATATTGTACATATTTGTTATTATTATATATTAGTTTGCATATTGACGACTGCAATGCTCTGTGTGACAATCTCCCAGCTTCCATACTTGCATCCCTTGATATTTGACATACAACAAGCATTTCTCATAATTATCATCATGTTACCTTATTATTCTAGCATTGATTAATACCGTACACATTTCATTGTTATCTGCCATACCTGCATGTAGAGGTATATCTCTGTTTGCATACCAGTGTTAATTGTGGTATTTTAATATGGTGCGACACATGCCTCACCCTCAGCAGTACATGCACCAATGTTTACACATTTCCCTCTGTTATCCTCTTGCTGACATGTACTCCTTCTCCATTCACTCATACTGCAAATCCACAAAACCCATGCAGGAGGCATTAGGAAAACAGGTCTGAGCCTGTAAGGCCCACTAAGTCTGCTTTCATACAGGGAAATGTTTTAGTCATAGGTGACTCTGTAGGTCAGCATACAGAATCTACACTAACTAAACTGGACAAGAACAGAGTAACTCTAATATGCTTGTCTGGAACTAGGATCTGTGATGTGACAAGGTCCCTATGGTTCCAAGTCAGACTAATATTCCTACAACCTAGTGGTGGTCTATGTGGGAGTGAATGACCTAAGATGCCTCACCCAAAGGTACATGCTGAGAGACATGAGGGAACTTACTATGCAAGTGTTAGAGGCTGGAAAGACACTGGACTTGAGAAGTATCTTGCCTTCACCAAGAACAATGCCTAAATACAAAGACAAGATAATTGGCTTAAACCATTGGCTAAGTAGTTGGTGTCATTCTAAGGGGATCTTGTGTGTTGGCCTGGGATGATATGGAGGCTACAACTTCCTATTTCCCCAAGGATGGCTTATACCTGTCATACCAGGGCTTCAGTATACTGGCTAAAGCCTTTGCTACCAGATAGTGTCTTTTCAAATAAAGTCACCCGCACTGGACATTCCTACATAGAAAATGCGAATTCAAATTGGGGCAATATCAAGGCGGCACAACTCAATGCTACGAGTGCAAATAGAAAGATGCCAGAACTTGAGGCCCCCTTGTAACTTCAGCACATTCATATTTATATAGTTCTTGAGAAATGGCTTCAGTAGAATGAGAACACTTCCTGTATACCAGGGTTTGGCACCTATCATGCCTTCCAACCATTGAGATATTGGAGGGGGTGGGGGTTATATCAGATTTGTTAGAAACACAATCACTTCACATCGAACTATCCACAACCCTAACTTAAATCCAAATCACCCTTAATAAATCAAACTATTACTTCATTGCAAGTTACAGATCCCCATCAATGTCACCCAAAGATCACAAAAATTACCTCAACACCACTGAGATATTAAACAATGAACCAAATACCTTCTTAGTGGGGGATTTCAATTGCCAAAGCATTGATTGGTACACTGACATCTCTATTCATAGTTATGCTCAGTGTTTCTTAGACTTCATTAATACCAATGCAATGGAGCGAATTGTAAAACTACCCATTAACGACTCTAATATCCCTGATCTGGTCCTTGAAAACCTAGCCCCCGCCTGTACCCTACCCTTCATCTCCTCATTTCTGGTTACGTTTGACCACACATCAGTGATCTTCTCTGTCAGGCCAAGTGGTACCACCCCACCAACAAATGAGGCCATCTTTAGGGACTTCTCCAATGCAAACCTATGTCAGCTTGTAGAAGACCAATGTAAAATTCTCTATAATCTCTCAGAAATAGGCCCATCTGAGAGGGCTGCTGCATTCACCTCTGACTTTTATCAGCACCTGAACAGTTGCTTAGAAAAATCAGTACTCATCTGCCTTAAATATAACGTACGTTCTGGAATAAACCTATCTGGTGGAACTTCTGTATTGATATTAATAAAATATGGGTCTACCTGAAAATGCCGAAAATTCAAAATGCCGACAACGAGAACACTGACACCGGAAGATCGACAACAGAGGAGACCAACAGTTGAGAATCCCAACGCTGAGAACACCGACATGTTAAGGTAAGTGCGCGATAGGGATGGACATTAGGGTCAGGGTGTGGGTAAGGTAAGTGTGTGATAGTGACGGACGTTAGGGTAGGGTGCGTGTCAGGTAAGTGTGCGATAGTGACGGACTTTAGGTTTAGGGGTGGGTTAAGTGAGTTAGGTTTAGGGTGCGGTTAAAGTAATTGTACAATAGTGATGGACTTGAGGGTTAGGGACGGATTAAGTGAGTTAGGGTTAGGGTGCGGTTAAGGTAATTGTACAATAGTGATGGACTTGAGGGTTAGGGACGGATTAAGTGAGTTAGGGTTAGGGTGCGGGTAAGGTAAGTGTGCGATAGTGACGGACCTTAGGGTTAGGGTTTGGGTTAAGGTTAGTGCATAGATAGTTGTGTATGTAAGGTTTAGTGTAGGTTTGTAAGGTTTTTGGTGTGCTTGTGTTGTGTGTGTGTTTTTCGGGAAAGGTATTTCTTTTGTTGATTGCCGGGATGGTGGTTTGTCGGGCATGTGAAGTTTCATGTTTTTGAACTTTCTTTTTTTTTCGGTTTTGTTGTGTCGGTTATTTTGTTGTCGGTGTTTTGGCGTGTCGATGTTATCAGGTAGACCCTAAAATATATGACAAAAGAAGGAAAAAATGAAAAGTTGCAAGAATTCCCCATCTCTTCACCTCAAGACTACATTGAAACATGCCAGCAAGGCACATAAAAGCATTATTAAAAATGTAAAGCAGAGTATGAACTTAAGGTTGCTACAGATTCCAAAGGAAGCTGCAAATCTTTTTTCAGTCAGAAAATTAAGGAGTAATGTCCAACACTGCACTGAGCCCATCCATAATAATATTACCCATTCTGACCCCAAGGATATTGCTACTATAGTAGCAGAGATATTTAGTATTAACTTTACCCCTCCTACCCACATTGTTTCCTCCACTATCCCCAAGAATTTGGTATCCCCTGTGATCACCTTAGAACAAGTCTTAGATTCCCATCAAAGTCTAATACCAGGCTGTATTCTTATCAATGCCAAGAGCGCACGGTCTGAGTTTCTACTTAAACTGGTCAACCTCAGCTTATCTACACTATCTGAGCCTCTACTTAAACTGGTCAACCTCAGCTTATCTACACTATCTGAGCCTCTACTTAAACTGGTCAACCTCAGCTTATCTGCACTATCTGAGCCTCTACATAAACTGGTCAACCTCAGCTTATCTACACTATCTGAGCCTCTACTTAAACTGGTTAACATCAGCTTATCTACAGGGTTTGTTCCTGATGTCTGGAGAACAGCCACTGTAACTGCCCTCCACAAGGGCAGCCTCTTAAGGCAACTTAACTGATCTAGATCCCAATCAGGTTGGTTTTGTAAAGGGCAGGTCCTGTCTTCTGAACCTAATAAGATTTGTAGAAAAGGTTACAGGGGATGTAATCAGTGGTCATTCTGTGTGCACACTGCTTATCATGACTTGCCCAAAGCTTTTGACACTATCCCCTATGCTGGTATTATTGAAAAACTAGACAAGCTTAACATACACCTACCACTGTCTGCTGGATTGCGACTTGGCTATCCAACAGATCCCAACTTATGAAAGTTGATGATTCCCTCTCTGAATGTAACATTGTAACTAGTGTGGTCCCACAAGGATCATTTCTGGGCCCTCTCTTGTTTAGTATTTATTTTGAAAACCACCAAGCCAATATCCCAGAAGTGTGGTTGACCAAGTTTGCTGATGACTGCAGACGGGGTACTGTTATCTGCTCATCCACTGATACAAAATGGCTCCAGCAAGGGCTGGGATATGCACATACATGGTGTACCAAAAACTGTTCCAAACTAAATGAAAAAGTGCAGCATAGTAATGTTTGGTAGAACGTTTTTTTCCCACCTCATGTATTATAATTGGTACTCCTCTTTAGAAAGATACAGTCATAACAGACCCAATACTTACATGTCTAACTATGTCTCATTCGACCAACATGCTTCCACCACAGTGAGGAAATTGCTCAATTAATTTCTAAGTGAATATCCTGAAGATCCAAAGAGGTTGTCCTACCACTGTACCCCTCCCTTATCAGACCACTGTGCCCACTTTGGTACGTATGTACAAATTCAAGCATATCACTCAACTGGAAAGGCCCGAAAGATTTCTAACCAAGAAAATTAAAGGCCTTAAATTGTTCAGCTACCTGATACAGTAACATGACTCTCTTTATACTCAGTACCCTTGCTTTAAGGTGACCTATGTCTCATTACCTGATAGAGTAACATGACTCTCTTAACACCCAGTACCCCACAGGTTGCTGTAAGGTGACCTGTGTCTCATTACCTGATACAGTAACATGACTCTCTTAACACTCAGTACCCCACAGGTTGCTGTAAGGTGACCTTTCTCTCACTTTTTTGAACCATGAAAGACCCAGTCCTGTTTGATCTCCTATCCTGCTGGAAACAGGTTCCTAGCTCTGCATTTTCCTTGCCTATGGAATAAGTTACCACTGCAGGTTAAACAAAGTACTGGTTTGTCTACCCCTTTAAGGCTAGTCTTGGTGACTGGATGAACAGACACAGATTTATACCAGGGTTATCATGTACAGCCCAGCTTGATTTTGAGAGGTGAGCACAATTAAGGATTTCAAAAGGGAGGCTTGTCTGATTAAAGATATATCTATGGCTAGGTATCTTATTGTCCCCATGATCTCTTGCCTACTATGTTCCTATGTTCAGAGAAAGGTTCCTGAATTTGTATTTCCAGGTAAAGTTATGATGCAGCGAGAAATAACCCTAAAGGAAGATTAAATATCCTGAGGGAACACCCTATTAAACTGTCTAGATTTGCAAGACTCCTAAAGAAACAAGATGGAATATGGGCACTTTGAAAGATTTTATCGTTACTAAAGAATAGAAAGTTTATTAAATGTGTGCAAAATGTTATTTGATGTGAGAAGTCCTGACATACTTAGACCTCACAGAAGGTGTATAATATCAACATACTTTATAGCTAGAAAAATGGGATTTAGTAAATGAGGTGTCACAGAGACTACAAGTTCATTTACAGTGTTTCTATAATAAGTATATTGACAATGCCTGTATGTTACAGTGTTCCTGGGCAATCTTTCATCCACTGCACCTGTGACTTGTTCAGCTGATCATGTTTAAACATCCTTCACAAAACAATGTTGTTTTACTTGCAGGATGAGAAGAGTAAGTATTAATAGGTTCATAGGTTCATAGGTTCATACTAGGCTATCTGCCCGAGGGCATTTACAAGCCTAGCCCATAGTTTTGTGGCTTACGCCACCCTTTTAGTTTGGAGAAACTATGCCCATTATTTTGCTGTGCCTCTGTCGAGCAGTGACACTGAGGTAATCCCTGGGGTATATCTGCGATCTCCCATCCATTGGTCAAGACTCCTCTTGAACAAGGCCAGCGAGGTGCTCTGCCTCACATATACCGGGATTTTGTTCCACATCATAGGGAGTCTTTGGGTGATGAATCTATCCCTCCAGCACATCCTATTAATAACCGTGTCAAGGTTTAAGTCTCCTGCCCTTGTGGCTCTGAGGGATCTAGATTTTTTGAGGTGAAGCATGTTCATCAAATCTGGGTTTGACATGGCCTTGTATGTCAGGCACAGGTCACCTCTGAGCAAGCGGTAAGCAACTGAATAGAGCTGGAGTTCTTTCAGTCGGGCAGCATAAGACAGGTTTTTGAGACCCTTTATCCTTTTGGTGAGGAACTTTTGTGGCCTCTCCAGCTGCTGCAAGTGTCGGGTCAGATACATTCCGAATGGGGCATTGTACTCAATCATTGGTCTGATGAGTGATGAGTATAGGGAGGCTATGACCTCCCTTGATCTAGATGTGAATCCCTTCATGATAAGGTGGGCAATGTAGAAGGTCTTCCTAACTACTTTAGCAATATGAGTGTCGAATGAAAGGCTACTGTCAACCTGGGTCCCCAGGTCCCTGATAACTTCTTCTGTGCTCAGTGGATTGCCACCTATATGGTAGCTAGGGGTAACCTTGTTTTTCCCGAAGGGTATGACTATGCATTTCTTGGCATTTAACTTTAGGCCATGGCTCTGGCACCAGTTATCCGTTTCTGTGAGACCCTTCTGAAGGATATCTGTGTCAGATGTGTTTTCGACTTCTGCCGTTTGCAGTCATCTGCAAACTTTGTCAGCCATAACCCTCCTGTGTTTGCTTGTACTTCAGAAAAGTAGATGCCAAACAAGAGTGGGCCCAGGACTGAGCCCTGTGGGACACCACTTGTGACAGGCTTTGAGTCTGACATGGCGCCAGCAACTCTGACCCTGTGGGTTCTGTCACTCAGCCAGTTTGCAACCCATCTTGTGATGTATGGGTTTACATTTAAGCTGATGAGTTTTTCAATGATACCCGAGTGGGGTATTGTATCGAAGGCCTTCACCAGGTCGAGGTAGGCTGTATGGACTGCCTTTCCCTCATCAATGGCCTTGGTGACTGTTTCGAAAAAGTCAACCAAGTTTAAAAGGCATGATCTGCCTTTGACAAAGCCAAACTGGGTTGGATCCAAAGTCTGCAAATTCCCTATGTCTTTATTTATGAGATCCATTATGATCCTCTCCATGGCTTTGCAGATAAGGCTTGTCAAGCTAATGGGACGGTAATTTCCAGGGTCGGTGGAGGCACCGCCTTTGTGAAGTGGGACCACAGTCGCTGCGCCACTCCTGGAGTATCCGGAGGTGAGACTAAGATTAAACAGCTGTCCTAACTGCGGGTTTAATTCCTCGTTGAGTTCGTGGAGCACACAGCCGGGACACCATCAGGTCCCATGGATGCTGTGTTTTTGCCTTGGAGAGCAGTTCTCACCTGAGCGTTAGAGATGTTTGGGGGGCTACAATCATTTGGTATAGATATCTCTCCTTTTGGGGGGGAGGGGGGGGAGAAGTTTGCACTTAACCTGTCAGCCAGTATGTTGGCAATGTCTGTAGGATCAGTAATTTTCACATCATTTTGAACTAATTCTGAGCATATCTGGGAGTTTCCTCCCAGGTTTCTAACATAGCTAAAGAATGCCTTATGATTGTCTTTTGAGTCCTTAGCTATTTTTCTGTCAAAATTGGCTTTGGATGATTTTATGAGAGCTCTTAGCTTTTTACTTATAGTGATCAGCGGTGTCTTACCTTTTAAGGATTTTGCTCTATCTTGTAGTAGCTTCCTCCTTTTGTTGTAGAGTTTGTTTATGGCTGGGGTCCACCAGACTGGACTCTTGCCTTTGGTACAAAGAGTCTTTGTTTTGCTTGGGATTGCCTGATCCATGCAGCCCTGCAGGTGCTGGTAGAAGGCATTTGTAAGTGATTCAGCAGCTTGAGTAATGTTTATGGGCCTTAAAGGAGACCACACTAGTCTTTAGAAGTGTGAAGTCGGCTTTCGAGAAGTTCTTTACTGTGGTCTTTTTTATTTCAGGTGGGGGCGGGATGAGGACCTCCAGCGAGATTAGTTTGTGATCTGATCTCTTTTGCATAACCTTGACGATGGTACAGGTTAGAATAAGAGCAGATTGCTTCATGTATTCCTCCATGTATCAGCCACAGAGCCACCCTTCTGAAGGTGCATTTATAGCCTTCTACCACCAAGTGGGGATAAAGTCAGCAGAGATAGTATTAAAGAATGTCAGGGGAGGCTGTACACATTTTTGCATGATACTCATGACAGAACAAACGGGTTACCATCTTGACTCTAGGAGCTTGTATTTTTAACCTTTGAGAAAGCTGTCTCTGTTTCATCCTGTGTTATGTTCAGTGGATCACCCATGCAATACAGTAGAGAAGTAGCCACATTCAGTGCATTGCTAAAATAATCTTAAATTTACTAATAAAGATGTTTGCGGTATTTTGTTCATAAGTTCATAGGTTTGTACTAAGCTTGCTGACAAGGAGACCATCAACAAGCCACATCACCCAGTACTGGTGGGAAACCCCCAGTATCATCCATTAAGTAGATGTCCTCACATATCCCAGAAAAAAAAATTGCAGTCATCCATCCCGTCATCTGCACTAGTTTCAAAGGTTGCAAGGGAAGCATTCTGCTTGATACTTAAGGGCTGCATATTCTAGAAATGGGGAGTATTTTGGATTAGGTACCTGTCATGAAATCTGGTGTTGCCGATGTAGTATTATATGGTTAGGTCTTAACAGCAGGTCTTTTCTTTACCACTTGCTCTGTTTAGGTGAAGGAGTTCAAAGAATGTGATATCATGTATAGCACAGAAGGCTAAGCAGAGTTTACCCCAAAGGACTCTTTATGGCACTGAAGGTAGTGAAAGGGATTTTATTCTACCAGGGTAGCTAAGGTTACTGAGGCTTCTGATCTTTGTGTTGAGAAAACATTGAGGTTTCTTGAGCTGGTTTACATGCTAGTGCGATAAATATTGCAGAGGGCATTATATTCAATATTGGACCTAATAAGGGAGGAATAAAGTGGGACTTGAACTTCTTTGGAAATTGAAGGGATTCCATGTACGATAAGTTGTGCAAAAGGTAGAAGGATTTAAACTGTACTATGCCGCTAACTTCAAACACCTTTACTGAATTATCACTTGTGACACAGGCAAATTTACATTCATATAAAAGTCATCAAACTATAGCAACATAAGCATTATACTTCACATAGACCTCATAGGAAGGTTTCATTTTGAAACCTGTGTGTGTGTGTGTGTGTGTGTGTGTGTGTGTGTGTGTGTGTGTGTGTGTGTGTGTGTGTGTGTGTAAGATGCTGGGTGGGCAGATTAGTCTGATGAGGGAGATGATTTTTCTGAGCTATGATACAGAATCGGAATTGCCTAGACATGGTAAGGCCTTGCTGTGTCTAATTTTGGTGGCTGCCAAAAAAGCAATTACTAGAAAATGGAAATCAAAATCTAAACCAACTACACTAGAAGTAGTGAGTATAGTAACAGGGATAAACCACCTCTGCTGAGGGTAGGAATTCACTTGTTTAAAGAACTTTTTTTGTCTTGGAGAGGGAAGAAAAGAGAACAACCATGTCACTGTGTCACAGTGGATCACTGTAAGAGAAGAATATTGAGTATTATTCTGTCCCTTATAAGCTATGGTGGGTCAGAACCATCCGTGTCCCTCACTGTTGTCTTGGGAAAACAGGTTGCAGTTAATCATTCCATCACCAAAGTGCATTGAACCATGATAATTCTGCTGCCATTTCAGAACAAGTTGCATTGCTAACTTTAGGGGTCTGCAGGCTTTGTCATAGATTTGTCTAGTTGGCATCACTTTAAACAATATCAGATAAATCTGTTTGTAATGAAATGTTAGTGACTCTGTATCCAAGGTCCTTTATTTGTATGTTTAGAGTTCTTGGTAGGGGTGTTTTTAAAAGCATCTGCATAAGCTTTAGATGGAAGTGGTTGTTCATGAGTTTCAGAATATGCTGACGGTTTTGTCACTAGCTGTTGGATATAGCTATACATCTCACATATCGGGCTGTGTTGGGGAATGAATAATATATTTTCAGTAACTTTAAGGAATTTGCTAAACTACCTTAGAAAACCGTCACTATGCAGATCACAGAGAGGATGAGCTTAGACAGTGACTGTATCCCTTACATGAAGAGGAAACGCTTTCTGAAAGGAGGAAAAAGAGACATTTTAAATTGGCACTTCTCTTAATAGAAATGAGCTTATTTACAGTTAAGTGCATCTGACTTATTTAATGCCAGTCAAACGGCAAACTAATGGGTGATTAAGAATTACAGAACAACAATTATCACTGAATTTGCATTACACAGGAACAAAAAAGTAAGAAACAATGGTTTAATTTTAGCTATGGTAAGTTTACAGGTAGAACGAGCAATTAATTCACACCTAATTCTGTTCAGATTGACACATTTCACACACACACACACACACACACACACACACACACACACACACACCCACACACACACACACAAATTAGGCTGTTTTTTCATGCCTTAAGCCTCTCATCAGAAATTTACAGTGCAAATAATAAAAAGAAAACCTTTAACAAATATAAAAATTAAAAAAGGAAAGACACATTACGTAGGCACTACATACATGTAT
>NC_056731.1:1873970503-1874195503 GCF_019279795.1 Protopterus annectens | reverse complement strand
CACTTATATACATCATTATAGGTTCATAGGTTCATAGGTAGGTACCAAGCTATCTGCCCAAAGGCCATAGTTTTGATACCAGGTATCTGTCTCAGTGAGACCCTTTTGGAGGATGTCTGTGTCAGCCGGAGAGTCAATTATAGCCCCTAGTTTGCAGTCGTCTATGAACCTGGTCAGTCATAGTCCTCCTGTGCTTGCCTGTACCTCTGAGAAGTATATGCTGAACAGGAGGGGTCCTAGGACTGAGCCCTGGGGAGTGCCACTTGTAACTGGTTTAGAGTCAGACCTAGCTCCCGCAACTCTTACCATGTGGGTTCTGTCCGTGAGCCAGTTGGCAACCCATCTCGTGACGTAGGGGTTTATTTTCAGGCTGGTGAGCTTGTCTATAATACCTGAGTGGGGAATGGTGTCGAAGGCCTTCACAAGGTCTAGGTAGGCTGTGTGGACCACCTTTCCCTCATCTATAGCCTTGGTAACTATCTCAAAAAAGTCCATCAGGTTTAGGAGGTATGCTCTGCCCTTAACAAAGCCGAACTGGGTAGGGTCCAGTGTTTGGAGGTTTCCAATGTCTCTGTTAATGAGATCCATGATGATGCGGTCCATAGCTTTGCAGACCAAACTAGTCAGGCTTATAGGGTGATAGTTCCCAGGTCCGTTGTGGCTCCACCTTTGTGGAGTGGAATAACCGCTGCTGTGCGCCACTCTATGGGTACGTAACCTGTGGAGAGGCTGAGTTTGAACAGTGTGTTTAGGTGAGAGGTTAGTTCATCTTTGAGCTCATGTAGGACGCAGCCTGGGACACCATCTGGTCCCATTGATGCTGTGATTTTGGCTTTGGAGAGGGCTGTTTTAACCTGAGTGTCTGTGATTTCAGGGGCACTACATTCTTCTGGTATAGTTATGGGCCCTTTTGCGGGTGAGAAGGGGGTGAAGTTTGCACTGAACCTGTCTGACAGGATGTTGGCTACATCGGTCGGTTCAGTGTATTTTGTGCCATTCTGCACTAACTCCAAGCCGATCTGGGAATTGCCACTTAGATTCTTGACATAGCTAAAGAATGCCTTGTGGTTATCTTTGGAGTCCATGGCAATGTTTCTTTCGAAGCTAGCCTTGGATGATTTTATGAGAGAACGTAATTTCTTGCTGATACTGATCAGGGATGTCTTCACTTCTTGGGATTTTACTCTTTTCTGTACTAGTTTCCTCCTTCTATTGTATAGCTTGTATATAGCAGGGGTCCACCAGAATGGTTTTCTTTTCTTGGAGAAGGAGTGTTGGTTTTGTTTGGGATAGCACGATCCATGCATTCTTGTAGGTGCCTGGAGAATGCATTAGTAAAGGATTTTGCAGCTTGGACAGCGTTATCCTTTAGCATGGGGGCTTTGAAACTTCCCACCTCGGTCTTAAGTAATGTGAAGTTTGCTTTTGAAAAGTTTTTCAAAGTGGTTTCTTTGACCGGGGGTGGTGGCGGAATGTGGATATCCAGAGTGATTAGTTTATGGTCAGATCTAACCAAAGAGGGGTTGACCTCCGGTGTGGAACACCGGTCACCCATGTTGGTGATGACCAGGTCCAATATGTTGTCACCTCTGGTGGGGGTGTTGACCAGCTGATCCAGGGCATTTGAGTTTATAAATTCTAGGAAATGTTGGGCAAGGGAGTTTGTACTTGAGTAGTTCTCCCAGTTAATGTTTGGGTAATTGAAATCACCCAATATCAGGGTGTTTGGTAGGACCTTTATGTTTCCCAGTGTTTCCAGGAATGCGGAATAGGGGTCCTGGGACATGGTGAGTGATCTGTAGACAGCTATAATTTGAGTAGCAGTTTTGTCCATTGTTAGTTGCACTTGGATGATTTCTGAAGCATTGTGCTGTGCCACTAACCTGGAGGTGTGGGTATCCTTGATGAATATGGATATTCCCCCACCTTTTGCATTGCGGTTTGGGTTTTGCGGCCAAAATGTATGGTATGAGTTGTAGCCTGGTAGTGCTGAGGTGCTCTCTGGAGCCTTAAACCAGGTTTCTGTTACTGCACATATATCAATTTTCTCCATACTGAGGAGTGCCTCGAGTGCATGCATTTTGAAGTTTAGACTTCTGGCATTGAGTAGCATTACCCTCAGTTTTTTGTTACTTGCGCTATTTATGGTGTTGGGTTTGTCTTTTGAGTCTTGCCTAAAAAAGGCACTATGGGGGTGGCAAGAGCCTTGGCCAGTATTCGAAAGCCTAAGGGTGACAGGTGCAAGCCATCTCTAGCAAAGCAGCGGTGGGTTGTCGAGCATGTCATCCCAGGCTGACAGACACTGGATCCCCTTTGAATGACACCAGAAGCTTAGCCAATTGTTGAAATTGATAATTGTTTCTCTATACCGTGGTATCATTCTTGGTGAGGGCAGGATGCTACTCAGGGTCAGGGTCATACCGGCCTGGGCTACATGATCAGAGAGCTCCTCCATGTCTCTTTTCATGTAGTCCAGGGAGGTACGGCTCAGGTCATTCACACCAACATGGACAATGACAGAGTCATATTTGTACTTGTTCTGGAGTGACCTGAGTGCTTGTGTTATGTGGCAGATCCTGGCACCCAACAGGCAGCTAACAGTAACCTTCTCCTTGTTCAGCCTAGTGAGTGGGACGTCAGTGTGCATGACTATAGAGTCACCTATTACTAATGTGTTGGGTATGTTATTTTGCCTTAAGGGCTGTGATTGTGTGGCATACTGGTTTTGTGAAGTATGTGTTTCATGGTTTGTGTTAGGGGGGTGGAGGTTGCTTGGATGTCTGCTTTGGAGGTCTCTGTTGCTTCTGAAGATTTTTATTTAGAGCCTCTGAGTATGTTTTCATGTATTTATGTGTGTTTTTTGCCGGTGCTGGTTTCATAGATCTATGTGAGACTTCTGGTGTGATGCAAGTAATTCCCTTCTCCTCTTGACTGCCTGGTCCAGCCTTGGGTTGAGAGAAATTAGCCTCCAGTTTGGCTGTATAATTGCATCTCTCACATGTATTAGTGTTTGGTTGAAGGAGGAGAGAGTTGCCTGTGTACATGAGGCAATTGTAACATTGCCTCAAAATGCCCAGATTCACCAGTTGGACCGGAGACATTTTCTTGCTGCCTTTAGCTAATTCCACCTAAAATGCCAATTTTCTAGAGTTTCTGTGATTTAAAAAGCTTGTTTCAGCTACATATTGTACTTATTTTACTGCCTGCACTTTAACAAAGTTGTTTTTGCGTTTAAATTACCTGTTTAACTGTTGTAGGCTACACATTCAAGTATGATAGCCATTTCTGTGCATTTAAAGTGTTTTTTTTATTGTATCTGCTTTATTTTCTGAAAAAAAAAATACTTGTTTTCCCACCTTTCTAAACTAGTATAGTCCAGTTTTCAGGTTAGTGCTGAATTCAGGGCTGTGTTACAAGTTTCTGTGTTTGCCCATACCTTACTTGGATAGAAGGAAGTTTCTCTGTCCGCTGTGAGAGAGGGAGCTTTGAGCAGCCTATCTGTCCCTGGAGGAGTGGTTTCAGCCCAGAAATTAGTAGTTTATTGGCCATTTTGGGCTAATTTCTATCTCTTTTCCCTGCTATAAAACCCGCATTTGCAAGGTTTTTGTGCTAGTATACAGCTCAGCAAGCTCCTGCCTGGCACCCTGCAGAGTTCTACAGCAGCAGAGAGACAAAAGAGAGACTTTGGAATGATTAATTATCATTTTTCTGCACTTTTCTTGCTGCCTTTAGCTAATTCTGCCTAAAACGCCGATTTTCTAGAGTTTCTATGATTTAAAACGCTTGTTTCAATTACATATCGTACTTATTTTACTGCCTGCACTTTAACAGAGTTGTTTTTGTGTTTAAATTACCTGTTTAATTGTTGTAGGCTACACACTCAAGTGTGATAGCCATTTCTGTTCATTTAAAGTGTTTTTTTATTGTATCTGCTTTATTTTCTGAAAAAAAAAAAATACTTCTTTTCCCGCCTTTCTAAACTTGTATAGTCCAGTTTTCAGGTTAGTGCTGAATTCAGGGCTGTGTTACAAGTTTCTATGTTTGCCCATACCTTACTTGGAGCTTTGAGCAGCCTATCTGTCCCTGGAGGAGTGGTTTCAGCCCAGAAATTAGTAGTTTATTGTCCATTTTGGGCTAATTTCTATCTCTTTCATTTCCCTGCTATAAAACCCACATTTGCAAGGTTTTGCGTGCCGGGCAGCGCCGGTTAGCTAGGGTATAACTATTCCCGGCTCCACAAAGTGTACTCTTCAATTTTTCCCTTGGAACTAGACAAACTTTCAACTTAAGCACTCAAACAATTCACTTTTCATACCGGCACTTGCTCAAAACGCATAGCAAGCACTAATAAACCTTAGCAGTAGACCCCCCCCCCCCATACTGTAGAGAAGGACAAGACTCTCTATTTGACCTTACCAGCCAATCAGTAAAACAGTTCACTGTACCTATCCAGGCATGTCCAAAGTGCAGTTTCAGGAGTATTCCTATATTATATATCATATATCATTATCCTGCAACGTAGCTAAGCCGTGGCACTTATATACATCATTATATATCATATATCATTATCCTGCACTGTAGCTAGGCTGTGGCACTTATATACATCATTATATATCATATATCATTATCCTGCACCGTAGCTAAACTGTGGCACTTATATACATCATTATATATCATATATCATAATCCTGCACCGTAGCTAAACTGTGGCACTTATATACATCAATATATATTATCTATCATTATCCTGCACCGTAGCTAAGCTGTGGCACTTATATACATCATTATATATCATATATCATTATCCTGCACCGTAGCTAAGCTGTGGCACTTATATGCATCATTATATATAATATATCATTATTCTGTACAGTAGCTAAACTGTGGCACTTATATACATCATTATATGTCATATATCATTATCCTGCACCGTAGCAAAACTGTGGCACTTATATACATAATTATAAGTCATATATCATTATCCTGCACCGTAACTAAACTGTGGCACTTATATACATCATTCTATGTCATATATCATTATCCTGCACCATAACTAAGCTGTGGCACTTATATACATCATTATATATCATATATCATTATCCTGCACCATAGCTAAACTGTGACACTTACATACTTCATTGTATATCATATATCATTATTCTGCACCGTAGCTTAACTGTGGCACTTATATACATCATTATATATCATTATCCTGCACTGTAGCTAAACTGTGGCACTTATATACATCATTATATATCATATATCATTATCCTGCACCATAGCTAAACTGTGGCACTTATATACATCATTATATATCATATATCATTATCCTGACCCGTAGTTAAACTGTGGCAGTTATATACATCATTATATATCATATGTCATTATCCTGCACCATGGCTAAGCTGTGGCACTTATATACATCATTATATATCATATATCATTATCCTGCACCGTAGCTAAGCTGTGGCACTTATATACATCACTATATATCATATATCATTATCCTGCACCGTAGCTAAAATGTGGCACTTATATACATCATTATATATCATATGTCATTATCCTGCATCATAGCTAAGCTGTGGTACTTATATACATCATTATATATCATATATCATTATCGTGCACCATAGCTAAGCTGTGGCAGTGGCACTTATATACATCATTATAATGAATATATCATTATCCTGCACCGTAGCTAAGCTGTGGCACTTATGTACATCATTAAATGTCATATATTATTATTCTGCACCATAGCTAAACTGTGGCACTTACATACATCATTGTATATCATATATCATTATCCTGCACCATAGCTAAGCCGTGGAATTTATATACATCATTATATATCATATATCATTATCCTGCACCGTAGCTAAGCTGTGGCACTTATATACATCATTATATATTATATATCATTATCCTGCACTGTAGCTAAGCTGTGGCACTTATTTACATCATTATATATCATATATCATTATCCTGCACCATAGCTAAACTGTGGCACTTATATACATCATTATATATCCTATATCATTATCCTGCACTGTAGCTAAGCTGTAGCACTTATATACATCATTATATACCATATATCATTATTCTGCACCGTAGCTAAACTGTGGCACTTGTATACATCATTACATGTCATATACCATTATCCTGCACTGTAGCTAAACTGTGGCACTTATATACATCATTATATATCATATGTCATTATCCTGTACCATAGCTAAGCTGTGGCACTTATATACATCATTATATAGCATATGTCATTATCCTGCACTGTAGCTAAGCTGTGGCACTTATATACATCATTATATATCATATATCATTATCCTGCACCGTAGCTAAGCTGTGGCACTTATGTACATCATGATATGTCATATATCATTATCCTGTACATTAGCAAAACTGTGGCACTTATATACATCATTATATATCATATATCATTATCCTGCACCGTAGCTAAACTGTGGCACATATATACATCATTATATATCATATATCATTATCCTGCACCATAGGTAAGCTGTGGCACTTTCTTCCCTGTCCACTACGCAGTATACCAAACAACAATAACTTCAAATCCCACCTGCACTCTTACCTATCCTCCAAATGGGAATGCGCTTCTCATGCTCCTACCTAAGCACCCCCCCAACTCGTAAATCATATACCCCTCTTATAAGGATATCTGATTAGTTCACTCTCCTACTGTATGACTTTCGATTTTCTACTCTTATCCCTCACTCTCTAATATACACATTACACAAAAGCTTTTTGCTTCATATGCTTTTAAAAATGTAACTTTCTGAGTCAATAAGTAAACTCTGTGCTAGCTTGTGTGCAATGTTTTAATGCTTCAAATTACATCTTCAAAAGATAAATTCCTATCTAAAATGTATTATCTTAGCCAGGATTATTTAATGTTTAAAATTTGTTTTTTCATAAGGTAATTTTTCCCATCTAATATGTAACCTCTATATCTTTTGTAATGAATGTTATGCATGAAAGCCTCTGGCTTATTATTATTGTTATTTTTGCAAAATATGTAATCTGTCTCACTGTGAACGTAACTGCTTGTGCAGCTAGGCCTCCTCTGAAAATGGGTTGCTCCAACCCAAGTGGACTCCCCCATTCAACAAATGCAAATAAATAAATAAACAAATAAATAAATATATACCAACTATGCGATCACTACAACGGGGAAAAGAGTAAATTCACGGTCCCCATTCTATTGTGATCACCATACAAATACTTCAGCTTTTTGGAAAGTTGATCATATGGTCTCCACCATTTGAAGTTCAACTTTTCAGACAGTTGATCTTCTAAATAAAACCCACACATATGTGCGTATATATGTATATATACATATACACATGCACGTATATAATATGTATGTATATGTGAAGCTATAGTTATATATTTGTATGTATGTGTGTGTTTGTGAAAGTATAGAATCCACAAACATCAAGTCCAATAAATCACATTATGTATGTGCAAGGTATTGGACTTGTCCCCCTCGCATGACCCATTTTAGCATCCTATTACGAATTGTGCTGATTCATGTTTCAGTACACTGGTTTTGTTGAGCTGTGTTTCAGTAAACCACATATACTTATATTCCCAGACAAGAACGATTCTCTAAGAAAAATACCAAAAGAGAAAAAAAAACACTCTGCAAAGATATAAATACAATGTCAAATTAAAAACTAAACCCCTGTGGTGGAACCCAAATGTGAGCAGTCTCTATAACAAAAACAAAAAAATCATTACATGCAAAAATAAAGCTAACTGTCAAGATGCCACAATGCTCTTGATAAACTAAGCAAGGAACTCTGGACCCTGCTGAAATCAACCAAATTCAGATATGAAGTGAAAAATAGCCAACCAGGAAAATTATGTGAAAAATCTCAGAAACAATGCCCAGCACTGTGGAAAGCTAATAATACATGATATCACATACTTAGACCCGGAAAAAAATAACCAATCTACTGCCAGAAAAAAATTCCCTTAAACTTTGACCACTCTCCCTCCAGTATTCTGAGCTCACATAACCACACCTACACCCCCATCAAATCTCCCAAGACCAGGTTCTCAAGGTAATGTCTACAGACACTGTGTCTGTGGGATCAGATAACATTTTAGCCTGCGTGATAAAGAGCTCGAAATATGACTTGTCTGATCCTCTGCAGAAGTTATTCAATATCAGCCTCAAAACAGGCTTTGTTCCTGATGAATGCTGGACAGCAACTGTCATTCCCTAGCACCAAGGTAGGCTTTCAACAGACTTCAGTAATTACAGACCCATAAGCCTGATTAGTCTCATCTGTAAGACTATGGAAAGGATCATTATGCAATTAATAAAAAAAGATATAGGTAACCTACAGACTCTCAACCCAGCCCAGTTTGAATTCATCAAGAGCAGGTCCTGCTTACTTAACTTGGTCAGGTCTATATCACATAGTCAAAGTTACGTAAGTTCGAACACCTAATGGTCGAACCATTATGTTCAAAGTTACATAACTTAGACTAACTAAAAAAAAAAAACACAACGGACAACAAAATAAACTGTTGTAATCAGGGGGCTGCTCCCCTCCTGCACCCCCACCCCCCCGCTACTTAAATATACCAACTCCGAGATCGCACCACATTGAAGTGAATGGAAACCTCCGCCATTCACACGTTCAAACTTTTACAAATTTGAACATATGGTCTCAACTATATGGTTTGAATTTGTAAAAGTTCGATGGCGTGATAGGAACCCAACTTGGTCAACTCCTTCGAAAAAGTTAGTGAAACAAACAACGCACACCACATATCCACACTTTGCAAAGGTGTTCAACAACATCTAAAGGTATCGCATCCAGATCCAAGGATATAATCATTCCGCTGTACATATAATGCTGCTTTTTTGTATGAACCTGATCAAATGCTTGTCACAACTGGAATGACCACAATGCTTTCTCATAAAAAATAAGGGGCCTAAATTGTAAAACTAAGCATACCATATCAGATCCTTGTCCCACTTCTCAACATCATACAGGCTACTGACAGGTGAGCTTCTCCTCACCTACAGGGCTTCAGTATATACCCTATTCAGTCAGATATATTGCACAGTCACAAGTCCAATGGTATCATAAACACCCAACCAAGGGATTTCAATCTCTTTTGCAAAATAAACAGAACATGGAGGGATGGGTTTGTATTACAGAGAATATCACTTCTGTGGAAATGTCTTCCACTCTACATAAAGCAAAGTACTTATTTTACTCTGTAATTTGGATGAATGGAAGGGTAGTCACAAATTTACCCCAGGTTTAGCACCTCTGCCCATCATGGATCATGTAAATGTGTAAATGTCCCAACATATCCTTGTTTGGTTCACCTCTGGGTTATTCATACGCAAATATAAGGGCTGTAAAGTACCACTGGAGTGTAAGTCTAGGCTTCTTTAGATCCTCACAGATCAGTAGCCTAGTAAGTACCAATGAACCTAAAAGTATGCACACTTTGTGACCGAACAGGGCTTGAGTACCAAAAGTGCCAAAGTAGTTAGAAAATCCTTCTATGTGACCCATCTGATCACGAAAGGGTTCGCATCAAGATCTAAGAATGTAAGGGTGCCCCTCTACTCTTCCCTCATCAGACCCATTATTGAGTACAATGCACCAATTGACATGAAAACAAGTCCAAGTTCAGTGTAACACAGGTTTGGAGTAGCTATCTCTTTTAATGAATAAAGGTCAGCACATTTTAGGTCTGTTTGTTACCATGAGTCCCACTCTCTGCTTCGCTCTTTGCTGTCATCTGGTGGCTACTGACCTGAAGGTCTGAAGTCTTCAGAAGAATAGCCATTACTTAACTCTGCCTGTATTAGCGTTCTGCAATTTTGCAGTCTAAATTATTCTGTAAGTATAATGACTCTATTCTGAAGCTTCCAACAATTAGATTTTGCAAACTAATAGTACAAAAAGTTCCTCATAGCACTGTTCTAAAATATATTTTCAAATGTTTCTAAAAAGTATATACAACAAAATTGCTCAGAACAATTAAATTTGACAGTAGCAGCATTTGTTACATTCCATATCTTAGACCGGATTCCTTACGTTAAAATAAGGACAGTCAATATTAATTTTTATAAAGGTTGTAAACATTTTACAATATCTCAAGGTACCATTTCGGCATCAATGCTTTTGTTTGTCTTGTTGTGAGCTTTTGTAATAGACCAAACAATTTTACCCATTTTGCTTGTCTGACATTTAAAGAAATATGAAAATGATGACTTTGTGCATAATTAAGTATATGAGCAAAACATACTAGGCCTAGGTCAGATATCACTGGTGGCTGCGTTGTCCATCATTTAAACCTTAAACTGATAGATTATAGTAGTGTGTACATAACAGGAGGTTGCATTTATTAATGTAAACATAATTATGAAACAGGAAACTCCTAAAAGTGCTAGTTGTCTTATCCAAGAGGAAACATGGAGGTATCTCAATGGCTGAATGAGTTATGAGGCTATGAAATCTGTATGACTTTGCACATATTACATTTTTTTGACAAAAAATATTTTTTGTGAGAAATGATGCAATTGTGCAAGCCTGTTTACTCTAGAAATATTCTGAAAAGTCTAAAAAATATTAGAGAAATTGTTAGAAGAAGCAGAAATCAGGTACATGAACAATGATAAATTATTTAAATAGAGTCTGACTACACAGTACATCTCTATGTTAAAATTGCTGGCTTTGTCTCAAATGTGCAAGATGTCATGTACGTGAGTGAAGAAATACTGCCAAGAGCAATTTGTCATAAAAATACTAGGCAGATTTTTATTTCACTGTCTGAGCTTCATTAAAAATGCAAGTTATAGCCTTAGGGAGTATTTGCAGATGTGATCCACAAGTCAGATGCTAACCTCACTAATTCTTGGTTAGTGTGAGTATTTATTTATTTGTTTGTTTGTTTGTTTATTTATATTTGTTTTCTGGAGTAGAGCACTGAACTCCATGGATCTTTTTCAGACTCATCCCAGGAGCAGTGTCTGATTAAGTGGCTCACTCAGAGTCACAAAGTTAAGCAATGGAAGTTAAAGAAATCAAACCTTGTGGCAGTATTTTTTCTTCATTGATCAAATTATGCAAACTAAAATAAAAACAGCAAAGCCACCTTGGCTTGCATGTGCTTGTCAAGATATATTTATATATCTTACAGCTCTGCTAATTCAATGTTATGGCAAACTAGCTTGCCTGATGGTAATACTGTCTTCCAGACTGAGAGCAAAAGAGTTGTAAATTAGTAATTTTCTTTTCATTTCAGTACAAAAGATAATATCCATGACAATGTTGATAACTTGTCAGACATCATACTGTACATCAGTCACAGAAAGCTTCATCTGTAGCTGGACAGATTGCAGGTATACATAGAAGAGACAAGAAAGTGATCCATATAAATCCATAATCCTTTTTTCCATTTTTGCAGATGGAGTCGGGGCCTCACTTCAGCATTGGAAATCACCTAGAGTCAAGGTTCACACAGCCGGGTGAATAGCCTTGCCGTGACTGGGCTGTTCTTCCATAACACACACTTACACACACTCTCATGCTTATGGCCAATTTAAAGTGTCCAGTTTACCTACTGCATGTCTTTGGAATGTAGGAGGAAACTGGCGAATCCAGAGGAAACCCACAGGAACACAGGAAGGACAGGAAGACGCCACACAGAGGGCACCCAAGCCAAGAATTGGCCAGGAGAACCTCTTACTGTGAGGCAACAATACTATCCTGTGCCACTGTGCTGTATTCCATGCACAGCACCACCTGTGGTTAAGCTATGTGGTGTTGTGTAGACCTAATCTACTTAGAAAAGGGTGTAGGGGGTTGTTATTTTCCTATAAGACTACACTGACAAGAGGCAGCAATTTTCACTTCTACTGTTTTTGTATTATTAGATGGCTTTACTGACTACACAGTAGGCATAGCTCTCCTGTCTTGTGCTTGGCATCATTTTCAGCAGTTATGAAGCAGTCAGGTTTGAACCTCCAATACCTCAAATGGAACATTTGAAAATAACGCATATTAATGGAAAATAACCCAGACTAAATAAGGATTAATAACTCATTCCTTTTGTTTTTGCTTGAAAACACCGACAGGCGTGCTGACTGCGAAGTCTGCTTCTAGACTAAATCTGAATGATAGTAGGGTCTTCATCTCTTCATTTACATTCAGCGTGATTGACAATTCCCTGCATAATGAACAAGGACGGTAATAATGTTACATCTTCTTTGTAGCACTACATAATGCCGCCACATACCTGGCATTGTCTGGAAGCAACATGTTAGTCACATATAGGGCTCGTGTTACAGAGTTATGGACTATATTCTCCCTTCATTAATTTTACTTGCATAACTGTCCATACATGTAGTTTGTTACATTTTCCATGTATTGCTGGTCAGATTTTATATCCGTACTCATAAATGTAAATCACTGTTATTTATATACTGTACATTGGGCTGAACCTGTAACTGGTTAACAAATTTAAATAAATAAATAAACACAGAGAAGAATTAAAAAGTACAGATCTTGTAAATGTTTGTATACCAAACTGATGATAATACTTCTTTTTTGTCAGTGAACCAGTCTTACAAAATGTATTAAATATCTGCCTGTATTGTTATTTTGTAAATTCACTATGGTTTAAAAGCTATTCTGCACTTACAGTGTTTGAGGCTGAATGCAACAGTAAATTACCAGAAGTATTTGCTCATTAACTTTGTTTAAGTAATATTTTTGTATAACTTGATAAATTCTAAGAGCTGCAAGGCTGAATTTACAGTGAAACTGGCAATATGGCATTTCAAACAGTGAAATTCCATTAAATGTTTTGAAAATGCTGATGCAAATAAATTAAAAAAAAAAGCCAAAGAAAATTAACCCAAGAGACTAAGTATATACTCTTCCCTATTGTCAGCAGTATAAATAGAGGGGTCCTGAGGGACAGACATGGAAAAAAGACCAAACAGAAATGTAAGCGACTGGAAAATTATTGTAAAACAAAGCAAGCTGTGTATATATTCATGAAGAGCTCAAAGGGGAATGGAAAATGGAATCATCATAGAGGAAAGTATGTTTTGCTAAACATAATTATCACTCCAGGCTTATGGAGACCAGGCTTGTACTTGCACAATGCTAGTTAGCACTGTGGGGAGACATGTTATTTAAAAAAATATCAGGAGGAGAACAGTGTTGGTTAGATTTCTAGTAAGCAAACTGAAGTATGCATTTAAACATTAACAGAATGCAGTATATTATTCATAAGGGCTGTAAATACTTTGTGTAGAAACATTAATTGTTAACTTGAGTTCTAAGGGTGCAGGCCAGCTGAATATAAAGTTGTTATTTTTTTCAGCATAGGGTGTGGTCACTAGGAAACAAGAGAGAATGCACTAGAAATCTCTATAATCCAAGTGGTGAAAGAAAGTAAAGAGGTTATGTAATGAATCTTCGGTTAGAGAAGTACTTTGTTTTTTTTCTCAGCTTGTAATTGGACATTTGAACCTATTTTGTTCTTTGGATCTCTATCTGTTATCCATGGATCAGGTTTGGAGGCCTACTGAATTTCCTATGTTTGAAGTTCATACTTTACCTCGCTGTGGAGTTTGCACATTACCCCCTTGTTTACATTGGTTCTCTCTGGACATTTCTATTTTCTGTCACCTCCCCAAGATATGCTCATTGACTTGACAGCTGCAAAACTATTTATTTTATTTATTTATTTGTTTTTGTTAACCAGTAAAGTTCACTGGGCTGGTATGAGCCCATTTTCAGCTGAGGCCCGGGGAGAAAAGCTCCAAAACAATATACATGAATTAAACTAAATTAAATGAGACTAAATGAGACTGATGCATGGTGTCAAAGCCATGGTCTCAAGCTAAATGCAAAAAAATGCGTAGTAATCCCCTTTGGAAAAAGCAGAGTACCCACAAACTACAACATAGGAGGTAATCCCCTGAAATCTGAAGAAGAAATAAGGGATCTAAGGACCCAAGTAGATAGTCAACTTTCCTTTGATAACCATGTTGCCAAAGTTGTTAGAAAATCCGTCTATGTGACCCATCTGATCACAAAAGGGTTTGCATCAAGATCTAAGGATATAATGGTGCCCCTCTACTCTTCCCTCATCAGACCCATTATTGAGTACAATACACCAATTGGAATGTACCTGGCTAGACATCTCCAGCAGCTGGAGAGACCACAGAGGTACCTAACCAAGAGGATTACTGGCCTCAAACAGTTGCCCTATGCAGCACGATTGAAAAAGCTAAGACTGTTCTCTGTTGCATACCGCTTTCTCAGAGGCGATCTCTGTCTAACGTACAGAGCCATGTCCAACCCAGAATTGTTGAACATGCTCCATCTTAGCAAAACCAAATCTACTCGAGCTACATGCTCTAGGGATATAAACCTCAACACAACAATGAATAGAACATGCTGGAGGGATAGATTCCCTTCGCAGAGACTTCCCTTACTATGGAACAGGGTCCCGATCTACATAAGACAGAGCCCCTCACTATTCCTCTTCAAGAGGAACCTTGATGAGTGGATGGGTAACAGAAAGTTCACACCGGGGATCACACCAACAGCACTACTAGATAGGGGCCAAGGGTACTAGCTGCTAGTACAAGGGTCTAGGGAACTACTAAAGGGGCGGTGAATACCGCACAACGTGGCTGGGCTAATATATGCCTTCGGGCAGATAGCCCATTACCAACCTATGAACCTATGAACCTATGAACATGATAATAGAATTTGTTTGGAAAGTTATTTACAGCATATAACAATTTACAGGAGTAACAACATGAGAATCAGAAGTAACATTGAACAATTAGGTTTACCTTCATAAGTGCGTTATGCACTCGTGCGAATCCACTTTGTGCGAAAGGAGGTTTTCAAAGTGGCAAAACCTCAAAAAAAATTGTCTGAATGTGCAATGGGTGAATGCACATTTGCATTTGCTCATTGCAGATTCGGCATTGTGGGTGCAGATTGCACTATAGTATGGATTGGGAAATGATCCCTTTCCCCACTGTAGTACAGTCTCGGAGTTGGTATATTAAAGTAGGGGGTGCAGCCTACATTACGATGTGCCTGCAGCATTTTAGTTCAAAAATCAGCAAATCAGCTGTTCGATTTGCTGATTTTCGAACTTCTGAGAATGTTGAAGTTTGAAATTCACGCATTAGTTTCGCCCAAATGCGCGATCGATATTGTCATTTCCGACAATATGAAGGTAAACCGAACAATTATATGGCTGCAAGTTATGAAAGTAAACTTTGATACATAGCAAGGCATTTAGTATATACAGAGTTTAACAGAAGGCAAATAATTAACACATGCACAGTTTTGTTGTACATAGGCTATGTGATTAACTATAGAATATTCATAAGCTAGGAGGGGATAACTACACAAAATTTTCTTATACCATGTGAAGCAAGATGAGGTGCACTGTGCCTTTCAAGGGTGACACTTAATTAGGAAGAGTGATGAAGAGTATGGGTATCAGAGAACTGAGACAGGAAATCAGGTTATAGATCAATTGGGGGTAGTGCATGGGCAGAGCCATTGACAAGAGAGATGTTGGTGAAGTGATTTTTTGAATAAGGGGGCACTATTAATGTCTGGAGAAGGGGTGGAAGAGGATTCCAGAGATTAGCTACAGTGAAGGAGTAGAGTTATTGACCTGCAGGGAGTATTGGTCTCTTCACTTGGATAAGAGATTGATTTTAAGATCTTAGAGGTCAGTTTGGTTGATAAAGAGTCAGAATTCAGAAGAGAGGCAAGGGCTAGGCATTTGAGGGATTTATAGATAAGTTTGTGTGCTGTAGATAGTTGTATGTATGTGAGGTGTTGTGGAAGTTCTAACCAGTTCAGGGATTGTAATGAGTGGTAGTGATGGGAAGAATATTTTGGACTAGTCACAAACTTAGCAATTTTGTTACAGCAGCTCTCCATTTTGTTTTTTAATGAGGATTGGATGTTTGTCTGAATGGGGGCACCATAGAGGAGAGAAGGTAAGAGTAAAGTTTGGGCGAGTGTTTTTCTAGCAGAGTAGTTTAAAAAAGTGTTTATGTCGGTAGAGGGTACCAAGTTTTTGGTGAGTTTTTTTGATGTTGTTGTGGATGTGTTGGTCAAATAATAAGTTGTCATCTATGGTAACACCAAGTAACTTGGGATGGGAAACTACCTCTAAGGCAGTCTTGTTAGAGGGATAAATGATGAATTCTGATTTATTAATAGTGGTAGTTTCTTTTGGGCACAAAGAGCAGGAGTCTGGTTTTATTTGGGTTAAGGGCGAGGTGGTTATTTGTCATCCAGGTTTCAGTAATAGAGGAAGAGTTTTGGGTGGTGGTCAGAAGTTTGGTTTCAGAGGTACCGGAGCAGATAATAGTCGAGCCATCTGCATACTGAACTACAGATCCATGAGTGAGATCAGAGTGAAAGTCATTAATGAAAATACTGACCAGAAGGGGTCCTAAAATGGACCCTTGGGGAACTCCGGTGGAAGAAGTGAGAAAAGGTGAGAAGGAGTGTAACCATTTGGTGGATTGTTGTCTGTTTGTGAGGTAACTGGTAAACCAGTTAAGGATGGCAGTGGACAAGCCTATGTGTGAGTAGTTTGAGGATGGTGGAAGCAAGTTTGAATAGCGTGCCTATAAAGTAGGAATTGAAGAGGGAAGCTAATTCAGCTGGGGTTTTGTCAGGGTTTGGTCAGAGGTTGCTTTTGGTGCCAGGGTTTAGTAGAGTAGAGACTGAATTCCAGAATCATTTTGGGTTGTGGTTGCAGTCATTTTGGAGCTGGAGGTATATTGTTTTTTTTTTTTGTCGTTAATAACTAGACACTTTACTTGATTGCAGAGCTGTTTGAATAGCTGGAGATTGATGGGGATTTTACTTTTCAGCCATTTTTTTCCATGCTCTGTATCTGGTATTCATAAGTTTTTTAGTTTCTCTAGAAATCCAAATTGCATGATTTGTTTTTATTCTCTTGTTCCAGAGTGTGGGGGGGGGGGGGCATTCTATTGAGTATGCTGAGGAATGTTGAGTTGAAAAATTCAACTGCTTCATCTAGAGGTAAAGATTTTAGAGTGCTCCAATTAATTTTACTTAGTGTTTCATTGATGTTTGTTGGGTTGAAATTAACTAGCATTCTAGAGGGTTTGTATCAGTGATGGTGTAAGGCTGAAAAGGTGGAGTGTGTTATGCAGGTGGGCAGGTGGTCACTATTAGCCAGCATTCTGGAGGGTCTGTATTGGTGATGGTGTAAGGTTAAGGAGGTGGAGCGTGCTATGCAGGTGGGCAGTTGGTCACTGTTATCCAGCATTCTGGAGAGTTTGTATTGGTGATGGTGTAAGGTTAAGGAGGTGGAGTGTGTTATGCAGGGGGGCAGGCGGTTGCTGATATTGCAGGGTAGAGTTCCTGCTGATGTAATTTTGTTGGGGTCTGATACTAAAATCCAGTCAGGCATGGTACCGTTGTTGTTGTTGCTAGGCCCGGTTATACTAGTAATGAGCCGAGTGAAGTTATAGAGGTTAATGACAGCATTTGAAGAAGGAGTTATATGATCTAGCCAGTTTATGTTGACATCTCCTAGAATTATTGTTGCATTGTGGATATTGTTTGAGGTCCAGGCTAAGATTTCTTCTAATATAGGAATATTGTTGCCAGGTGGGATGTAATTGGCTATCAAGCACAGACTTTTGAAATCATTCATTTTTAACTTTGCTATGATGAGTTTAGCTGCAGAGAACTGGGGAATGGAGTTTGAGTATGGGACGATGGTGAAAGAGTTAAGGTAGAGAAGAGCAACTCCTCACCCTTTCTTGCGTGGTCTGTCTGACGTTAAGCAGGAGAAACTTGGAGGGAGGAATTCAGTGTCTTTTATATATCCCTTTAGCGATGTCTTGGTTACAGCAATTATGTCAGGTCTGGAATGGACTATCCAGGTGTGGAATACTGGGGTTTTGTTTCTGATACTTTGTGTATTTATGGTAGTGAATTTTAGGGATTTATGAGGTTTGGGGGGGAGAAGGCAGATGGAGTGGGTTGGGGTGGATGTCCCCACATTGGGGAAGTGTGTTGGTACTATCTGAATGGAGTTTTTGTAGCAGTTTATGCTTAGAGTTAAACTGTGTTGTGGAGAGTGTAGTTTGTAGAGTATGCTGTGCCTGTGCTAGGATTGTATGTTTGTGGAATAATAATGTATTAGTGGAGTAGAGACTAGAAAATATTGTGGAGTAAGAGTTATGTTTGGGAAATTGGATAGATGTAATAGATTTAGTTTTCAGTTGTATGTGATTGGGATGGAATGGTGTAAGGTGTAGAAGTAGCATAAGAGAGAGTGAAAGAGGAATAAGTAGTGTAGTGAATGTTATTAGCAACCTTAGTAAATTTTTGAGTGCAGAGGTACCAGAGGAGACTGTGGAGAAGGGAAGGGTTACTACTTGTAGAAAGTGTGACTAATTAGTAAAGACTGATTGTAGTATAGTTGATAGGGTTGTTTGTTAAGTGAAGTAGGTGAGTTGGGTTTATAGACCAGAGCTTGTGCTGATTGTTTCCTGGGTATGGGTGGGGTATGGTTAATTATAAATGTAATTAATATGGGGGGGGGGTGTGGAATGGGGGTAGGGTAGGGGAGTGGAGTGAGCCCGAGCGAAGCGATGGAGAATGGAGCAGGATGGCCTAGTCAACTTATAAAGCACTAGAACAAGAAAAACAATCAGTAAGGTAGGTTAAAGTTGAGATTATAGCTCAGAGTGGCAAAAAAGAGAGGAAGGGGAGGTTGTAGTAGTTTGTGTTACAGGTAAAGTGGGTAAGAGACAGTTATTTTATGGATGTTAGCAGGAAGGAGGCAGAGGTGCTGATAGATTAGGTTAAGATACAGAGAGAGTAGCTAATTATAGGCAGGGATATCCTATATGGAGGGGAATGCAGCTTTGAGCAGAGGAGTGGATAGATAGAACAGCTAGAAGTGGGAGGGCACTTCAGCAGTGGACTAAGGCAGTCAGTTAGAGGGAGTAGGAAGTATTGGAATGAGAGTTGGGGGAATAGAGCAATATAGACTGGGGGTGGATGGGAGACAGGAGGGGTGATGTACGACAGGGAAACCAGATTGAGAGACCGAGATACAAGTTGATAAGCTTTGTTAAATACTAGTGCACATACATTCACTGTTTGAGGTCAGGCTGCAGGCACAGGTGTCCAGTCTTCAACCAAAAGGCTAGGTTCTCAGGTACCAGACTCTCCTTGGGGTTCACAGTATTCACCAGTGTGAGGGAAAACTGCCCATATATATTTCATTACCCTTGACCTTCTGGCCTGGGTCATGCCATAAGTGGTTGGCAATGGGCTAGTTCACTTACCCTATTAACAACCATATACACATACCTCTCAACCTCTTAGAGCAAAAAATTTGGACAAAGCCATAAATAAAAGTGGGACAAAGACCCCAAAATAGGGGCAATTGTTAAATATTGCTCTTAAAAACTTAGATAGAATAATAGGTTTTGCATTCTCATGAATTTTCTGAAGGATACGAAGTCTGAAAGTCAAATGTCTGTCATTATTTTCTTAACTTCAGTTTTTAATGATTTGCCACTATTTTCCAGAAAACCATGATTTTATGAAAAACAGACCAAACATATGAGGCAAAAATCTGGACATTCTGCAAGAATCTGTAGAGTTGAGAGTATGCATATACATTTAAATGACATTATTTTATATGCAGATGTTTTAAACAATGACATTGGGACTTGTAGGTTAAAGCACAGTAATACGAAAAGATATTTTGAGGCAGATCTTGCTACTTCCTTATGATTCTCTTCTGTAAAAGAAACAACACACACAAGTAGCTCCACTTTGCAAAGTCATAGGACCAAGAAAGGTTTGAGAGAGGAGTAAAATCCTGATGCTGTGTCATCCAACAAATGAGAACAATATCACAGGACAACTTTAGCAGGAGTAACTCAAGAAATCACTGGAATCCATGGCAACAATCATTTGGGATATGCACACGGAAGCATCCTTACATGGAATATGTAAAGAATGTTATAGTTTGGTTGGCTAAAGATGGATTTGCGGAAGTCCACTAAATTGAGACAAATGGATTTGCAATTGTTTTGCACAGAATCAGAACCTTCCATGCCTCCCAAAAAGGAGTGTACCCTCCACTCCATAAATAAGAGTGTAATACTAATTCTTAGGTTGCCAAACCATGGAGTAAGTGATACAACAATCACAAAGTTAACTCATTGGCAGTTCAGTTTGTTAATCTTGACCAAACAGCTCTGGTGACAGCATTCTTGGCAGTTAATCTTGACCAAATGACTGTGATGACAACATCCTTGACAGACTGAACAACAATCATGAAGACATTATGTGCTGTAAGGACTGAGAACATTAAGTGCACATGAAATTCATCAACAACCATACGTAATAGCAAAGTAGCAAAATACATTTACCCCTCTCCATGTGCACATACATGCAATATCAGTGAGTAAGCAGTGGTTACCAATAAAATTTTCCCCCAGAAGGGAACCCCCACTGCAGTGGTTACCGATGAAGCATTTCCCCATAAGTGAACCCCCCCACCCCAAGACAGATATGCCGTACTATACATAGCCGGCTTTAGGCACCAGCGAACCCAGTGGTTGTTGGGGGCCCCAAGTTCCTGGGGGCCCCGAACCACAGCAAGTTATGTTATCCTGATATTTTGTAACATGTCAAACCAACAAAAGCTAGTGCAGCAACCTTGTATATTTAAGAAACCAGGTGGATAATAACTCTTATTTCTGTCTCCTTTAAAATTCAAAGATATCTCTGGTTATAGTAACAGTATGTTATCAAGTAACAGGCTTCACAATTCCATTAAATATTTTACCAATGATGTAGTGCCACAAATCCTACTGGTGGACATTATTTCCACTAAAGCTGACACAGCCAGCATTAGGTACCTGCAATACCCATGGCTGCAGGGGGTCCTTTAGTCATCCTCAACTGTGCGGGGGCCCCACTAAAGCTGCTGCTGGTTGGGGAAAAATAATGATTAAAAAATGAATTTCATGATTATGGTCCTTAACCTGAACTTGTCTGTGATATGACCCTTTTAGGATAAAGCTGATAATGGACACGAGCAAGATAAGTACTAGAGAGATCAATAGCCCAGGGTGACCGATCGCCGTGCATCCCTTCCTCAGGGATGGTTTTCTCTTTCATGGAGTTTTATAAACACTTGCAGAATACCTGATACTATAACTCTCAACTTCTTTGCTGAAGAATTCATCTCAGTGCCAAAAATAATAGCAGAATAAAGTCTCAAAATCAAGAATACACTTTAAATATTACTCTAATTCACTCAAAGTTAATAGAATAACAGCTACTGCATCAACATGCAATTAGTATAAAACTGATGTCTCATTTTATTGACTGTCTAATTTTGAATGATTTACCAGCAAATCAAACTTTTTACAAAAGACAGAGCAAAATTATGAGCAAAATCAGGGAAGGTCTGTGAAATCAGGACAGTGACATATATGGATTACTCCTTGATGAGGTATATAAAAGTGACTTTCCTCTGCTACTGTTTGATGACTGCTAAACAGCAGTCACTGAGGTGGTATAGGAGTATCAGTGTTGCACAACGTATTGCTATTTGCTGAAATAAGTACAAGACTAATATTGCTATGAGTTATACTTGCGTGTCTTTGTAAAAAATATCACTGATTTTTATCTGTGCATACACCCAGTAAGGCTACGACACATGTTATTCTTGGTTATCAGTAAAAAATACAGCTAACAAGTAATTAAATTTCAAAACTAACGCATAAAGTATATCACAGGACATTGAGACACTTAGATCTTCTAAGAGTCTGGGTGCCCTACTCTCCAGATTGTGTAACTAGATACTGGGGCTCCCTTAATTATCCTTGACTGTGTGGGGGTCCCACAAAAGCTTTGCAGAAAAATGAGGAGGAAAATTCATATCCATTTTCTGATTACACCTCTTAACCTGAACAGGGCTGTGATACGACCCTGTTAGGATAAAGCTGATAATGGCCTCTGCTCTCAACTGTATCATTGTTGCAACTAAATGCCAGTAACTGTGAATGTCCCTTTGTGAGATGGGCCAACATGGTGTGGTACACTGACCTGTTGTAATGCAAGAGCATTGTAGCTACAGGTCAGACTGTGTGTACTACTCCTAAAAGCTTGCAGCATGAACTAGAAGATTGCTTAGGAGGGGTGGCAGTGGCAGGGTGATACTTACATTGGAAGGGCCTTGGGGGTCCCCAACTTGAAATTTGCTGGGGGTCCCCAAAATGCTAACGCCATCCCTGGTACTATACCAAACAGAACCAATGGAGTGCATGGGTCATCTGAGGGTCACAGGATAGATGTCAAGTTGTTGAGGATCACATAATAAAAAAAAAATCTCATTGTAACGTTACCTTTATGCTTGTCTGTGCTGTGTTGTTATATACATTTGACATCCTTGTAAAGCAATAAGAAAGGGAAACTGTGTCCTATATTTCAGGAAAAAAGTGGAATTCTCCATAAAAAGTGATACATCAGGGATAGTCACCCAGCAATAGTACTAACAGAGTGTAGTCTCCCTGACATCACAGATGCACAGGTGAGAGCTGCCCTCTCCAAAGCAAAAACACAGCATCAATGGGACCAGACAGTGTCCCGGGCTGCGTTTTACATGAGCGCCAAGAAGAACTGAGCCCTCACTTAAAGTCATTGTTAAGTCTCAGCCTTACAACAGGATATGTACCCAAAGAATGGTGTACTGCAACAGTGGTCCCACTCCATAAAGGTGGTGCCACAACGTATCCCGGAAACTATCACCCTATAAGCCTAACTAGCCTGGTCTGCAAAGCTATGGAGCATATCATCATGGAACTCATAAACAAAAACATTGGGAACCTCCAAACACTGGAGCCTACTCAATTCAGCTTTGTTAAGGGCAGATCTTGCCTCTTGAACCTGGTCAATTCTTTGAAACAGTCACCAAGGCCATAGACGAAGGGAAGGTAGTCCACACAGCCTACCTTGACCTTGCAAAAGCCTTCGACACAATACCCCACTCGGACATCATAAATAAGCTCACCAGCTTAAATATCAACCCCTATGTCACAAGATGGGTTGCAAACTGGCTTAGGGATAGAACCCACATGGTCAGAATTGCAGGTGCCATGTCAGACTCTAAACCAGTTACAAGTGGCATCCCACAAGGCTCAGTCCTGGGACCTCTCTTGTTCGGTATATATTTCTCTGAGGTACAGGCTAACAGAGGAGGACTTTGGCTGACAAAGTTTGCAGATGACTGCAAACTGGGGGCCATAATCGACTCGCCGGCTGACACAAGCATCCTCTAAAAGGTCTCACAGAGACGGATAACTGGTGCCAGAGCCATGGCCTAAAGCTAAATGCCAAAAAGTGCATAGTCATCCCCTTTGGGAAAAACAAAGTGCCCACAAATTACCACATAGGTGGTAATCCATTAAGTACAGAAGAAGTAATTAGGGATTTGGGGACCCAAGTAGATTGCAATCTCTCCTTTGACAATCACATTGCCAAAGTTTATTTATTTTTTTTACATTTGTTGACCGGGCTAGTCCAGCTGGATATATGTCCATTTTCAGTGGAGGCCCGGGGAGAAAAGCTCCAAGACAGATACAAACAGCCAATAAGGCATTGTTACATAAGAATAAAAACATTAAGTAGATATAGAAGATATTATATATCTGTAACAGTAAATAACATAAAAACTATATACAAAGTTTAACGCAAGATAATATGAATATGCTAGTGGCTAAAAAAATAGTGTCCAGGTTCTTATTAGATTAAGAACTGCTAGACACTGCTAGACAGAGGCACGGTAAACTAACCTTAAATGGGTTATCTTCTGTGACCTACTATACAGAGGCACAGTCAACTAATCTAAGAAGGGTGGCAAAAGCCAAACACACTCTGGCTAGTGGTTAGAAAGACATTCTATATAGCCCACCTTATCACGAAGGGGTTCACATCTAGATCAAGCGAGGTCATTGTTCCCCTCTACTCATCACTCATCAGGCCCATAATTGAATACAATGCCCCATTTGGGATGTACCTTACCCGACACCTGCTACAACTAGAAAGATCCCAAAAGTACCTCACCAAGAGGATCAAGGGACTCAAACAGATGCCCTACACAGTTAGGCTAAAGAAACTCTAGCTCTACTCAGTTGCTTACCGCCTACTCAGAGGCGATCTGTGCCTGACGTATAAAGCCATGTCCAACCCTGAATTAATGGACATACTCCACCTCAAGAAATCCAAATCCATGAGAACTACATGCTCCAGTGACTTAAACCTCAGCACAGAAATAAATAGAACATGCTGGAGGGACAGATTCATATCCCAGAGGCTCCCTTCACTCTGGAACAAAATCCCAATCCATGTCAGACAGAGCCCCTCAATGACCCTCTTCAAGAAGAATCTTGACGTTTGGATGGGAGATCGTAAATTTACCCTTGGGATCTCTTCTGTGTCACTGCTAGACAGAGGCACGGTAAACTAACCTTAAATGGGTTATCTTCTGTGACCTACTATACAGAGGCACAATCAGCTAATCTAAGAAGGGTGGCAAAAGCCAAACACACTCTGGCTAGGCTTGTAAATGCCCTAGGGCAGATAGCCTAGTATCAACCTATGAACCTATAATGTGTTGCTTGAGTACATCTAGTCACCACCAGAGGGCAGTATTGGGAATAATTAGTGGCATCATAGTCTGTGTGTTTTTTTTTGTCATTTTCTGACAGGAGTTCTTATAAATGGGGGATATTTATTGGCTACAACTAATGACACATGTACTTCAATGCATTTAAAATATATGTACATATACACACGTCACATGTATCACTCCTGCCATCAGCCTTGCAGTCTATCTACCTACCTGCCTGGCAGTTTGAACATCTTGCTGCTGGAGAAGTCATAATTTTTGGCAGTCAGTTCAAATAAGGTTGCCTGTTCTTGTTCTAGATCATTGCATTAAAGACAGCACTGAACCCACATTTCCAGCTTTGTCTCAAATGGAACAAGGTCAGATTCAAACAGGTGCTCAAGAAGCTGTAGCTCCTGGTCCAAGTCCAGAAGTCATCCCTTGAAAAACTGTATTATTATTATTATTATTATTATTGTTATTATTGTTATTATTATTATTGTTATTATTGTTATTATTATTATTGTTATTATTATTATTATTGTTGTTGTTGTTATTATTATTATTACTGTTATTATTATTATTATTATTGTTATTATTGTTATTATTATTATTGTTATTATTGTTATTATTATTGTTATTATTATTATTATTATTATTATTATTATTATTATTATTATTATTATTATTATTGTTATTATTATTATTATTATTATTATTATTATTATTATTAATACAGGAACATGGGAACAATACTAAACAAGCAATCACAGGGACCATAAAATGGCTAACCATATACACCTTGAGTAGACAAACTTAAAAGTTCTTGCCAGCCATTATGAATACTCAGTAGTGATCACCTTCCCAATTAAGCAGGGCCATACATGATAACCCTGATGTAACTGTATGTCTGCCAATCACCTCCCCAATTAAGCAGGGCAATACATGATAACCCTGATGTAACTGTATGTCTGCCAATCACCTCCCCAATTAAGCAGGGCCATACATGATAACCCTGATGTAACTGTGTCTGCCAATCACCTCCCCAATTAAGCAGGGCCATACATGATAACCCTGATGTAACTGTATGCCTGCCAATCACCTCCCCAATTAAGCAGGGCTATACATGATAACCCTGATGTAACTGTGTTTGCCAATCACCTCCCCTATTAAGCAGGGCCATACATGATAAGCCTGATGTAACTCTATGTCTGCCAATCACCTCCCCAATTAAGCAGGGCCATACATGATAACCCTGATGTAACTGTGTCTGCCAATCACCTCCCCTATTAAGCAGGGCCATACATGATAACCCTGATGTAACTCTATGTCTGCCAATCACCTCCCCAATTAAGCAGGGCCATACATGATAACCCTGATTTAACTGTATGTCTGCCAGTCTAATCCTCAAGACTACCCGTAAAGGCAGGCAAAGCAGTACTGGGAATATATTGACTTAGGCACCTATCCCCCCAGAGAGTCTTGTTTATTTGTCAGTATAACTTTACGTACGTCCTTACTGCAAGTGATTGCAGAGCCACTGGTTTTGTGAAGAACTAGGAGATCAAATAGGATCAGGTCTTTCATGAGTCAAATAGCAAGACACAGGTCACCTTGGAGCAGCCAGTAAATTACTGAGTATAAGGAGAGATGTGCCAGTCTATCGGGCTAGTTGAAGGATTTGAGGCCTTTAATTTTCATTAAAATTATCATTATTATTAGTATTAGTATTATTATTATTATTATTATTATTATTATTATTAATAACTAGATTACCTTATTTGCACCTATAGTGGTCATCCCAACTGTACAGTTGCCTAATATCATCATAGAAACAACCAATCAAATGATGAGGATTCAGAGATCCAGTTGTAAACAGCTCAGTCCTGCATCTGCTCCTTAGTTTGTGGGTTAGATGTTTAATAACTTCTGCAGTAAAAAAAGTAAAGCTCATGTTGTGGCAAATGGGAAACACTGCCTGAACCTCTCAGAAGGTTGTTCTTTGCTACAACCTGGCCAACCAGCTGTTGTGCTTCGTTCTCTGTATCCACGGAAATCAGATTCTGCTCTTTACAATCCATATTGCTGTTGAAGATGCAGTAAACTCAAAGTCAGTTTTCAATTAGTTCACTTTATAACTATGTAACTGTATTTATTACAATGTAAAATAAACAAATAAATAAATAACACCTTTTCTAAGCTACTACAATCTGCCTGGGCTGTTTTCTGCAGTGGTTGTGTCATGACCGCTCCAATTTTTGGTCTTTTGAGCCTTACTGGTTATTGTTTGTGAAGCTTTTTGTATTGACGTGTCATAATGAATAACTACTTGCTTTTAAAGTTGTCAGGTTGTTTGAATGTAAGCTACTGCTAGTGATATTCAAGGTATTTTTAATTTTTTAATTTCCTGGTCATCTAATTTTTTTCAGTAAATTTTTTTTTATTATTCAGTTGATTTTACATTTTATTTGACTGTTTAAATACAAAGCATGAGTCATAACACCTTGCAGAACAAGAAAAATAAGACATTGTTTTGAATGGTTCCAGGATTCTATTGTTATTTGAAAATTTGACTTTTCTGTAGATCTGAAGAAGCCCGTGTAATCTGAGCAAAAACACTCATCTTGTGCCTACTTGGATGTTTTCTCTGCTGGAGTAAAGCTTTTCATGGATCAAGTAGAAACGAGCCTGTAAAAATAATTTCGACAAAAAGTACTGTATTACTAGTATTACATTTGGAACATTTCTCCTGGACCTTTGCTGAAAATAGGCATTTTAGTTCCCAGACGGACTTTCCTGGTAAACAAAAACAAATAAATACCCCAACTCTGCAAACTGTTTTAGCTGAGTGATTTGTTTGGTACCCTTGAATTGCTTCTGATTAAAGTTTCTGTTTGAGGTGTGCTTGATTTAAGTTTCTGTTTGAGGTGTGCTTGATTTAAGTTTCTGTTTGAGGTGTGCTTGATTTAAGTTTCTGTTTGAGGTGTGCTGTTATAGTAAAGCCCAAATTAATGTTTTCTTATACCTCCTTGTAGTAATTCAACACTTGTACTGTATATCCTGATGATGGCATGAGTGAAGCACTCTGATAGCTCATTTTTTGAGAGTTCATTTATTGTTACTCTATAAACAATGCAGCCATTGCCCCCATATTGTTATATACATATGAGGCAAATAACTAACTTTGGGTAAATCTGTTTCTCATGGAATCAGTAATATAGATGAAAACTATAAATGAGCTCTGTGACTACAGGATTGATAATACATGATTATTGCTTCAGTCCTTTTTAGGTCAGAAGGTCTTACTGATAAATATCATAGTTGGTTTTGTTTTTGGTGATCTAATTTCAATATATCATTTCCTTTCCCAATATTTAAGATATAAACAGGATAATTGCAGGTGTTGTGACCTTTACAGAAGGCATTTTGGTGTTGTCTCTGATGGATAGATAGCTCATCAGAGTACAGCCATCTTAGCCTGATAAGTGAAGTTGATAGGTTTGTAGCTGAATACTAGGCTAACTGCTCTGAAGGGCCATTTTATGCCTAGCCAATAACCCAAGATCAGAATCAGGCCCTGTACGTTGTGTCTGTGAGCAAGGACCTTAATCATTACCCCAAACCCATTCACTAAAAGTGGAATAAAGGGATGGGTCATCCCCTCCCATTTCAAAATGTTTCCCTAACTGGAAGTTGAAATAAAACATCTATTTAGAAAGCTATAAGCACATGATATTGAAGACACACACACACACACACACACACACACACACACACACACACACACACACACACACACACGCACGCACACAAGTTCCTACTGTGAGATTTGAACCTCTACCCTACCTAGAGATCTCAGTTTTAATTGCAAGTGCCACAGCACAAGTATAAGCACATTTGGCAGTATGATTTTTTTTAAACCTAGTAGTTTAAGTACAGGAAGGTTTACACCTTCCCCAGGAAAAAAAAAAAAAAAAAACAGTTGTTTCAAGCTCTCTTGTTACTTTGTATGCAACAAAACGTTGTTGGGTATTCATGAGTAAAAAAGGGTCACCTGAGTGATTGACTTTTGTTCTTCCATTGTGGAAGCCATGAGTGCACATAGGCTCATTATAAGTGTCAGCTCCAGGCTGTTGAGAACCCTTCATCTAGCACTGCAATCAGGGAATGGATTATAGACCAGCTTGGGGGAACGATAAAATGGATGTAAGTCTCAAAAAGACCAGGGTACTGTGGAAAATGAAGACCTGTCAGAGGATAAAATGTTTATAACAGAACAGTCAAGGAAAATAAATGAAGACAATGACCTGATTACCTGCCTTATTATACCACAGTCCTATACTACAGAGATTTGTTAACAGCAGTTTAAGGAGACAAATTACAGCAGAGAGAGAGAGAGAATAACAATGCCAGTAACAAACCAAGAACCAAAAACAGCAAGGCACTTCCACAATAAACCAGCTCGGCACACAAATGCCTTGAAATGACCACAGCAAACAATATTTTATTAAAACTAAAATATTTAGCAATTTTTGTCCTTAACTTTAATACAACTTTAATTTTAAAACACTGCCCAAAGAAATACATTTGTGTAGCCCTGGCTAACTCCCTGCACTGCAGTTTCCTGACGTCTAATAATTCATTCCAAGGCCTGTCTTATGTGTCTTGCATCACCTTATCCAAAATAAAAAGGTAGTCACACTGATGGATATAAGCGGATATAAGCGGCCATGGCTTTGATATATCACATCGATTCCTGGATGGTAATACTAATGGATATAAGAACGCCATGGCTTTGATATATCACATCGATTCCTGGATGGTAATACCGATGGATATAAGAACGCCATGGCCTTGATATATCACATCGATTCCTGGATGGTAATACTGATGGATATAAGAACGCCATGGCCTTGATATATCACATCGATTCCTGGATGGTAATACTGATGGATATAAGAAAGCCATGGCTTTGATATATCACATAGATTCCGGGATGGTAATACTGATGGATATAAGAATGCCATGGCTTTGATATATCACATAGATTCCTGGATGGCAATAGATTCCTGGATGGTAATACCGATGGATATAAGAACGCCATGGCTTTGATATATCACATAGATTCCGGGATGGTAATACTGATGGATATAAGAACGGCATGTCTTTGATATATTACATAGATTCCTGGATGGTAATATTGATGGATATAAGAAGGCCATGGCTTTGATATATCACATTGATTCCTGGACAATACTGGAAATACTGAAAGAAACTGGAATATATTTTGTGCTAGTAGGGAAAGTTTTAATAAATTGGGAATTAAACCTAAATGTGTTTTTAAGAGGGATATAAGTTTTAAGAATTTGATGAAAAGGAATGATAAAAATAAAATTAATATTAGAGATAAGAAAGGGGCTTATAAATGTGGCCAGTGTTGCTCATGTATGCATATTATGGAGGGACAACACATGGATATACCTCATTGTGGGCAAATAAATGGTAAAGTTTATTAGACTTATGGATCAAGAGAGGTAATATATATATTGGTTTATGTTTAGCATATCCATGCTTTTGCTTTGGGAAAATGAAGAGAACACTAAGTGACCAAATTTATAAACATCTTTATGATATAAGAAAAGGCAAAACCCACAATACCCTCTTTAGATACATTAATCCGTGTCTTGGACATGATTTTTGTTTTTTATATTGAATAAGGTGATGCAAAACCCATGGGGTGGTCATTGGAATGAGTTACTAGAAGTCAGGGAACTTCACTGGCTATCAAAAACTAGTGCAGGAAGTTACCCAGGGCAGAAAGTATGTATTTCTTTGGGAAGTATTTTAAAATTAATATCATATAAAATTTACATGGGCAGTTATATTTTGTATAAGATATCTATATTACATACTGCTGTTTGTCATTTCTAGTTTCATCCACTTTTCTTCTTTTAGATTTCATACATTTCTAAATTTTGGGGATGCTTCAGGTCACATGATTTGGTTTCTAACTTATATATTGGCTGCACTGATTGTTATTGGTGTTCTGATGAAGTCCTGTTAAATTTGGGAAGAAAGTTCTAGAGGTTTTAATTTTAAACATTGTTGGCATGTGCTTAATTTGAGGCATGTGTGTGCTGTGTTGAATTGTCAGTAACATACATGGAAAAGGACCATCAGTGACTTTTGTAGCCCCACAGTGACATCTGTAGTTTGTCTGATGTTTACTACTAACAAGATTAAAATACAGCCTTTCCAAAACTACTAACACTGAAGCATTCCTGGCTACCTTTGAAAACATGGCCCCAGCAGTGCTTTGACATAGCTCATACCTCTCAACTGCCCAGAATTTCACAGAATGTCCAGAGTTTTGCCTCATGTTTTGGTCTGAGATAGACATTTAAGTTTAAGACTTCATATTGTTAAGAAAATGCATGCTGATTGCAAAAACTGTCATTCTGTCAACTTTATATCAGCAATATTTAAAATGTGTTCCTGATGATGGACCTTTGTCACCCCATTATTTTTGGCTGTCCGTTATTCTTGTGCTAAGATGTTATAAGATATGCCAGTAGTATACCTAGTTCTGATATTCACTATGGGAGCAATGCTTGCATATGGCAAATATGTAAGCTGCATTACCCCAGAGTTATACTGTGAAATGTGTGGCACCTTCTCTATGTTACAACTTGCAGCTACCATCAATTTGTCATGGCTAGCAATGAATATTAATTCTGCTTTCAATAGGGCATGTGTGAGTCAAAGTAAAAACTGCAGTCACATGTTTATGCTTCTGTCTCTGACATGAAAGACAGAATGGAGAATAATACTTCAAAGCTACATTGTTACAAAGAACAGGTCCTATAAAATGTAAAAGTATGTCTTCCTATATTTTATCTTATTAGTTTATTAAGTCTGGAAGCTGATTTTGTGGTTAGAATGTCTTAGGGCAAACAATAGCTGCCATTCTGCATCAATATCCAATGTTCAAAAACCCAATTTAAATGTCAGTAGTTTTACATGTAGCCCAGCAGTTTCTGCAAGTTGTGTGACCCAGATTGCAATGGACCTGAAGATAAACTTTTCAGATCTTGCCACTGCATCAAATTATTGAAAGATGGGTGCACAAATAAAGAAAAAAGGAAACACTTTGACCATCTCTGTATGTCATTCTTCCCCACCGCTATCAGCATAAAAAGGGAACTTTTGAAAAATAAATTCAAAAACTAAAAAATATCTAAGAAACTGCAAGGTTTGAAAAAAATCATACTGCTGTATATTTAGTATGATATGAAAAGTTGACAGGGTTGTGGAAAATGGAATGATGAAGTGGAAAATAACTGAAGTATGCTTGCTTATATGATTTTAAAGATTGTTGTACAATTATGAGGGCAGGGTTTCCACTAAAATAAACATTTAACAGTGCAGTAACAAAAAAGAAGATATAAGAAACGTAAACATCATTTAAATATCAAGACATAAGTTTTCCTGTCTACATCACTGTATAAGCCAGGTTTTACTTGGGCTCTGTTATAGATACTGGAATAAGGGATATTACCTGAAATAAAATGTGAGACTGACATTTTTGATTTGGGAATCTGTCACAGCCTCCTTAATAATTGCAAACCACTTTAAAGGCTATAAAAACTTCGGTTTTGTGATTATTGCGAAAACTGTGAAGGACCCGCGAGGTGGTGAATTGGAGACAAGGCTTGAATACAGAGAAATTTTATGGCAATTAAGAAACAATGCAGCCTAAACGATTACCTGTAAAGCCAGTGCTAAAGGTGAGATCTACAAAGTTAGAACTTAATATTGCTCACAATGTCTCTTTCTCAAATACATTTTTCACCTTATTTGCATATACTTTATATTTTTTTCACACACTTTATATACTTTATATTGTTTATTTTGAATAACATATTACAAATATTCAGTGAATTGGATGGCAAAATTCTGGAAGTGAATAATATTCCTGGAGGTTTACATGAGAAACTAAAAAAGTTTTCTATGCACTGAACATTAGTGAGGTTATAGTGGAAAGCGCTATGACTTAAAAGCGCTATAACTAAAAGTTGAATGTATACTTTTTTATTCCTGTTATTATTGTTACCTTTCACTGCTTTTATTATTTTTTACATTTCTGGAATTTTATTATGAAAGATTTGACAGCATAAAGTTTGTTGTGTATTTGGAGTGTATTTTTAACAAGTAAAAAAATAAAACTATTACAGGGAAGTTATGTTTAATAAAAGGTTATATTAAATTTAGGCAGTACAGCCTTAAGATGAATTGAATGTGTTTATTACCTGATTTGCGGCTATATAAGGAGAGAGAGGAGAATATGCCAGTTTTTTTGTTCTTATGAAGTCCACTGTAACTTTAAATAAGGGACAAAATGCTCAACTTAACTTGTATAATAAACTATTTGATTTATAATTATTGTTGAGGCTTCTCGGTGCTTAAATGTGGTTTCTATCAAACCTTCAGGTTGACATTATTTTTAATTTTGTTGGTTTGCTTTGGTTTTATGTAAACTGCTGTTTTTGATTCAGGTTCATCTTATACAGTAATCCCTGATGACTTGGAGTCCCGACAATCCAAATCCCCATACTGATTTAAGTGCTGTTACAGCAGAAACAATATAATAATCTCTACTAGCTAGTGTTACTCCCATCCCCATAATACAGTAATCCCTGCTGCTATTGGTACCCCATCCCCATAATACAGTAATCCCTGTTGCTAGTGGTAACCCCCATCTCTGTAATACAGTAATCCCTGCTGCTAGTGGTACTTCCATCTCTGTAATACAGTTATCCCTGGTGGCTAGTGGAACCCCCATCTCTGTAGTACAGTTATCCCTGTTGACTAGTGGTACCCCCATCACCATAATACAGATATCCCTGGTGTCTAGTGGTGTCCCCACCCAATGTTGAAAACTATGCTCATTAGTCTAGGGGTGTGGGGTATGACAGCCATCTCAACCAACACCCACACACATACATATCCATATGCATCAAACACACAAATAGATCCTTATCCACCTAATCAGGCAAACACACACACACACACACACACACACACACACACACACACACACACACACACACACACACACACACACACACACACACACACACACACACACTCGGTCATGCATGCACCGCCTCATGTACACTCACTCATAGATCTACTGATCCTATCTTACCACTAAACATCCCAATACTTAACTCTTCTACGATGGCGGAACATGACCTTTTGGATGTGGTCACTACCGCAACATGTTAGCAATTCACAAATAAGCCTCCTTGGACATGGTACATGGACTGCCTCATGAGCATGCAGCATGACCTCAGATTCACTCTGTTGCTGTGTTGCATGTCTTCATGTTAGAGCACTGTTTTAGGGCTGTTTCTGGATTCCAAAAAGTTACTTTGAGGTGTACAGAAGATATCCATCTCTTGGCAACCTTTATAAATTCTCCCCAAAGTGTAGTATGTTCTAAAAAGTGACATCGGTGTGCATTACATTGCATCACTGAAGCAGGAAATGATCAGTATAAATGTAACATCACTAAGCAGTAGAAAGTATCAAAAACTTGTTAGCTAAAGTAATGTCATATTCAACTACATTAATGCTGACATTTGTGTTTTTGTATTCCTTTTAACAGTTCTCCCTTTAGTTTTCCATTTTAATTAATGGATAAACTGCTCATATTTACTCAGGAAAGTGGATGCAGGAGATCAGGGTCAGAGCCATGTCAGATAACCATATGATCGCCCTCATTCTTAGACCAGTACTGAGAGCTAACTCAGTGAGACATATCAGTCGGCTGGAGTGCTGCTGCTCACTCTATGCATTTATTTACATGTGTACTCCATGAGTATCACTAGTTAATTAGTACCTATTTTATACCAGTTTTATTATTAAGGTCCTACATGTAAAACATAGCAAGATTAGAATGATAATGCTATAGTTCAGAGCATTTCAGAAATGTCCTTCCCAACTTGAACCAGATTATTTAGCCATATCCATTGTGAGCTCTCAGCTCCTTTAGCATGTAAAAAATCTACAGCCTGCTAAGGTATATCCAAATGATTTTTAGGGTCTATATTAGTTCATAGGTTCATAGGTTCATAGGTAGATACTAGGCTATCGGCCCAAGGGCCTATGTAAGCCTAGCCAGCACGGTTCCATAGCTTACGTCACCCAAGAAAGTTCATCACACAAAACTATTAAACAAAAACCGCTGAACATTTACTTCAGTGAACATTCACGTCACTGAATGTGTTACATGGGTAAGTAACTACTTGCCCAACTATTTCCCCGTAACACACACCTGAGTATTTTAAACCCACCTAGGTGGGGGCTGCACCCCACACCCCCCTAACTATACATACCAACTCTGAGATTGCACTATATTGGGGAAATGGTAAAATTTCCTCATGTTGGCCAACATGTTCCTTTCCCTGTATAAATCCTTTGCTGATGTGAACATTTGCTGAAGTAAACGTTTGATGTTTTTTTGTTTGATGAATGGTGGTTCATTCACTAATACAGACACGATTTTTAAACTCATTTGCCGTCACCCTACATATATTTGTACCTTTCTTTCTGCTCTTACTAAACTTCCACAAAACAATCTGCAACTTGCATTTTCCCTCCATGTACCCTGACATGCATTAAAATCATGTCTTCTGTGACTGCTGTTTCCCTAAGTAAAACTTGTAATACCTTGTTAGTAATCCTCTCATTTCCCATATCATTCATCATTAAATAATTTACACATTTGAAACCTGATTCATTATATCTTGATTTCCAGATAAATGCATAGACTGCAGTTATTGCATATGAGATATATACACAGGGAATTTATGTATGCCAGACAACACCACTGCTATATTCTCCACCTTAGCGTGTATATACAAGAATAAATCAAGAAGAAACTTCACTCTTTTTTAATTTCTCCAAATCTTTTGAGTTTCTAATATCATGACAGGAATGGACCCCATTCCTAAGTCAAAGTGTGATTAAAGTTCTTGAAATTAGTATTGCTTCAATCTTGGATGTCAGCCAGAAGTGCTCTTCGTAGTACCCGCAATGGCTCAGTAATGACTCCTTCTCCAATTTGTATGGGGCTACATAGTTTCATAGGTTCATAGGTAGGTACTAGGCTATCGGCCAAAGGGCCTATGTAAGCCTAGCCAACAAGGTACCATAGCTTATGCCAACCAAGAAAGTTATTTTCCTGTGCCACTGTCCAGCAGAGACACAGAAGTGATCCCCGGGGTGCATTTCCTATTTCCCATCCACTCATCAAGATTTTTCTTGAAGAGTGCTAATGAAGAACTTTGCTTGACATAGATGGGTAGCTTATTTCAGAGTATAGGAAGTCTCTGGGACAGGAATCTATCCCTCCAGCATGTCCTGCTTATTGTGGTGACAAGGTTTAGGTTTCTAGAGCATGTAGCTTGGAGGGATTGGGATTTCTTTAGGTGTAGCATGTCCAACAGCTCTGAGTTTGACATAGCTTTATATGTTAGGCAGAGATCACTTCAGAGTAGGCGATATGCTATGGAGTAAATCTGGAGTTTTTTGAGGCGGTCAGTGTAGGGCATTTGTTTGAGGCCAGTAATCCTCTTTGTGAGGTACCTTTGTGGCCTTTCCAGCTGCTGCAGATGTCTTGTGAGGTACATTCCAAAAGGGGCGTTGTACTCTATAATGGGTCTAATGAGTGAGGAGTAGAGGGGAACAATGACCTCTTTTTTCCTGGATGAGAACCCTTTTATGATGAGGTGTGCCACGTAGAAGGACTTCCTGACTACTGTGGTGATGTGACTATCAAAGGAGAGACTACTGTCCACCTGGGTCCCAAGGTCTCTTATCACGCATTCGGTGTTAAGTAGATTGCTGCCTATGTGGTAGTTCATGGGTACAGAGTTTTTACCAAAGGGGATGACACTGCACTTTTTGGCATTGAGCTTGAGGCCATGGCTCTGACACCAGGCATCTGTCTCAGTGAGGCCCTTATGTAGGCTGTCCACATCATTTGGGGACTTGACTATGGCTCCTAGTTTGCAGTCATCTGAAAACTTCATCAGCCAGAGGCCTTCTGTGTTAGCCTGTACTTCAGAGAAGTAGATACCAAACAGGAGAGGTCCCAGGACGGAACCCTGTGGCACTCCACTTGTCACTGCTTGAGGTCAGATTTGGAGTCTGCAACTTTTACAGTGTGGGTTCTGTCAGTGAGCCAGTTGGCAACCCATCTTGTGATGTAGGGATTTATACCTAGTTTAGTGAGTTTAGCTATAATTCCAGAATGGGGGATGGTGTCGAAAGCCTTGGCCACGTCAAGATAGGCTATGTGAACCACCTTACCCTCATCCACAGCTTTGGTGACTTTGTCAAAGAAGTCGATCAGGTTTAGGAGGCATGATCTGCCTTTCACAAACCTGAACTGGGTGGGATCCAGAGTTTGGAGGTTACCAATGTCTTTGTTTATGAGTTCCATGATGATACATTCCATGGCCTTGCAGACCAGGCTTGTCAGGCTAATAGGTCGATAGTTCCCGGGATCAGTGGTGGCTCCTCCTTTGTGGAGTGGGATAACTGTTGCTGTGTGCCATTCAGTGGGCACAAAGCCTGATGTGAAGCCATTATTGAACATGATGCTTAAGTGGGAAGCCAGTTCGTTCTGAAGTTCATGTAAAATGCAGCCTGGGATGTTGCCCAGTCCCATGGATGCTGTGTTTTTGGCCTTAGAGAGTGCAGCTTTTACCTGTGTAGTTCTGATTACAGGGACTCTGCATTCTTCCTGTATAGATATGGGCCCTTTAGGGGGTGAGAGGGGGGTAAAGTTAGCACTGAACCGATCTGCCAGGATGTTGGCAATATCAGTTGGTTCTGTAATTTTCATGCCTTTGTGCTGTAACTCAGAGCAGATCTGGGTGTTGCCATCTAGATTCTTGACATATCTATAGAATGCTTTGTGGTTGCCCTTGGATTTAGTGTCGATTTTGTTTTTGTAGCTAGCTTTGGAGGATCTTATAAGGGATCTCAGCTTCTTACTGAGGCTGACCAGGGAGCTCCTCCACTCATGGGATTTTACTCTCTTTTGCAACAGTTTCTTCCTTCTGTTGTACAGTTTGTTTATGGCAGGGGACCACCAGATTGGCTTCCTTTTTTTGGAGGATAGCGTCTTGGTTCTGTTTAGGCTAGCACGATCCATGCACTCGTGTAAGTGCTTATAGAGTGCATTTGTGTAGGATTCAACAGTTGTAACTGTATTGTCCATCTGCATGGGTGTCATGAAGTTCACAACTTCTGTTTTAAGAAGCATTAAGTTGGCTTTGGAGAATTTTTTACTGTGGCTTCCTTAATGGGGGGTGGGGGCGGGATGTGGATATCAAGGGTGATAAGCTTATGGTCGGATCGGACCAACGAGGAGTTGACTTCAGGTGTGGAACACCGGTTACTCATGTTGGTAATGACTAGGTCTAGGATATTGTTGCCCCTGGTGGGGGTGTGGATAAGTTGATCTAGGGCATTGGAGTTTATGAATTCCAGAAAGCATTGAGCTAAGGAGTTGGTACACGAGTAGTTTTCCCAGTTAATGGTGGGGTATTTGAATTCGCCCATTATTAGGGTGTTTGGTTGAACCCTAATATTTTCCAGTACATCAAGAAAAGAGGAGTGGGAATCCTGGAGCATGGTGGGGGATCTGTAGCAAGCTACAGTTTGGACTGCAGTTTTGCCCAGAGTTAGTTGCACTTGGATAACCTCAGATGCATTATGCTGAGCAACTAGCCTGGAGGTGTGGATATCCTTAATGAATATGGACACACCTCCACCTTTGGTGTTTCGGTCCAGGTTACATGGCCGAAAAGTGTGGTATGAGTTATAGCCTGGTATTGCAGGGGTGCTCTCTGGTGCCTTGAACCAGGTCTCAGTCACTGCATAGATATTGATGTTCTCCATTTTAAGGAGTGCCTCGCATGAGTGCATTTTGAGATTTAGACTTCTAGCACTGAGTAGCATTACCTTCAATTTTTGTTTGCCTGTTCCTGTTATGGTGGTGAATTTGTTATTTGAACCAAAAGGCACTATAGGGGCAGCAAGAGCCTTAGCCAGTATTCGGAATCCCAGGGGCGACAGGTGCAGGCCATCTGTGGCAAAGCACTGTGGTCTGTCGACCATGTCATCCCAAGCAGACAGATACTGGATCCCCTTAGAATAACATCAGAAGCTTAACCAATTGTTGAAGTCAATCATTTTGTCCTTGTACTGCGGTATCATTCTGGGTGATGGCAGAATGCTACTCAGGGCTAGGGTCATACCTGCCTGGGCTACAAGATCGGAGAGCTCTTCCATGTCTCTTTTCATGTAGTACAGGGAGGTACGTCTCAGGTCATTCACAAAAACATGGACAATGACAGAGTCATATTTGTATTGGTGTGGAGTGACCTGAGTGCGTGGGTTATGTGGCAGATCCTGGCACCAACAGGCAGCTGACAATAACCTTCTCCTTGTTTAGCCTGGTGAGTGGGACATCAGTGTGCCTGACTATAGAGTCACCTATGACTAGTGTGTTGGGTACGTTGTTTTGCCTTATTGGCTGTAGTTGAGTGGCACACTGAGTCTGTGGGCTATGTGTCATTTGGATTGTGTTGGGGGATGGAGGTTGCTTGCTTTTCTGCTTTGGAGGTCTCTGTTGCTTAGACAGATTATTACTGAGAGCCTCCGTGAATGTTTTTGAGTTACTGTGTGTGGATTTTGGTGGTGTAGATTTAGTGAGACTATGTGATGAGTGTGGTGTGGTGCAAATGTTTACCTTCTCCTCGTGACTGTCAAGTTCAGTCTTGGTTAGAGAGAGCTTTACCTCCAGTTTGGCTAGATAAGTGCATCTCTCACAGGTTGTAGTGTTGGGTGGTAGGAGGAGAGGGTTGTCTGTGTACATGAGGCAATTTCTACATTGCCCCAAGATGCCCAGATTCATCAGATAGACAGGAGAGAACACTGGGAGCTGACCCTTGGACATGCCTGAATAAAAAAAATATTTTCCTCTAGATAAGTGAGGAAAGTGAGTACAAGAGCTGTTTTTCTCTAAGCAAGCGAGAAAAGTAAGTACAAAAGCTGTTTTCCTCTAGGTAATGAGGAAGGTTGAGTGCTATAGTAATTAGGAGCTTATTTAGTGCTTACAAGTTCTGAACAAGTGCTGAGCATGAAAAGCAAATTTAAGTGCTAAAACTAAGAATCTGTTACAGGACAGAAACAAGTGCAAATGCAGGCTTTCTAATCAGAAAGTTGAGAGAGATGGAAGAGATTGCCCAAACGGCCAATAACTTCAATTTCCGGGACAGAACCGCTCCCTATATGGTAGACAGGTTAAGTGCTTACCACTCCCACTGATAAGCTAGAAGGCTTCCCTCCAACACAGAAAGGCTTGGGGGGCTCAGAAGCTTACATACAGTCCTGGATACAGCAAATCTGTTTCTGGAACACTAGTTACAGGAAAGGTAGGAAACAGGCTTACAGTTGTTTTTTTTTTTTTACAGAAAAGTAGCAAAAACCATTGTAAAAAACAATTCACATGCAGCGCATGCTAGCACACTTGAGTATGCAACAATATTAGACCAAACACAGTTTAAAAAATGCAATTAAATTAAAAAGGACTAAAAGCAAGTGCAGAAAGAGTTTATTAGGTAGAATGTGGTAAGGAGATGGGACTGGGGGAGTGTCCCAGATCAAATCTACAGTGGGGCAGACAACTGTAAAAGCCACCAAATCTAAACTACAAACCAAAAAATAGGGAGGGTGGGTGGGACAAAACAGTTTCAACAGAGATCTAAGCAACAACTAACAGTACAAACTTTGAAACAAAAAAAAATATTCTCAGCTCTGTATATTTGCCGATCAGTCTCTCAGAACAGTGAGACAACAGTTTCAACACAGATCTAAGCAACAATTAAACTCTACAACCAAAAAAAATATACTCAGCTCTGTATAATTGCAGATACTCTGTAAGGCAGTCTCTCAGAATGTATTGGTAACATATCTAAATATGATTGTAGATTCTCTTTTATAAGACCCATTGCTCCTACTACTATTGGAACTGTCTGGGTATCTTTCTTCCACATTGCTCTCGTTTCTGCCTACAAATCCTAATATTTTATGACTTTGTGTCTCTCTGTACACAAGACACTGTTGTCGCTGGATGTGCCAAATTCAATTATCAATGCTACTTTTGTCTTCTTTTTGTGGACTACTATATCCAATTTTCTAGCATCTACCTTTTGAACTGTTGTTAATGGGTGATACCATGTGATGTAGACTTCATCATTTTCTATGATGCTTTGTGGCTCATGTTTCCAGTGTTTTTAGCCACTTCAGTACCATAATGTTTGCACAATCACCAGTGCAACAGTCTTGCTACATTATTATACCTTTCAGTATGTAGGCATTCTGCTATTAGTATGTCACAGCCAGCAACAAGGTGTACAACAACTCCTTTGTCCCTCTAAAAAAAATGTACAAACAGTAACCCTGTACTCTGGTTAACCAAAAACACCTTAGCTACTATGCGGCTCTGTGACAAAGCCTGGACATGTTACCATAAAAATAAAACCACTATCACCCTTAATGAATAGAAAACACTATGAAATAAAGTCAAAAAATGTATTACCTCAGACCGCAAAGTTTATTTCTCCACTCTCCAAACCAACCACAACACCAATCCCAATTTTTTTTTGGAAAGGAATCTCATCTCTCCTCAATCCAGGAAAAAAAGAAAACCCTTGCCCTAACCCAGATGCCTCTGACATGGACTTAACCATCCAGTTTAACTCTTTCTTCACAGAGTCCATAAGCAAGCTAACATCATCCTGCACCAACACCTCTGCAACCCGTCCTCAGCCTGCACGGATCCCTTCCTCCCCTACCATCCCCTGCCCTCAACCTCCACCCTTCTCTATCAATCCCATCTCTATATCCACCATAAAAAACTCCTCCTAAAATCAAAACCTGGCTCCAATGCCCCTGATGAAATTCCCTCCTAATTCCTAAAAGTAGCCACAGAAGCCACTGCTGTCCCTATCAGCATACTAATTAATCGGTCTATCTCAGAAAGCCAGGTCCCCCAGCTCTGGAAGAAAGCCTTTATTATTTCTATACATAAAGGAGGCAATAATAATGACATTCCAAACTTCTGCTCTATTGCTATCTTATCCCCTATTTCCAAGCTTCTTCAAAAATGTATCCACCAACAACTCTTACCCTATGTCATCAACAACCAGCTTCTTACCCCTACACAGCATGGATTTAGACCCAGTCATAGGACCTCCACTGCCCTCTTCTCCTTCCTTGAAACAATTAACAAAGCCCACGATTCCATCCATTTCGTGTCCACCCTTCTCCTCAACCTCTCCAAGGCATTTGACACAATTCCCACAACCTGCTTCTTAATAAACTCTTCAAACTAAACCTATCCACTTCCTGTACAAAGGAGTTTTCTAGCTACCTCACAACCAGACAACAAGCAGTCAGCTGGAATAAAGCCACTTCACCCTTCCTTAATACTCCCGCAGGTGTACCCCAAGGTTCCATTTTAGACTCCCTACTATTCAATATATTCATTAACAAGTTCTACCAAGCCATTCCAGATTCTAGCCTCATCCAATATGCTGAAGATTCTACCATTATCTGCTCCTCCCCTTCTATCCCCACTCTAAATAAGCTTACCCAAAGTGCATTTTCCTCTACTGAGCAGTGGATGCTAGACAACCATCTGGCTCTTAATGTAACCAAAACTAAACTTATGTTATTCACCACCTCCAAAACCTCGTCCCTAGATAAACATTCATAATCACCAGCAAAAACAATACTCCCCTAGAAATAGTCTCAGACACTAAACTACTAGGAGTACTCATAGATGATCAACTAAAATTCGACAAACATTTACAAGTAAATATAAAAAAAAACACAAATATCTTGGTATGCTATACCACCATAATTGTTATATCTCTCTCCTTCCACCAGGCTCATACTAGCCAATACTTATCTCATCCCATCCCTCCTATATGGTGCATCTATCCTCACCAACCTGCAATCCTCCCTCAAAACAAAACTCTCCTCTTGCTATAACAAGATATCAAAATTTGCGGCAGGTCACAGAGCCATTTCTCACCATTGAATTCTCTTCACCAACTAAATTGGCTTGAGCTACCTAACCTCCTCACTTATACCCAACTCATCCAAGCACAAAAACTCATTTACAGCCCCTCTCTTTGTCCCTCCCTACCCACAACCTTTGAAATTCATGAACCAGAATGACTTCTAAGATCTAATTCCCAAAAACTAATTAAATTGCACAAACCCACATGTCCAGCTGGGAATCACCTAATGTCCTTCTCTCTTGCATGCCTCTGGAATTCTCTACCTTCTCGTATCCTCATCACCAGCAGTCTCTCCTCATTTAAAATGTTGCTGCACTCGTACTTAACTTCACAATGGAAGTGCTCCTGTTCCCATCCTACCTAATCCTTCCAATACCACTTTCTACTCTCCTAGAACTAAATATGCCATCAGTGCCTTCTATAGTTCCACAGCTCTATTGAACTATTTGACCAACTACTTAACAGTTACCCTATACTGCTACTTTTGTAAAAAAAGTGTTTTTATTGCTGTTTAATGAACTATACTGATGTATTCTATCATTGTTAACCTTTTCTTATCATATTTACTTTGCATTCCTATGAGATAATCTGTAATGGATATGTACAATGTGTACTACATATTTGAATTTTTCTGGAGCTTTTCTCCACAGGACTCCATTGAAAATGGGCTCCTTGTGACCCAATGGACTATCCTGGCAAGCAAACTGCAAATAAATAGATAAAATAAATGTTTCCAATTCTGTTTTACAAAACCTACATTTTTCTGTTTCTCCCACATGTTCAATGGACTTTATAAACAAACATGTACATAGCCCACTATCTTAGGCCACCAATATTAACCTTTCATCTGTTGGTTAGAATTCGTCTCTCCTTAACCATTCCTGCATTCAGTCCTGATCAACATGAGGTTCTTCCAGAAGTTTTCTATACTTTCAACTATATTGATGTATTTTCCACGTCTTGTCTTCTCACTTGGTCCTTCACCGTAAATTCTTTCTTTTGTTTTTTGGCACATTCAGTTGCTGCCTGATTTTTTATCTACTTCTGGTTTGATTTCCATTCCTGTTTGATGCCGATATGCTTCTGCTAGACTAACCAGAAAAGTCATCTTAGATTTATCCTACTCATGTTTCAATACTTTCACTACGTTCAGGTCTTGTGAGGTGAACATACATATGCAGTCCCATGATTTCAGATCTATACATGTAATCAATTTCAAGGAGGCCCATCCCTCCTTAGGAACAGGGACTATATAATCTTGGTATGCACTAATTTTTATAAATCATTTGGTGAGCATGAAGCATCCTTCTTGTTTTCCTGTCTAATCCATCCAACATCTTTTGGGACCAATCAGTCACTCCAAAACTCTACATTAGGACAGGAAAGAGTAAATTGGTTTATAGCTTGAATTTTGTTCCCAGATGTCAATGCTGTTTTCAGGATTAATGTAAGTCTTCTAAAGTATTCCTTACTAAGTTTCACATGCATTTTTCATGCTTTATTATTGATCATTCATCATTTTCCAAATATTTATACACTCCCTCTTGCTCAAGTTCTTTTATATCACATTCATGTCCCAAAGTGATGTTTTCTTGGTGCTGCAGTTTTCCTGCTTTAAAGGTTGATTTTGCACATTTATCAAGACCAAATGACATTCTTATATCATCTAAAAAAGTTTTGACAACTTGCAGTTGTGCTTTCAGTTCCTCATCTGATGAGCTATACAATTTTACATCACTGACAAAGAGAAGATGAGAAGTCTTTACACTTTCTTGTTTTCTAGGAGCCAAATTATAGCCATGGCCTAAGCTAAGTAGACAGCTTAATGGGTTAATGGCAAGGCAGAATAGCAGCGGTGACAAAGAGTCACCCTGGAATATCCCCCTTTGAATTTTTATCCCTGGGATAATAATTTGTCCCTTATTATGGCTTAATTGCAAAGTGATTTGCACTGTTTCATGGTCACTGTAATGTAGTCAATCAGTGTAAGGTATATCTTGTACATTTTTAAAAACTCTTTTATCCATAAATGTGGGATACTATCAAATGCTTTTTTGTAGTCAATCATGCCATACTTAGATTCTTCCCCTTTTTACAGTTCTCCACTATGACTTTATTTTACAAATGATCCTTTGTTCCACATGACTTTCTTTTATTGTCCTTTTGTTCTATTGTCATAATTGAGTTTTCTTCTAAATGACTATAAACTCTGTTGGTATCAGTTCCAGTGTATAGTGTATATGTCATCAGAAGGCAAGTTATTGGTCTATAATTTCTACGGTAGCTTGCAGGTTCACTCTTAAGTAGGAGCATTGTTTTTCCTGTTGCTAGCCAGGTTGGTGTCTGTTCGGGGCACACATATAAATAATTCTTACTCATGGCTAAATCTTCGTGCAAAGATGTTAATACTTTTAACTAGAAGTTAGGTACTGCATCTGGGCCTGGGGTTTTCCAATTAGAGGCTTTTCTTAACTGTGTTTCAATCTCTCTGTCTGTTACTGCATCCCATTTCATATACTGTACCTTTAAACTTCTTATTTTTTCTTTTACTTCTTATATCCATTTAACATCTTTGTTATGTTCCATAGGATCTTCATAAATACTCCTCCAAAGTATATCTGTTTCTTTTTTGTTTTTTTCTTTGGTGGTCTTTCAATTACTTTCACCTTGTTTCCCAGTTGTCTATAAAACTTTTTTGGGTCATCAATAAATTGCTTATTTTGCATTTTTCCCTTATATTTATCTGTGTATCTTCTAAGTTTTTCCACCTGTGTTTGTTATTTGCCATAGTGCATGACAGATCCTGACATTGGCAGCTGGTGACTTCAAATCAAATGGGGACTGCAGGAGACAGTTGAATGAGTGAAGCCAATGGGAAGGGGTGTGGTCAATTAGAAAGGGGTGGGGCTATGCTCAAAACCACAACAACTGGGACTTTAAATATGCTGCCCTGGGTGCCAAACTGTCATTTCTGAGAGTCCAATCAAGACAAAATGAAGTGTAGAAGAAAAAAATATTTCTGTGCATTGGTTACATGACAGCTTACTTAATATCTAGATGGAAACAAAAAGGTTGTGAGGCATGAAAAAATAAATTACTTTTTAAATAAATTACTGGAATGCCAGTCAAAATCATGTATAAAAAAACAAGCAACACTCAACTCAAACCTCTACTCTTTGCACTGCAGTTATAATTATAATTTATATTCAACTTTATAAAAGTACCAAGTAACATGCTGAAAGTAGCAATCTCTGTGATACCCCCACTTGTAAAAATGTTTCTTATCCAAAAAAGACCTGCTGCCTGACAACAACTATCTACTTGTTTCATGGGGAAAACATGATCACAGTAAAAAATGAACAGCAAACAAGAAACAAGTGCAAGATAAATTGCTTAAAGGATTACTGCACAGGTTATGGACCACACATGATAAATTGGAATTCTGTTTAGTTTACTGGTAAAGCCTCCAGAGATGACTGCAAGTCTCCAACAAATGTAGTGAGCTTCTGAAAATACTGTAATCTTGTCCTTTATTACCACTACAGTCATATGCATTTCAATACCTAAGGCTTACACGTTTTCTAGTTATATAAATATTCTCTGCATGGCAACAGCAAAAAGGCTTTCAATTTTGCTAATCATTTAACAGTATACTTATTAAAGTTTACTTGCATCTTACAAACTCAGACAAGCTTACCTGATGGTCATTAAAGCATTGCTACTTAAACACAGAACAACAGGCAGTGCAACAACATGCATTTTCTAAATAATAGTAAGCATAAGTCAACAGTATAAAAATATGGCAGAAAACCAGAACATTCTGTAAAATCAAGAACAGATGAAAAGCCACTGTAGTACTTGTGTCTACCTTGGAAGGGGGGTACTCTGCACACTTACACTGCATAACTGCTCCTTGCCTTGCTTGGACACATCCAGAGTCACTACATAGGGGAGTGGGTTGCAACAAGCATGTCACAATTTGAAATGTCTCTGGCTGACAGTGATGGCCCTGACATATTTGTCATACCTCTCAACCTCAGAGCAGGAAATCTGAGCAAAGCCATAAATAGAAGTGGGACAAAGGCCCAAAAATAAGGACAATTTTTAAATATTCCTCTTATAAACTTAGAAAGATAATAGAATAGTAAGTCTTGCATTAATATGAATTTTCTGAAGGGTATGAAATCTGAAACTCAAATGTCTGTCATTATTTTCTAACTTTAATGATTTGCCACTAATTTGCCAGAAAACCACAAATTTATGAAAAAAACTGACCAAAAATGTGATGCAAAAATATAAAATAGTCACACAATACAGAAGGGACACTTTTTAATATTAGTACTGTTAAGTTGAGCAGCTGACAAAATAAGATAATCTATATGCATTTCTGAAATAAAAGTAATCTGTAACTCTGATCATTACAATTTCTTTACTTTAAACCCTCCACATTTTTTTCCAAAATTGACATTTTGCGGAGGGATTATTAGGGGTAGAGCAACATTTTGAGCCAAAGTCGGAGACAGTTAAGAGGTTTGGCTATACCTAATTCTATAAACTGATTTATTTGCATGTGCCTCTCAACCTCTTAATGCAGGAAATCTGGACAAGGCCAAATATATTGGGGAAACATACAGACACAGTACTAAAAATTACTGTTGTATAAACTTAGACAGTTGATAGAATAACAGGTCTTGCTTTAGCATGCATTTCTCTGAAGGGTATGAAGTCTGAAACTTAATGTCTGTCATTATTTAGTGACTTCATTCCTAAATGATTTGCCAGAAAAAACACACATTTTATGAGAAACAAACCAAAAATAAGAAGCAAAAATCTATTCATTCTGAGAAAATCTGGACATTTGAGAGGTATAATTCAGCCGGGGCTGTCATTGAGTTTGCCACCCTTCCCCCCCTCACAAAATCATGGTCGAATGGGGATTCCCCCCTGCAGCCATTCCAATGTTCCATTATTTGGCTATTTCACCCCATTTATCATAAACACTGCAATGTGCATACTGCTTTACTTCTACAATGATTTGGATTTCATTTAAAAGTTTATTTTACATTTTACAGCACAAACACTAATAGACATCTGCTAAACAAAGCAATGCAGTCTCACAATGAAAATAGACTTAGCATTAAAACTTCTCTGCCCTTGAAACTCACATTCATTGAAACAGCATTAAAACCCACATTCAAAGAAAATACATCTGGCCAGTGGGCAGATAAAGATGAACTTTGGACTGTTTTCAAATCATAGGCCCCTTGCACATGAAACATACATGGGTTCTTTGATACAATTTCTTGATTGCATTAAATTATATTCCTTGTATAACACAGTACAGTTGTTAGAGGGCATTTTAAATTTATTGTTTTGAACATTTTTCCAGGAAACAATGAAACAAAATGCATTTACCAATAATGACAAAACTGCCCAATTTAGAAAATTTCCATCATAAAAGTCTACTCAGACTTCTACAATCTACCAGTATCAGTAAATATGCACATTCTCTGCGGAAGTTAAAGTCATCTAAATAATTCCACATTAAAGAGATCTGTAACTAATGAAGAGGTTGCTGCTAGCAAACAACTTTATATTTCATTGTTTCATCTATGCCAAATCAGCTGTTTCTTGAAAGACAGGCAGACTGAAACTTAAATGGTTATCATTTAGTGAATTCAGTTCTCACCATAGCTCTCAACCTCTTAGCACAAAACACATGGACAAAGCCAATAATAGGGGAATACAGCCCCAACCATATTTAGTGAATTCAGTTCTCACCATAGCTCTCAACCTCTTAGCACAAAAAACCTGCACAAAGCCAATAATGGGGGAATGCAGTCCCCAAAATAGGGAAAACTTTCAAATATTGATCTTAGAAACTTAGAAAATAGCTAGAATAAAATGTTTTGTGTTACCATGTACTTTCTGGAGAATATGAAGTCTGAAATTCAAATGTCTGAAAATCCAGAAAACCACAGATTTTACAAGGAATAGAACAAAACTATGAGGCAAAAATCTGAATGCTTTTCACAAGTGGTGGTGGGTAGGGAATTCAGGTTCTTGCTACCTGCACCCAAAGCCTCATGTTGCAAATCTCTGTTTCTGCATAAGCTCTTATTCAGCAGCCAGTAGTTCTGGTTCTGGAATGCCGGGTGAGAATGCATGTGTGCGCTCCGAACACAAACTGCAGACCTTTGGGATTTTTTTTATTTTTGGTTTTCAGCTGGGGAAGGGGGGGGGCTGCAGTCCTGATCTGTTCTAATACTATGCGTTGCTTTTATCACATCTATCTTTCTAAGTATTTTTGTTGATCTATTTCCTCTTCTATACTCTTCTAACAGTGACACGTCTTGTCTTAACTGCTTTATAGTTTTCTCTATTCCATACTTCCATGATGGTATTCAATTTCTCCCCTTCCTTTCCCCCACTACCCTGTATTCTTGCTGCAAAACTTTATCAGTTATTAATTTAGCTGCACAGTAATATATCCTGTTTACTTCTGTTATATTGCATGGATCTCTATGGACAGTCCTAATTACTGTGTTCTTTTGTTTCATCAGACTTCTGACTTTTTGTGTTTTATTGACCTTCTGCAGTCTATTTCCTTCATTGATCTTAATATGTCTATCTCTATTAAATCAAGCAACTCTTCTCTTAGCTCATTTTCTTCTAAACTGAGGGCACATTTTTTTGTTTTCCATTTCCTGTGGGCATTTTATAGAAATTTCTATACCATCTTCCTGTGGTACATTCACTTCAATTTCATCCTGTGCCATCAGTTGCTCTGTCATATGGGAACTCATTGTCCTATCACTCCTCAACATTGACTGTGTCAGAGTTTCCACAGTGTCTTGTTCCTTCCCTTACTGTCCAGCTCTGAGTGAACATTTATACTGGTTTCCTGTGGAAGGCTCCAAAATATCTTCATATGGTACCTGACCAATTGCTCCCCATTCCACTGGTTTCCCTTTAATTTTGATCTCCATTACTCTATCCTGTTGTGGTGCTTTCTGAATTAGATTTTCTACACTGAATCCTTCACTTCACAGATACTCCATAACCTCAGTTTATATTTCTTTAATTTTTCCATTACTAATCTCCTTTTCTACTTTTCCTCTCTGTCTTCTTATTTTTTGTATTGTAATGTTTTCCTCATCTGGATTCCTTTGCCTGTATTTCTCTTCAAATAACTTTGGTGCTGCTCTTTTTGTATTAATTAGTTTTGCTTTCTCCTTTGCATAGATATTACACCATATTGAATCTATTTTTCTTTCCCATGTCCATATTTCTTCCTCACATGTCTCTTGATCTTTATGTTTCTCATTACTTTGGGGACTCATTCCATCATGCTGCAATGTAACCTATGTTAGACCTTCTACCCCAAATCCTTCACTTCTCAGGCACTCCATAATGTCAACTTCTATTTTTTAACTTCTGGTTTACTAATCTTCTTTATTATATTCCCTCTTTATGATATTATTTTTTATTGTGAAGTTTTCCATATCTGGATGCCTTTGCCTGTATTTCTGTTCAAATATCTTTGAGGCTGCCTTCTTTATAATGATGACTTTGGCTTTCGCCTTTGCATAAATATTGCACCATATCAAATCTCTCTTTCTTTCCCATGTCCATGTTTCTTTTTTATACTTTTCAAAAATCTCTAGGTTTTGGCTGGATTTGAACCAACTACCAAAAATCACAACTGACAGATTAGTGCATGAATCACAAGCTGCACACTACATTTTGCAGTACAACTGGGAAAGTGCACAGCTGAATGGATGATATCACCACTGTTTATTAGTTGGATGTTTATGTTAAAAAGTGGTGGAAATAACAATAACACTGTGCAGTTACACATCATATACATATTTAAAGTGCAGTATGTACAGTATGGGGTGAAAAATGCACTCACAGCTGGACTCAAACCTCCTATCTATGTAGGTACATAATCTACAAAGCATAGTATCAATGTCATGCAGCACAGGGGAATTTGCACTCCAACCGTGAGATACTGCAGTTATGGTAGCATTATGTAATCACTGTGTGGCCAAAAGTTATTTTCCCTGGAAGTGTTAGCATAAGTAGAAATGTAGATAAAGTTGGTTGTGAAGCCAACTGTATATGAGAGTGATCACAGTTGCACTATTTAAGGAAAAATGGACTTGAACCTACTACCTACCTGAGTTACACAATTTATACAGCACACTATCAGCAGCCAGCACCACAGGAGAACTCTGAGAACAGGCGTACAGCATCTGTGAAGGGTTACATCAGCACTGTATTCCAAGGAAATATGTGTGGTAATATTACTTTTACAGCCATCTGGAGTTGTATATTGTTGCCACTGCAAATTTGTGTGTAAACCAATCCTGAATTCATTTACAGTCACAAACACAGTCATGGAAGTTAATCACTACTGTATTTGAACCCCCTGCCATCTAATTACTCAATCTAGAGAACAGTGCAGGAAATGCAAGTGCCACAGGAAAAACCTGACTTTTAAAATGTGAAGGTGCACTTTAGAAAGAATTACCTCATCAGTGTATGTGCAGAGAAGATGTTATGAGAGGTGGGATAACAGGATGGTAGAGCCATCTAGTAGTTTAAAACATCTTGCCAAAATGGAAGTTGACTAAGCAGAGCTGAATTAGATGACATGCTTACCTGATTCGATACACCTTCCACATCATACACACAAAACTCCAATGGTGGGCTTTGAACTTCCTATAGTTGGGCAATCTATAAAATACAGTATTTGTCATAAGTGACACAGGAAAACTCTGACTCTTAAGGTTAGAAAGTGCATTTTTGACAAGAAGACCTCATCAATGTGTTACAGAGAAGATGTTTCTGTTAAAAGTTGGATCTGTGCAAAGTTCAATGTATTCTACTCAGGGGAAGTGGATATAACACCAAGCTTTACACACACAGGTTCTCCACATTGAGCACCAAACCTCCTACCTATCAAGGCTGCACAATCTATAAAGCACATCATTAGCCATAAATGCCACTGAAGAAGTCTGACACTGAATGGGAGAGTGCAGTTCTGACAGAATAATCTCATCAGTGTGTGTTGCAGAGAGGATGTTCCTGTTAAAAGTGGGATAAGAAAACTGTGTGTAAATTTAAATGAATACCTATAATGGGGAGCAGTACCAAGCATTGTATATGCACAAGTTCCCCACACTGAGCTTCTGACCTCCTACATATATGACTACACAATCTGCAGAGTACAGTATTATTTATAATTATCACAGGTGAACTGCTAAGGGGAGAGAATGCACTTTTGAAATGATAACCTTGTCAGTGTATTGGAGGGAGGGTGTTTCTGTTAAAAGTGGGATAAGGGAGATATATGTAATATTAAATGATTCCCTTGAGGGGAAGAGAATGCAGCACAAAGTGTTACACACATGCACAAGTTTATCATGTGGAGCACTCTATTTATACAATCTATAGAGCTCAGCATTAGTCACAAGTGCAACATGAGAAGCCTGACTCTTAAGGGGAAAGACTGCACTTTTGTCAAGATGACCTCATCAGTGAGCTACAGAGAGGATGTTTCTATTAAAAGTGGGATAAATGAGCTGTGTGCAAAGTTAAATGCATTTTCCTGTGGGGAAGTGGATACAGCACCAAGAGCTGCACATGCAAGCTTCCCAAATAGAGCACAGAACCTCCTACTTATTTAGTTACATAACCTACAGAACTAAATATTAGTTGCAAGTGTTAAGGGGACAGAGTGCACTTATAACAGGATAACCTCTTCAGTGCTTTGCAAAGAGAATGTTCCTCTTAAAAATGGGATAAGGGAGCAGTGTGAAAAGTTAAATGAATATACCTCATGAGAGATGAATACAACACCAAGCATTGCACACACACACACACACACACACACACACACACACACACACACACACACACACACACACATACACACCTTTCCCATGTGGAGCACTGAACATCCTACTTATCTAGTTACACAATTTACACAGCATAGTCTTAGTTGCAAGCACCACAGGAGAAGACTGATCCTTATGAGGAGAGTGTGCACTTTTATCATGATGACCTCATCAGTATGTTGAAAAGAGGATGTTTCTGTTAAAAATGGGATAAGGGAGCTGTGTGTAAAGTTAAATGAATTGCCCTCTCAGGGAAGTGAACACAGCACACAGTGTTACACACGCACACACACACACACACACACACACACACACACACACACACACACACACACATTTCCCATATATAGCATTGAACCTCCTATCTATGTAGTTACACAATCTATAGAGCACAATATTAGTCACTGTGGCTGAAATTAAAATATTCAGCTTTTGGGATAGTAAGTTAACACAGGTGTCAGGAGGAGTACATTCACCATCACTCAGCATTGTTGAGCTATATCAAACTCCACATAAAGGCTGAGGACATAGAAGTGAAGGCTTTTCCATGGGCCATTAATGTCTGTATATGTTGTTTGTGAATATCTTTTTGACCAGATTAAATGTGTGAAAAAGGAGTGACTAGGAAAGTGGTGAACATGGGATTGGCAAGCAGAGCATATTATACACTGGAAAAACTACAGGAATTTGCAGAAGGGTGGTGGGACAGCATCATAGCTTATAGCCATCCACTGCTTCACAACATAAATGTACACTTGTACACTGAATGTCATGACTTTGGGGAGCCACCACTCCAGTGATGGGTGACAACAACAGAGTAAAATTGTATGGCCAAATGGACCAAATCAAGTGTGTCAAGATGACACATAGGTGAAGTGGAGAGCTATGTATGGGGTGTAATTGTTTGTGGGACAAATGCCAATTTTTTGGGGGTAGGGGAGAGCAAAATTTTCTAGAAAGTGCTTAGGAATGAGAGGGTCAGGTAGGTAGGGTGGCTTAGGAAGCATGTGCAGACATACAGGACATACAACACAGACAAGGATGGTGATGGAGACAAAAGGTTGGGGGGCTTCATGATTGGGGATAGGCAGGGGGACATTGTAGGTACAACCACGTCCAGCTTGAGAACAGTGAGAATCTAGTCCTCACCCTTAAAACTGTCATCACTTTCTCTTGTATCAGCTGCCTGGGTTAGTGCCAGATGTGGCATAATTTTTGCAATCTGATGCCCTTGTGGACTATTTTAAGTCTAGCCAATTACCCCACATGGGAATCAAACCTTGCACCTTACGTCTATAAGGTAAACACCTTAACCATTATGCCAACTTTGAGTATTATCATTGTCATGTTTAAGAAATTGTACACACATTAGCTTGAGTTTATATGTGAAGCATCAGTACTGTCCAGAGCACCATTTACGGTCATGGTTGTACTACATAAGGCAGCCTAAACTAAATTTTTCACTTTTATTCTTAGGCAGTGAACCATGTTGGTATGCTGCTGTGTGAACAGCAAATGGAAAAGGCATTAGAAAAAATATGAATTAGAAAAAAGCTGACAGCAAAATGAATTCAGTCAATGGGTATACATAGTAATGACCAGAGAAGAAGTTTATTCAAATGACACATTCAGCCTTTTCACATCTCCTTACATCAGAAATATACTTTGTATAACACATTATTAGAGTTGTAATTAATGATAAATAATATGAAAGTGGACAGACAACAGCTCACATGTTGTTAGCAATACTAAAAATAATTTATTTTTAAACAACACAATTATATCACAAAATGTGCGTAAATATGTATTCAGACCACTCTCTGTAAAATTATCAGTTAAATGGATTCAAACCCTGCATCAGTGGTCCTTTTTGTCTAAGTCCCCTGCACTGATACCTTGTGCCTCAGAGAAAGTTACCTGACAAGTGCATTTTCTTCACTGAGTACTATACAGAGTGCTGAAGAAAGAGCATATTTGCTGCGCATGTTTGTGCTACATAAGGCAGCCAAAACTAAATTTTCCTTATGCAGTAAACCCTGTTTGCACACTAAGCGGAGAGCAAATGGAAAGGGCATTAGAAAAAAAATATGTGAGAGAGAAAAGAACTGACAATAAATGGAATTCAATCAATGGGTATGCATAGCAATGACTAGAGCAAGAAGTGCATTCAAGTGAAACATTCAACCTTCTCACGTCTCGCAGCATTAGAAATTTACATTGTGGAGCACATTATCAGACATGTAGTTAATGACAACTAATGTGAAAGTGGATGGACAACAGCTCACATGCTGTTAACAATACTAACAACAGTGGAGTTTTACACAACAGCACCTTAATAAAAATAAATGTTTGTAAATATGTATTCATATCACCCTCTATAAAATTAATAACTAACTGTATTTGAACCCTGCATCACCCATCTTACTTCTCTCAATTCACTTCCATTACACATGTTGCCACAAGGATAGTTATCTGAGATGTGGAGTTTAGACTCTAAGTACTATTCAGACTGCTGACATCAGTGCATCATTGCCAGGATTGTTTGCACTATATAAGGCAGCCTAAACCAAAATTTTCACATTTTTCCTTCAGTAGTGAACCCTGCTTGTACACTGTCAAGGCAAATGCAGATTACAAATTAAAAAAAAAACATAATGAGAATTGACATATGATATGTAAACAATCTCAAACATATCTAAAATGGATTGAGAATAATTGACATATGATGTGTAAACAGGATTTGAATACTTCATCATCTCTTTGATTTCTCTCATTTCACTTCATTTACACCCTGTGCCACAGAGCTGAACATTTGTCATGTTCATTCTCTACAGTCATTACTATCCAGGGTGCAGATGACCATGAAGCATTGGTATGCTTATTTGTGCTACTGAAGGCAAGACAAATTAAATTGTTCACATTTTCCTTAAGCAATGAAAGTTGATTGCACACTGCCAAGTGTAATATTAGTACAAACATGTACAAAAATTGTTTTGGATAACAATTTTAAAGAACCTGAAATGAATCAAAGTGTATATCTAGCAGAGCTCCTACTGCATTACACTGACACACTCAGCCTTCCCGCATCTCCTGGCCACATCAATACTACCATTTATATCACAAAATATCAGGAATTTATTAATCCCATGGAATGGAAAAGGGGACAGAGAACAGTGTAAATGACTTTATTTTTCAAATAACACACACAATTAATGTTGACATAGTTTCAAATGACATATCTGTCTGTCAGTTATTCAATACAGGCCTTACTTGAGTTTCTCAACTCAACACATTCTTACATCAAAATGACTGCCAATATTTATTATGACCTCCTTCAGTAAAATGATCTGTAAACAGATTTAAAACACTGCATCATCTGTACTGTTTCTCTAAGCTCACTTAATTTATACCATATGCCACAGTGATAAATTTATGACAGCTTAGAGTCCTTCACTCAATACTGTCCAGAGTGCTAAGGAAAGCACACCAATACCAGTCTCAATTGTGCTATTGATGGCATTCCAAATTGAATTAAATTTATCAGCTTTTTCCTTGGGCAGTGAACTTTTATTCATTGCTACTGACCACTGGCAGTCAATGGACCACAATGCCAAATGGCATGCAAATGAAGGAACAAAACACATCTTGAAAGGCTCATCCAGACTCTGCTACACTTTGCTGTGAAGGAAAGGTGAGTTTGCTGTTATTTTTTGTATTTCTGTATTGCCTTTCTATATTTTGAATACTGTAGTTTGTTTTCTTTACCTTGTGTTTTGCTTGCATTCTGTTTTAACAGCATATTAAAACTTCAAAAGAGACCACAGCTCTCTCTGTTCTGAATCAGGCAGAATTTTTTCTCTCCCTCCCACCCATTTAAGTTGTCTTGTTAAATAACACTGTCTTTCTAGTTGCCCGCCTCTTATGTTAATCTGACCATATATCTCATTTCTCTCTACTTTCACTGGCTTATGTGAGTAATCACAAAACCATCACTTTTGAAATCCCACCCCTTCAATTATTTAAATTTATTGGCCATCCTACAGTATTTCATAGTACCAAAATACAAAAGTAACCACCCCTTTCAGTCCATCTTGCTGTTTTAAAAATAGAAACTCTCCACTAAACCTTAACTTTTTAAACAGGTAAAAGTCAAGTTACCTACTTTCACATCTAACTTCTCTAGTGCTCACTGCAGAGTGCATTCTTTTCAATCTTACCTTTAATCATCCCTGTTACTAGCACTTTCTCTAATACCTAAAAAGATCATCTCTACTTGACTCCAAGTAGACTTTTCTCTATCTGTTAAACCTAGCACTTGCTCCTACAGTACTTATTGCATTGATACGGCACTCTTATAGATAGCACCCCAAAAAGGCAAACCCCCATTTCTCGGTCACCCACGTCCCCCGGAATTTCTTTTAAAGTTTTTTTGTCTAGTCCTTCTAGCATGTCGAGGGATCAGTTGCTAGTGTCCTCTCCTGCTCAGCTGGTGAACCTGGGAATATTGAGGCAATGTTACAACTGCCTCATGTACACAGACAACCCTCTCCTCCTCCCACAAAACACAAATACATGCGAGAGATGCAACTATACGGCCAAACTGGAGGCTGAGCTCTCTCAACATAGGACTGGCAAGACCAGTCAGGAGGAGAAGGTTACCACACACACTATAGACCCAGTCTCACATAGTTACCATCACAACCTCAAATCATACACATAAACACACAAAGACATACTCGGCGGCTCTGATCAAAAATCTACCAAAACAGCAGAGGCCACCAAAGCAGACACCCAAACAACCACCACCTCAGAACACAACACCTGCAACACATAGACCTCACAGTCAGAGTGTCAAACAGTCACAGCCCTTAAGGCCAAACACAATGCCAGACACACAAGTCATTGGTGACTCCGTAGTCAGACACACTGACGTCCCGCTCACCAGACTGAGTAAGGAGAAGGTCACAGTAAGCTGCCTGTCGGGCGCTAGAATCCGCCACATAACGCAAGCACTCAGGTCTCTCAACAGCAGGTACAAATACGACTCAGTCATTGTCCACGCTGGTGTAAACGACCTGAGACGTACCTCCTTGGACTACATGAAAAGAGACATTGAGGAGCTCTCTGATTATGCAGCCCAGGCAGGTATGACCCTGACCTTGAGCAGTATCCTACCTTCACCAAGAATGATGCCACAATACAGAGATAAGATGATCAGCTTTAACAATTGGCTTAAACTCTGGTGTCATTCAAAGGGGATCCAATGTCTGTCTGCCTGGGATGACATGCTGGACAAGCCACGCTGCTTCGCAAGGGACGGCTTGCACCTGTCACCCCTGGGATTCCGGATATTGGCAAAGGCTCTTGCCACCCCATAGTGCCTTTTTAGGCAAGGCTCAAATTCTAAACCTACCACCCTAGAACACAAAAAGGAAAAAACTAAGGGTAATGCTGCTCAATGCCAGAAGTCTAAATCTCAAAATGCATGCACTCGAGGCCCTTCTCAGTATGGAGAACATCGATGTCTGTGCAGTGACAGAAATCTGGTTCAAGGCTCCTGACAGCACCCCAGCACTATCAGGTTTTACCTCTTATCATGCGTTCAGGCCCCAAAATCCGGACAATACCAAGAAAGGAGGGGGGGGTATCCATATTCATCAAGGACACCCACACCTCAAGACTGGTGGCAACGCACGATGCATCGGAGACCATCCAGGTGCAATTAACCATAGGCAAGACTGCTCTGCAAATTGTAGCATGTTACAGGCCACCCTCACAAACTCAGGAACCTCACATGGCCTTCCTGAAAACACTAGAGGGGATAAATGTATCACCAAACACCATCATACTAGGTGACTTCAATTACCCTAATATAGACTGGGAACACTACTCAAGCCCAAACACCCTAGCCCAAAAGTTCCTGGAATTCATAAATTCAAATGCCATGGAACAACTAGTCACCATCCCCACAAGAGGAGAAAACATACTTGATCTCATCATCACGAACATGGGAGCACAATGTTCAACACCGGAAGTATACCCCTCACTGGTGAGATCAGATCACAAACTAATCTCGCTGGAGGTCCTCATCCCACCCCCACCTGAAATAAAAAAGACCACAGTAAAGAACTTCTCGAAGCCGACTTCACACTTCTAAAGACTAGTGTGGTCTCCTTTAAGGCCCCCGAGCCAGCGGAAAACAGTACTCAAGCCGCTGAATCACTTACAAATGCCTTCAACCAGCACCTGCAGGACTGCATGGATAAGGCAATCCCAAGCAAAACAAAGACTCTTTGTACCAAAGGCAAGCGTCCAGTCTGGTGGACCCCAGCCATAAACAAACTCTACAACAAAAGGAGGAAGCTACTACAAGATAGAGCAAAATCCTTAAAAGGTAAGACACCCTTGATCACTATAAGTAAAAAACTAAGAGCTCTCATAAAATCATCCAAAGCAAATTTTGAGAGAAAAATAGCTAAAGACTCAAAAGACAATCATAAGGCCTTCTTTAGCTATGTTAGAAACCTGGGAGGAAACTCCCAGATATGCTCAGAACTAGTTCAAAATGATGTGAAGATTACTGATCCTACAGACATTGCCAACATACTGGCTGACAGGTTCAGTGCAAACTTCTCCTCCTCCCCAAAAGGAGAGATATCTATACCAAGCGATTGGAGCCCCGAAACATGTCCAACGCCCAAGTGAGAACTGCTCTCTCCAAAGCAAAAAACACAGCATCCATGGGACCTGATGGTGTCCCCGGCTGTGTGCTCCACGAACTCAACGAGGAATTAAACCCACAGCTAAGACAGCTGTTTAATCATAGTCTTACCTCTGGATACGTACCCAGGAGTGGCGCACTGCAACTGTGGTCCCACTTCACAAAGGCGGTGCCTCCACCGACCCTGGAAATTACCGCCCATTAGCTTGACAAGCCTTATCTGCAAAGCCATGGAGAGGATCATAATGGACCTCATAAATAAAGACATAGGAATTTGCAGACTTTGGATCCATCCCAGTTTGGCTTTGTCAAAGGCAGATCATGCCTTCTAAACTTGGCTGACTTTTTCAAACAGTCACCAAAGCCATTGATGAGGGAAAGGCAGTCCATACAGCCTACCTCGATCTGGCGAAGGCCTTCGATACAATACCCCACTCGGGTATCATTGAAAAACTCATCAGCTTAAATGTTAACCCATACATCACAAGATGGGTTGCAAACTGGCTGAGTGACAGAACCCACAGGGTCAGAGTTGCTGGCACCATGTCAGACTCAAAGCCTGTCACAAGTGGTGTACCACAGGGCTCAGTCCTGGGCCCACTCTTGTTTGGCATCTACTTTTCCAAGTACAAGCAAACACAGGAGGGTTATGGCTGACAAAGTTTGCAGATGACTGCAAACTGGGCCATAGTAGAAAACACATCTGACACAGATATCCTTCAGAAGGGTCTCACAGAAACGGATAACTGGTGCCAGAGCCATGGCCTAAAGTTAAATGCCAAAAAATGCATAGTCATACCCTTCGGGAAAATCAAGGTTACCCCTAGCTACCAAATAGGTGGCAATCCACTGAGCACAGAAGAAGTTATCAGGGACCTGGGGACCCAGGTTGATAGTAGTCTGTCATTCGACACCCATGTAGCTAAAGTAGTTAGGAAGACCTTCTACATTGCCCACCTTATCATGAAGGGATTCTCATCTAGATCAAGGGAGGTCATAGTCTCCCTATACTCATCACTCATCAGACCAATGATTGAGTACAATGCCCCATTCGGAATGTATCTGACCCGACACTTGCAGCAGCTGGAGAGGCCACAAAAGTTCCTCACCAAAAGGATAAAGGGTCTCAAACATCTGTCCTATGCTGCCCGACTGAAAGAACTCCAGCTCTATTCAGTCGCCACCGCTTGCTCAGAGGTGACCTTTGCCTAACATACAAGGCCATGTCAAACCCAGATTTGATGAATATGCTTCACCTCAAAAATCTAGATCCGTCAGAGCCACAAGGGCGGAGACTTAAACCTCGACACGGCTATTAATAGGACGTGCTGGAGGGATAGATTCATCACCCAAAGACTCCCTATGCTGTGGAATAAAATCCCGGTATATGTGAGGCAGAGCACCTCGCTGGCCTTGTTCAAGAGAAATCTTGACCAATGGATGGGAGATCGCAGATATACCCCAGGGATTACCTCAGTGTCACTGCTCGACAGAGGCACAGCAAAATAATGGGTATAGTTCCCCATACTAAAGGGGTGGCGTAAGCCACAAAACTATGGGCTAGACTTGTAAATGCCCTCGGGCAGATAGCCTAGTATGAACCTATGAACCTATGAACCTATGAAACCTATGAAACAAGTACTTTAACTGTACATTTCTGATATTTCTTTAACCTTGTTATCTTGCAACAGGAACCTGTATGGATTTGAACTATCAAACCATATTATTAAGACAACTCATTTAAGATCATTTGCCATATTTGCCATAGACACAGACATATATTAGCAAGGATTAAAAGTGTTTAGATGTACTCAGAATGTGACATTGTATCAAGTTACATTGAAAGTGCAACATAAACAAGTTATAAAAGTTGCCCTTTCTCATTTGCTAGCAACTATCTAGATGAGCATGATATTGGCAGCAGTTAGGATACCCATGTACTCACACAATATAAAACAATAACTTTCTTTATGGTGCTTCATCCCCTTGTCTATGCTTTCCTAACAGCAATGCTTTCTGACTTTTATTGCATATGGTATCTGTACCAATGCTTAATGTATTCCCTTGAATATGCACAACATTTCTTAGTAAGTGGCAGTAATTGTGGTCATTAAAACAGCACTTGAATGTTAGGAATGTTGGTCTCCTAACTCAGTCAATGTGTTTACAGACTTTTTGGTAAGTCTTTTCTCCTTGACACACCCTCAGTAAGTGTACATCAAAGGGGAGACTGTGAAACACTGTTCATGCAGTCAGACTAATCATAGAGTCCTGCAGGTAACACTTCTGATTGCTCATCCTTGCTGTGCTACAGTGTGTGCACATGCAATCATGTAGCTCCTTATACCATGTGTATGTTCCCTGCATTTAGGATTGTGATATTCAAAAATATTAATGATGTAGCACCTAGTTTGCATACTTACAGTGCTCACAGGGCTGCCAATCCACAATAATAAACATAATCATGTAGCCCCACTTATTTTAAATATTTTGAACTATATACATGGATACTTGCAATTCAAATACATTATTCTTTTCTGAACATAATATATATCCAAACTATGTAGGGGCAGTTCCCCCACACCCCCCTTACTATATATACTAACTCCAGGGTTGCACTACAGTGGGGAAAAGGTGTTTTCAGTGAATTGAGCTTTCAGTGATTTGTGCACAGTCATTTGACTTTCAGTGAAATGGGCTTTCAGTGAATAGTCCTAGACCCATACATATATATATATATATATATATATATATATATATATATATATATATACACACACACACACACACACATATATATATGTATATATATATATATATATATATGTATATATATATATATATATATATATATATATATATATCTATGGATCCATATGAGTACATCAACATTTCATAACAACGAAAGTCACTTCTTCGAAACAAAAGCATCGACCGTTCAAATCATCGACATGACAGCTATGCGATGTTTACATCTCCGACAATAAAATACAATGCCCAAGCAGTAAATGACAATGCTGTTAAGGTAAATTGTAAAGAGTCACGTAACACCCTACCCATGTCTACACAAAAACAAGTGCTAACATGGGTCCTGCAAGGGGGAAGTAAAGGATATGATATGATACTGTACCCATACTAAACTCCGCAATATCATATCCTTTACTTCCCCCTTGCAGGACCCATGTTAGCACTTGTTTTTGTGTAGACACGGGTAGGGTGTTACGTGACTATTTACAATTTACCTTAACAGCGTTGTCATTTACTGGTTGGGCATTGTATTTTATTGTCGGAGACGTAAACATCACATAGCTGTCATGTCGATGATTTGAACTGCCAATGCTTTTGTTTCGAAGAAGTGACTTTCGTTGTTATGAAATGTCGTCGATGTACTCATATGGATCCATATATATATATATATATATATATATAAATATATATACATATATATATATATATATATATATATATATATATAGATATTTTTTTAAGAATGTTAACATTCATCAAAGTACCACTTAGTCATGCATACAGACGTACTGAAAAGCACAGTCTGACAATAAGGCCTATGCACTACTCCTATGATTCCCCTCCCTGCACTATAAAAAGAAACTAAGAGATATCATATTACAAACAGACAAGGATTCAATTTGAGGGGACATCAGGAGTGGGTTTGCACTTGAAAGAATTTGAAAACAGTAGGAAATAAATCTTGGGGAACAGGACAAGCGTAAGGAAATTAAACAATCCTTCCAAAATGTGCCCTATCCCCCTCCTGTCAACTGCACAATCAGACTACAACTGCAGTTGGCGACTATGTGGCTATAATGTAAACAAACAGCCAGAAACACAATCTAAAACAGGAGCACTGACGCCTTTAAGAGACAGGCCATTTTTGTGGTGCACAGGATCAGCCCAATGTCTCTTGTTTTGTTCTGAAGAAGTCTCTAGCAGATTGGTCAAAAGTACTTAACCATACTTGTCTAGATTTTCAATAAATGTTTTGCTTTTGTGGTGATTCAGCTGGTGTTTGCTAGTATTTACCAAAGGAATTGCACAATCATTTGTGTTCCCAAGGACAAAGTAAACCCTGTATCTTGTTTACTGGTTTCTAAGGGTTGTACAATGTACATACCTAAATGTGAGATTCAGTGTCTCCCCTTCCTTCACCCAATTTTTTAAACAACTTTATTAAATTATCACAAGACATAAGCAAACATATATTAACAGAAAAGAAAGCAAACCATATTAACAATTTCCCATTTACATACATTATACATAATGTCTTTTCTTTCCCTTTATCATCAGTCCAACATCATATACATTGCTTAATTCCTGCCTTCCATAAATCTCACTCATTCTCCTGAATATTAAGCATATACTGTTCCCACAATTTCCATTTATTTCTATGTAATTTGCCCCTTCCCTTTTCTAAAGGTTCCTCTTCCAGTTCTTTTGTCTCTTATAGAATGTTCAGCAGTCCAAATACAGTTGGTATAGACAATGATTTCCGTTTTCTAGTAATTGCTTTCTTTCATAGGCAACAGAATTAAACGTAATGCCTTACTATGTCTAGATAATTCATATCTCCTGTCCTAGCTCAAAAGAATCAGTTCCTTAGTTAAGCCAAATATTTTCGTCAAGAGTCCCCTATAGGGAATTTTAAAAATATGCCAACTAATTACACTCCCAAAACATATGTGCCCCGTTATCTCTTCTTTCTCATCTGACCCCCAACATTTGCTGTCTACCCGAGAAAAAATTCTTTGAAGTCAGCCTGAGATATAACAATACATATGCAAACACTTCCATTTAAAGATCCTAAACTTTCTGCACTTTGTACATATGTCCTCCCAGGCTCCCACTGTTCTCTTGTAAACTGCTTTTCCAGTCTCTTCCCAATCTTTTCCAACCTCCTCTAATTAATTATTATAGCTATCATGCAAAATTTTAAATGCTGTATCCATTTTTTAAAATCAGCTTCTGTTCTACATTCAACTAAAAACTCTACCAAAACAGGTCTTTCACTTAAGATTCCCTTACCTCTTTCTCTTTGCCAATACTCTGATATGATATCAACCCCCGGTATTTCCTTCATCCAGTTGACATACTCATTCATTCTTCCATCAAGGCAAAAGCCCTCTTGCACATTAACTCCTTGAAGGAAGCAAGGGTTGGATATTGAGGAGCAGGCCAGCATGCAGATCCTGTGGACTGTCTTATCTCCACTCCCATGGCACCCCCTAGGAGCTTCACTACAGCTGCCTGAGAAGGTGAAACCTGCTAGTCAAGTCATCACTGCTTGTAGCATAGGCTCACTAGCCAGTTCATGCTGTGGCAATACACCTACATTCATGCAGGTATCACCAATGCAGGGAGGCAAACTGCCACCCAACCCCTGGAAGGGCAAACTGGCAATGGACACTCATTACCATCCTCCCCTGTACATACTGCTAGTTGAGCACAGGCTGTCGGAGGTGCAGTGAGGGATTTATCCCTCTACACCTCAAAGCTGGGTAACAGAAAGGCTTCTGACTACATCCACCAAAGAAAAACATCACCTACTAATGTAAGAATGCAACACATTGTACAAAATATGTCAGGTGGCTTGCTTAGCTACAGCAGCTCCATCATGCTGCACAAAAGCAAACAAACAAAATAAAAAGACCACATTCTTACACCCAAAAAAACATCTGAGGAGGAATTACACATGGCAGTAAAAATCGTGTCTATGATCTATTATCCCTTGCTCTGTATAGTCAGAGAAAAAGGACCAGAACCAGACAGTATGATTCACAGACAAACCTGACAGCATCCAGATCTTATGATATATATGACATATTTTTCCTCCCACAACAGCTTGCTGTTCTGAAATCTGGCAAAATGGAGTTATGGCCACTCGAATCAACATATGTTGCGCTAATGTAAGTTGAGCTAATGTTCTGTCTTCAATCAAATCAAGAAAGGCCAAAACAGCCAAATCATGTACACCATGACAGAACAGCTAAGACACAAGTAAAGGAATTAAAGCAAATGTTTCAGTTAATTACAACAATCCTTTCAGGAGGGTGGTAAGAGGACAAAATGCAAAATCTCAATACAAAATCCAGCGAATATGCAAGCTGTACCTAAAAGTCGGTCCCAACACAAAACAAATACTAGAAAGAAGAATGGTCCGACTATCACGGTCATGGCCAGTATGTTAAAACTTAAAGTTTAACTAAAGTTTTAAGTTTTAACATGCTGACCACTGCCGTGGTAGGCAGACCGTTCTTCTTGCTAGTAAAATGGAGAATCTGTTCTGTTTTGCATTACAGGTGACCTTGTTGACAAGTTTCCTTACAGCATGTAATGCCAGAGTGATTCCTTCTGGCACTTCCCAGGCAACAGTTGTACTGCACTAACTGATCACATCACATACATGAGCAAAAGCAGCAAGTGCTAAGTTAACTTATTAAACTTAACTAGTTTTAACAAAAGAAGTGTGCATTGCAGTGCATTGCAGGAGATTGCCAAAAACCGAATTCCTTTCTATTAGGCAATACATACATTCTTTTTTTTTTATTATTCTTTTTAACTTTTTACGTACCTGGAGGACAAGGTCGAGTCACTGGCCTGGAGCAAGTAAATGTTCTCACCCTGATTCCTGCCCATGGACATGGGTGGGCAGGTGCTGGGTGGACTCTGACCTCTGCTGCTGCAGAACTTTAAACTGTACACAAGGCAGGCTAGCTTTGCTTGCTGATGCTGCTGCTATTAATTCCACCACCAACCAACCACCATACATGCCCAAGTATCCAATAATCCAACCATGTCCCACAGTGTGGCAGTCTGCCTCACGTAGCAGCTGATGTCATCATGCATGTCATTCCTGCACATTGATGATGATGCAGGATGACATCAGACATAATTTGAACACTTGTAAATAAAAACAAAAAAATGAAAAAAATCAGGAATTGAAGGGGGTACTTGGAAATTCGTGGCATCCCATTATCTTATCTTACCCTCAAAAATGGTAAATACTGAAAAATTCGGTACGGTTCAGAGGTATGAGTGTAACATTAAGTATGACTTTCAATGCCATATACAAACCATTTTTTTATCTGTACGATTTTTATTTCTCCTTTACTGTTGACATAGCCCGTGCGTATCGGTTATCTGTCTGCGTTAAAAGATTCGGTACAGAATGCTACCTGACATATATTTTGTAGGTTTTATTTGCATGGAATTGGAACAGTTATTGCAGAAGAGTGTAGTGTAACTTCATAGCAAGGTCACGTTTATTGCTTGTTATCATAGGTGAGCCTGACAGTGGCACTGTGGAACTCCTACCACCTGATGTAACTTCATAGCAAGGTCACGTTTATTGCTTGTTATCATAGGTGAGCCTGACAGTGGCACTGTGGAACTGCTACCACCTGATATTGAGAATTGGTAGCCTCTGATGATAATGGCTGCAGTGAAGAGGCACAGACTGAGGGTGCAGCTGGTCAGTCTGGCACTGATGTTGTGGCTCCCACATCCCCTGCCCATATTTCGGACATTGCCAGTATGCCTATGCATACCCATAACACGGAGACCTCTGATACAGGACAGGTTGAAGATGACATAGTTGATCATGGTAGTGTGGTTACAGACTTCATTTCTCCTCCACAACCTTCCCAGAAAATTGAAGCTGCTAACTTGCTCCATTGTTTTCCCTTTTATCTCACTTCTGACCTTCGTTTGATTTCCTCTATTTGCTGCCATTATGACTGTCTTATCTGTACTCAGTTTCATCTTGTGTGCCTTCAGTTTTGCATTTCATTCCCCTGTCATTTGCTGAAATTCTTGCTCAGAGCTGTATGTAATGCCACACTGTCTGCATACAGCAGTGACGTGGCATTATATACAGGCCATATTGCTCCTGTATGAAGACGATGTAATATTACATGCAGGCCACATCATCTGCATATGACAGCAATGTGGCCTTTATGTAATGCCACATCATCTGCATATGACATAAATGTGGCCTTTATGTAATGCCACATCATCTGCATATGACAGCAATGTGGCCTTTATGTAATGCCACATCATCTGCATATGACAGCAATGTGGCCTTTATGTAATGCCACATCATCTGCATATGACAGCAATGTGGTCTTTATGTAATGCCACATCATCTGCATATGACAGCAATGTGGCCTTTATATAATGCCACATCATCTGCATATGACAGCAATGTGGCCTTTATGTAATGCCACACCATCTGCATATGACAGCAATGTGGCCTTTATGTAATGCCACACCATCTGCATATGACAGCAATGTGGCCTTTATGTAATGCCACATCATCTGCATACAACTGCTTTGTTGACTTTTCTCCACCACCCTGTTTGCATATTTAGTCCATCACCAGTATGAACAGCAGTGAGTTTAGAGCTGAACCCTGATGCACACTTACTCCCACTAGGAACCCCTCTATCATTCTGAATACTGTTTGTGCTTGTGTTATTGGGTCCTTGTACATAACATTCACTAATTCCACCCATGTTTCTGGGACTTCAAACCATCGCAGGACTGCCCAAATCAGCTTTCTTGGAACCTTGTCATATGCTTTCGCCAAGTCTAGGAATGCCCAGCCAGACTCTTTCCTCATCTCCAGCTTCTTCTCAACTATCAGTCTCACTGCAAACATAAGGTCAGTTGTGCTGCATCCTGATCTGAATATGAACTGCTCATCTCCCATCTTACTTTCTACCACTCTGCATATTTAGGTTCATAGGTTCATAGGTTTATACTAGGCTATCTGTGCCTCTGTCCAGCAGTGACCCAGAGATGATTCCTCAATCACCCATCCACAGGTCCAGAACTTTCTTGAACAGAGTCACAGGTGCTCTGCCTCACATGGACCGGGATTTTATTCCACAGCATAGGGAGTCTCTGAGTGATAAATATCCCTCCAGCACGCCCTATTTATTATATCCGTAAGTTAGTTTAGTCGCTAGTGGTTTTGGTGTGGTGATGGTGGATTTGAGGTTGGAGTCCATTAATTAATTCGGGTTGGACATGGTATTGTATGTCAGGCACATGTCACCTCTGAGCAGGCGGTGTCGATGCTGAAGAGCTGAGTTTCTTTCAATCTGGCAGCATATGAGATTTTGAGTCCCTTTATCCTTTTGGTGAGGAACTTTTGGGGTCTCTCCAATTGCAGATGTCGTGGGTGAGACATCCCTGGGCGGGCATTGCTTTCGATCATTGGTCTGATAAGTGAAGAGTACAGGGGAAATGACCCCTCACTAGATCTGGATTTGATACCTCTGTACTTGTCCACAGTTGTGAATGTCCCCTTTGTTCCTGTACACTGACATTAGTATGCTTATTTGCCAGTCATCTTGGCTAGACCTTTCTTTCCATACGGCTATTAGTACCCTTTGGAGCCATCTCTGTCCTAACTCAAGCAATATTTTGATCATAATTGCTGTGACCTCACCTGAGCCTGTTGCTTTCCCTGACTACATTTTTCTAAATGCTGCTCTTATGACTTCTATTTGGGTTCCAATTCTTTCATCCAAGGATGTGTCTGCAGCAGTACAGTTTCTGTGGGGTTTTCTTCATTCAAAAGCTGCTGGATGTATTCCTTCCACCTGCCTTTGATGTGTTGTGGTCTGGTGATCAGGTTGTTGCTGGCATCCCTTATGAAGTGTGTCTGACTATCTTGTTTATCTTCTGTCTTTGCCTTGCAACCCAATAGACTTTCTTTGTGCCATGTACAGAATCACTTTCCAGAAGCTGGTCGAGAACCCCTGATGCCTTGTTCTTTGCTAATGCCGCTCCTTTTTTAGCCTGTTTGTTAGCCTACCTGAATTCCTTCTTTGACTGGCTCATCTTTTCCATTTTCCACTTTTCCTGCACTCCTTTCTTTTGATGACTTCCTGGATGTCTGTATTCCACCACCAGCTTTCCTTATGTACCTTACTTCCATACCTGGCTTGGCGGCATATCTGTTCTATAGTCTTCACACATAGTGTTTGAGGCATTGCCATACTTCTTCATCTCCACCTATTTCCTCTTCTTCCTGAGATGCTAGAGCCCTGAATATTTCCTTAAACTGTTGTGCTTTCTTTCCAGCCTACTTCCAGGTCTTTAGCCTAGTCAATGTTGACCTTAGGCCCTTTTCTGACCACTGCATGCAGCTGACTGTGGCAACCAGTAAACTATGCTGTATGCTTTCAGCCAAAGCATCTTAAAGGAACTAATTTACTGAGACTAGAGAGAAGCTTTTGTTAAAACAGGCAGCAACTGTGTCTAACTGATGATACAAAATTTAAACAGCCAGCCTGTTTTAGGACAGGGAAGTAAGACATATTTTTGTGGTTAAATTTGTACTGATGAATATTTTCTAATATTCTAATGTGGGACCAAAAGACAAAGAAATTACAGTGATCACTTAGTGAATTTGACATTCTGACATTAATATTTTGGAACAGATGTTATTTGTAACAAAGACAACAACTGAAAAGATACATAAGCCTATACAGCTGAACATTTGCATTTGAGTGTAAGCAAAGGTCAATAGCAAGGGTCAAATCTATATTAATGTCACCTAAGAGTATGAGTTCTGATTTGATGTTTGCAGTAAATCAGAGAACAATTTAATCTACTGTATTTTTCTGAGAGTCTGGGGGCATGCAGACTACCCCAAATACAGTTCTTTTTATTAAACTAACTTTTATGGATGCTAGTAGGGAGCATTGTTATATCAAACAGGAATTTGCTAGGGTAGGAGAAGTCATCATAGAGCAGAAATACTCTTCCAGAGATTCACAGGTAAGTACTAGGCTAGCTGCTCTTGTGGGTCATCCTGAGTCTAGCCCAATTCCACTTCTGTGTTCAAAATTACCTACCCCATTTGGTGTTAGATTGGCCTTACACATCCCATGGTCAGTAATTATATATTACCCTTAATGAGAATAACTGGATTATGCCATGGGTGATTTGATGGAGCCCATAGATGGGATAAAGCATTTAGGATCTGCCCCTGTCCATTAGTAGCACAAAGGGCAGTCCTGTGGTAAACTTTATGTTTCCCATCCATAGATTCAAGTTGCTCTTGAATTTGAACAGGGATGAGCTTTGTTTTATGTGACTGGGAAGCCTATTCTAAAGCAAGAGTATCTTCTGCGAGATATACCTGCCCCTCCAAACTATTCTGTTGATGCTGCAGAAGAAGTTTACATCCCTAGACTTCCTGCTGCTTTATGCGTGTTGCATCATGGTGAATAGGGGAGCTGAGCCAGGTTGTAGTAATAGCTAAAACGTGTGGCTTGTAATGACTAATCAAGTAACAGGGTAGACTTACTTTGTTACAAATAAGGTATGTAGTTACATCAGCCATTTATATCCCAAGATCCAAGACTGTACAAGATGTGTGGGGAAGAGAGTACTTTTTTGTAGGCATTCTGCATCCACTGTCAGCTATCAGCCTCCTCCCAGGCAGTGGACACAGTTCTTTTTCATCTGGGTGGGGCCACCATATGGATAGACATATGGTGGTTCACATTTTTTTCTGACTTCCTCCTAGTTCTGACTGCAGATGCTAGGCTAGGTAATGGGAAGAGGCATTCAATGGGCTCTCCATGGAGAACTCCTGATACTTTTGCAAGGGGCATATTCTCTAAACAATCCTACCCCCCCCCCCCTTGGAGCACAAGTGGTGGTTTCTCTAGTCTCCAATTAGGAGATCACCTTGCCCAGTGTGCCTCTGCATGCATGCAAATCCCTCTCACCCTCAGGAGAGGCCAGTGGGTAATACCCCTTCATTCCTTCCCCCAGGTCCCTCCAGTGCCAGGGCTATTACTCAAACCCCAGATGCTTGGGTCATGTTAAGGGCTCCAGTCCTTAGTAGTGAATATTTGTTGTAGTTAGACAGTAGGCAAGTCCTGGGTTTGGAAAAGTTTACCACAGAGAAGTATGGATATCAAGTTTTAAATTTAGTGTCTAGGGCTAGTGGAGCAGTTCAAAGTTTTGAGAGGCATTTATGTGAAGTTCTTTGAGGTTGTGATTGTTTTAAATGTAAAACAATAGTTCTGTAGTTTGTCGCACTTGTATTTTGGTAATGAGCTTGGCATAGCAGAGATAGATTAGGTCTGAGAAGTAGGTTGAGTTACATTCTACTTCTGCAGTGGAGATTGGAGTGTCATGGCCTTAAGTGCCCTTTGTATTATATTTTTCTAGTTTTGCTGCTCTGTGAGCTGATGCTATTTTCTCAGTATTCATATATCACAGCTTCTACTTCTACATTGCTGGTAAAGCTAAACAGACACTCAGATGTAAAGATCATAATTTAAAATACTATGTTTGTTATAACTCGCACAGCTTTTGTTGCAATGCATGCAAAACAGCAGCTCACTCTATATATTAAACTATGTAAGTCAGAGAGGCCTCTCAGTCTGGTATACACACACACACACACACACACATATATATATATATATATATATATATATATATATATATATATATGTGTGTGTGTGTGTGTGTATGAAGTTCTGCAGTTTGCAACAATATATATATATATATATATATATACATATATACACACACACACACACACACACACACACACACACACACACACACACACACACACACACACACACACACACACACACACACACACACACACACGTATAAACAGTCAAAGAAAAAGAAAACAAAGGTACTTGCCACTAATTCTGAAAGAAATGTAGCCCAACATTAAAATGTAGTACAGGCTAAATGATGTATAATAAACTAGGAGCCATCATATGCAACATTCTTCCTTATATATTATTGGGTATGTTAGTTTGAGCATTACTGTTTTATTCTGTCTATCAGAGACATGGGGGGCCAGGCTCAGAGTGAATTTCCAATTTATCATCTATTGGTCAAGGTTATGCTAAAATAGGGTTAGGTATGGAGTTTGCTTCACATGGATGGGGAGCCTGTTCCAAAGCATGGGATCCCCTGAGACACCTGTTTGTCTTATTTATGTCACAAGCAGAATTTATATCCGTGGATGCAGTCATTCTCGTGTCTGTTTTGTGGACATGTAGAAGGTCCATCAGAGCTGGATCTGTGCATGTCTTGTATGCCATGCATAAATTGCCTCTGAGTAACCTGTAGGACACTGAGTACAGAGATAGGGCTTTAAGGCAAGCCATATAAGAAAATGGGTTTATACCCCATATTCTCCTAGTAAGGAACCTTTGTGGGCATTCCAACTGTTACATATGTCATGGTCAGGTAATATGCTGGAGGGAGAATGATACTCAATGATGGGTCTGATAAGGGCCAAATAAAGTGGCACTATGACTTTCTTAGACCTGGATACTATGCCCTTATTTATAATTTGGGCGACGCAGAATGATTTTCTTACTAACTTTGCCAAATGCTGGACAAGGGCCAGATTACTGTCTACATATGTTCTCAGATCCCTGACCACCGGGTCAACTCTTAGAGTTGTCTTATTGAATGAGTAATTAGACTGAGTGGCAGTTTTCCCAAAAGGCACTATAATGTGTTTCTTAGCACTGAGATTTAATCCCTGACTTTGGCATCAGTCATTTGTCTGTGTTAGACCATATTGTAAGATGTTTGTGTCATGGGGGAATCTATGATAGCTCCTAATTTCTAGCCATATGTGAACATGATCAGCCAAAGGCCCTTAACATTAGCTTCAATAGGAGAAGTCCCAGCATGTGGCCCTGAGGTATCCCACTGGTGACCAGTTTCTTAGTCGAGGTGGTATCACCAATCCTGACTCCCTAGGTCCTGTCTGTGAGCCATCTAACAATCCAGTGAGTTATGTTAGGGTTTATGCCCAGTTTTGTGAATTTATCAGCTAGACCTGAGTGGGGCATTGTGTTGAAAACATTAGCCAGGTGCAGGTAGGCTCTATACACCATTTTCCCCTCTTCCGTTGCCTTGGTGACCTTCTCAATAAGGCCAACCAGCTTTAGTAGACATGGTCTTCCCTTGACAAAGCCAAACTGGGTTGGATCCAGTGTTTGAAGGATTATTATGTCATTTTTGATAATTTCCACGATAATTCATTCCATGGCTTTGCATATTGGACTAGTCAGACTAATGGCTATCTAGTTTCTGAGGTTTGTTGATGGTCCACCCTTGTGAAGTGGGATAACCATTGCAGTCCTTTGTTTTTGTGGTACAAAGCCCATTTTGCGGCTACAGCTGAAAAGTGACTCAAGCAGTCCTGAAAGGTCATGCTTAGGAAGCATCATTGGATACTGTCGTGCCCATTGAGGCTGTGTTTTTGGTTGCCAGGACATGCTCCCAATTTATAGTTGTGGGGTTACACTAGTAGGTATTTCATTGGAGGAGTCAAGGGGGAATAGTGGGTGAAGTTTGAGCTGAATTTGTCAGCCAGCAAACTTGCTATGTCGCTCTGTTCAGTGAAGGTGGCACCACTGACCACCAGTTCGACACATTGATGTGTGCTGCCTTTGAGATTTCTGACAAAGTGGTAGAAGGCCCTGTGGTGGCTGCCTTCAGCCTGTGAGGCTATCTTGATACCAAGAAAAATTATTTATACTAGATTGGTCGAGGCCCAGGTTAACAACGACCGCCACCAGTACTGTTAGCCTACAGGGTGCTGGTGGAAATTGGGCTACTGCTGGCCAAAGGAGGAGAAGAGGCAGAAGACATGGCCAAAGGCAGGAAGAGAGTAGAAAGGCTAGGACTGTGGTAGTGAGGGTCGGAACTTTGAATGTTGGCAGTATGACTGGTATAGGGAGAGAGCTATCTGATATGATGGACAGAAGGAAGGTTGGTATATTGTGTGTGCAAGAGACCAGATGGAAGGGGAGTAAGGCTAGGTGTATCGGAGGTGGGTTCAAATTGTTTTATCATGGTGTGGATGGGAGGAGAAATGGCGTAGGAGTTATTCTGAAGGAACAGTATGCTGAGAGTGTTTTGGAGGTGAAAAGAGTGTCAGATAGAGTGACGTTTATGAAGCTGGAAATTGATGGTGTAATGATGAATGTTGTTAGTGCGTATGCTCCACAAGTTGGGTGTGCAATGGATGAGAAAGAAAAATTTTGGAGTGAATTGGATGAAGTGGTGATGACTGTACCCAAGGTTGAGAGAGTGGTGATTGGAGCAGATTTCAATGGGCATGTTGGTGAAGGGAACAGAGGGGATGAGGAAGTGATGGGTAGGTATGGTGTTAAACAAAGGAATGCAGAAGGTCAGATGGTAGTGGATTTTGCTAAAAGGATGGACATGGCTGTGGTGAATATGTATTTTAACAAGAGGGAGGAGCATAGGTGACATACAAGAGTGGAGAAAGATGCACACAGGTGGATTATATCTTATGTAGGAGGGCCGGTTTAAAGGAGATTGGAGACTGTAAAGTGGTGACCAAAGAAAGTGTAGTTAGGCAGCATAGGATAGTGGTTTGTAGGAAGACGTTGGTTATCAAGAAGAGGAGGAGGAGTGTGAGGGCAGCACCAAGGATCAAGTGGTGGAAATTGAAAAAGGGTAATTGTGAGGTGGAGTTCAGGGATGAGTTAAGGCAGACACTGGGTGGCAGTGAAGAGTTACCAAATAGCTGGGTAACTACAGCAGAGCTAATAAGGGAGACGGCTAGAAAGGTGCTTGGCATCACATCTGGACAGAGGAAGGACGACAAGGAAACATGGTGGTGGAATGAGGAAGTACAGGAGAGTATACAGAGAAAGAGGTTGGCAAAGAAGAAGTGGGACTGTCAGAGAGATGAAGAAAGTAGACAGGAGTATAAGGAGATGAGGTGCATGGCAAAGAGAGAGGTGGCGAAGGCTAAGGATAAGGCGTATGAAGAGTTGTATAAAAGGTTGGACACTAAGGAGGGAGAAAAGGACCTGTACCGATTGGCTAGACAGAGGAACCGAGCTAGGAAAGATGTGCAGCAGGTAAAGGTGATAAAGGATAATGAGGGAAACATACTCACAAGCGAGGAGAGTGTGTTGAGGAGATGGAAAGAGTACTTTGAGGGGTTGATAAATGAAGATAATGAGAGAGAGAGAAGGTTGGATGATGTAAGGATAGTGAATCATGAAGTACAATGGATTAGCAAGGAGGAAGTAAGGATAGCTATGAAGAGAATGAAGAATGGAAAGGCTGCTGGCCCAGATGACATACCTGTGGAAGCATGGAGGTGTTTAGGTGAAATGGCAGTGGAGTTTTTAACCAGATTGTTTAATGAAATCTTGGAAAGTGAGAGGATGCCTGAGGAATGGAGAAAAAGTGTTTTGGTACCGATTTTTAAGAATAAGGGTGATGTGCAGAGCTGTAGTAACTACAGAGGTTTTAACTTGATCATTCACAGCATGAAGTTATGGGAAAGAGTAGTGGAAGCTAGGTTAAGAAGGGAGGTGATGATTAGTGATCAGCAGTATGGTTTCATGCCAGGAAAGAGCACTACAGATGCAATCTTTGCTCTGAGAGTGTTGATGGAGAAGTACAGAGAATGTCGGAAGGAGTTGCATTGTGTTTTTGTAGACTTAGAGAATGCATATGACAGGGTGCCTAGAGAGGAGTTGTGGTATTGTATGAGGAAGTCAGGAGTGTCAGAAAAGTATGTAAGAGTGGTACAGGATATGTATGAGGATAGTGTGACAGCGATGAGGTCTGCGGTGGAAGTGATGGATGCGTTTAAGGTGAAGGTGGGGTTACATCAAGGATCAGCTCTGAGCCCTTTCTTATTTGCAATGGTGATGGACAGGTTGACAGACGAGATCAGACAGGAGTCCCTGTTTACTATGATGTTTGCAGATGACATTGTGATCTGTAGTGAGAGTAGGGAACAGATGGAGGAGATGCTGGAGAGATGGAGATATGCTCTAGAGAGAAGAGGAATGAAGGTCAGCAGGACTAAGACAGAATATATGTGTGTGAATGAGAGGGAGGATAGAGGAATGGTGAGGATGCAAGGAGTAGAGGTGGTGAAGGTGGATGAGTTTAAATACTTGGGGTCAATAGTTCAGAGTAACGGTGAGTGTGGAAGAGAGGTGAAGAAGAGAGTACAGGCAGGATGGAGTGGGTGGAGAAGAGTGTCAGGAGTGAGTTGTGACAGACGAGTACCTGTAAGAGTGAAAGGGAAGGTCTACAAGAGGGTAGTGAGACCAGCTATGTTATATGGGTTGGAGACAGTGGCATTGACAAAAGGCAGGAGTTTGAGCTGGATGTGGCAGAATTAAAGATGCTAAGATTTGCACTGGGTGTGACGAGGGTGGACAGGATTAGGAATAAGTATATTAGAGGGTCAGCCCAGGTTGGAAGGTTTGGAGACAAAGCCAGAGAGGCACGATTACATTGGTTTGGACATGTGCTGAGGAGGGATGATGGGTATATTGGGAAAAAGATGCTAAGGATGAAGCTACCAGGTAACAGGAAAAGAGGAAGGCCTAAGATAAGGTTTATGGATGTGGTGAGAGAGGACATGCAGGTGGTTGGTGTGACAGAGCAAGATGCAGAGGACAGGAAGAAATGGAAACAGGTGATCTGCTGTGGCAACCCCTAATGGGAACAGCCGAAAGATGATGATGATTATATACCCGGTTATGGTTAGGGTATCTATATTATATTACAGAGTACTAAATGAGAGTGCTAAGAATTTTGTTTCTCCCCATTGCTAACCCTGTTTCATGGTTTTCACCTTTGTAGCTGCTTGCTGCTTCTTGTTAATATATACAAAAATATGCCTGCCACCTTATTTGTAGTAAGCTGTATGTACAGTAAGCACAAGTGAGACAACTAGAGACTGATTACATTGTAAATAGGCTGCAACCACCGGGGCTTTTGCCTTGATGTTTGAACACTTAAATTTGATATTACTAACACTCCTGATTGTTTCCCAGACTCCAGTGGAAACATTCATTGCAGAGCTGAGTAGAGAGAAAGTCACCCCTTCCCATTTATCATCCACCCCTTCTTTCTTTTGGGAATAACAAAAACATTTCCTTTGATAAACAGGTTGGTCACATATTTCAGCTGGCAAACTGGGTTCTAAGTTTGTTGCATGTGGAGCTGTTTAAATATTAGCTCCCCTTGCAGTTCTGATGCACTACTCACTGACCTATGATGGCCTTTGCACATAACTCAGAAGGGACATTTGTAATACTTCCTTTGTATGCGATTAAAAAAATAGAAGTAGAAAATAGTTTGTATTACAAAATGTTGTACTGAAGCCACTGTAGACATGCCGTTGTAGCGTAGGTGAGAAGCAGGTAACAGGTATAGGTGAGAAGCAGGTAACAGGTATAGGTGAGAAGCAGGTAACAGGCTGGCATGCAATGGACTAAACTAATCCATGGACTTTAGATAGGTCGTCACTGTTGCAAAGATGCATGCATCAGTGTGCCTAAGAAAATGTTTTCATTCTCATGTATATCCTTTAACTGTTAGTTATGAAACAAAACATTATAAACTGATAACAAATAAGTTTAACCATCTGTGGACCCCAGGTGGACTGCTACTGCAGAAACTGTACAAACACTGTCACCAGTCTTCCTAAGACATGCTCTAATTGTTTCATTGTAATATATATCCTTTCAATAAAACAAAACTTTATAAACTGATTAATAGATTCACTTAACACTTGCATAGGTGTAGATATGAGACTTGATATGTCTAGATATGATCTTAGAGATCATTGAGGAATCTGCACTCACAATTTCTCCCGAGCACTGTCTGGTCAAATTATTTACTCTGGGTCACACAGCAGACAAATGTGGACTGAAGGAATTAAACCCTGGAACACAAAAAATATATATATTAACACCTCACACCTTAACCCTCTGTATTAACTGCCAGACCATAGCCTAACTCTGTGGTAAGAGTAGGCCATTTCATTAGTGATGGAATCTGATTACATGTTGTATAGAATTATTCTTGAAAATAATGCAGATTCTTACAAATTATTTATATTTATGATTCAAAACACGTTGTGTTAATTATCTTCAAGGTGACAGAAGCATTTACTTTATGTGTGAATATACCTCACAGAAATAACGCTGTCAAGAAAAGCATATAATACCTATAAATGAAAACAGGTGTAATTCCAAAATATCCAACACTCTAAAACACAAGATCAGATTATTCCAGAACCTGATAGGTTCCATTAATCTTGATAAAATCCTTCCTCTCCTCCAACCTCTTCATTTAAATCCAAACATTAGAATCAATAATAAAATGATCAACCTCACTGACTTTCCTCAAATCAAGGACATTATGGTATGGGATATTCTCAAATTTAGGGACAAATCCCTTTCTGATTTAGGACTAACCCTCAAAGTCAACAACAAATACACGGTTATACTTCGACAACTAAGAGAATTAATTTAATCACAATCTGGCAATCTTCTTGTCAACTGTCAGGACATCAACAGACTATGTGAAATTATAAATATTGTTTCGAGTTCAGAGAAAATGCTCTCCAGATCCTATAACCTATTGAACTCTAAAAAACATGACTCGGCTTGCCTTTTTTCTAGTTATTGGGATAATCAAGAAATCTGTTTTACGGAGGAACAAAAGTTATCTGCTATCAGAACTACCACAGAACTATCCCCCTTAAAAAAAATCATTTACACACAATTGATAATCAATAACAACTCCTATTTTACTCCGTCTAAGCTCAATAGATTTGATCCCAAAATTTCCCCTTCCTTTACTTGTTGTTCCTTTCCAAAAGCAGACCTTCTTCACATTTTATGGTTCTGTAAACATACCCACAAACTATGGTGTTCTTTAAAAGTACGCCTTGAAAAAATCGGGTATCACAAATCTACCCTCTCCTGGGAAACAGCCATTCTTCACATACCCACCAGTAAGTTACCTAAGTTAAAACATCATGTACTAATCACTCTCTGTTCTCTTGTTAAATTATACATCACTAAAAATTGGTTAGATTGCACTAAACTTTGTTGGAAGGGTTTCAAGGAGATGGCATTAAAATATATTTCCACGCAAAAGTTTATCATAAGAGGGCTTAAGAAAAAAGCCTACTTTAAAAAATTTTGGAAAATCCTGTTTGACCAAATTTTATGTGATTAACTTAGTTTGAAGCATATTATCTCAGATTTTCGTATAGCTCCCACTTCTTGGTTTACTTGGAGATCTACTCGTACCTATCATAATACTGATTCTTCTCTTTTAATGTATTATACCTGCATGGTATGAACTTTTTGAAAAAAAGTTTGGCGTAATGGTTAAGGTGCTTACCTTAGAAACACAAGGTCCATGGTTTAATTCTCACATGGGGTAACTGGCTAGGCTTAAAATGGCCCCCGAGGACAGTTAGCCTAGTACTAATCTATGAATCTATGGTAGCACCTATGTTAATTTCGAAATATTGTATATAAATTAGTTTGCTTATATGTTTAGGTAGTCTATTTTTTGTTTTCATGCCTGTCTTTGTGCACAATGATATTTTACCTATTCACGGATTTTTTGTAATGTTTTGATATCTGTGAAATTAATAAAAAGTTATTTGAAAGAAAACAGATGCAAGTTTTTGAATGATTCTACAGTATTAAAAAGAGAACTCTCTGATATATATATATATATATATATATATATATATATATATCAGTGTTACACAAAAAGACCAAATATCTTAAAATCTTTAGCACTGCAAATCCAGGCATGCACTAATACGCAACTAAAACAAAATAGATCACAGAATGCAGGTAATTATAACTGATATAACTGAATGTTTGTTCTCGTAAGGACTTGCATCTTTTCTCCAAGTAGAACATCCACCGGAAGTAATGTAGCCCCAGGATGAGATAAACTGAAAACATACAGGTAGCCGCTGGTCTGTGAACAGGCAGTTAATGAGGTGAGGATAAAAAGAACAGAAGTAATGAAATCTGCAAAATCTACAGTGAAGTGATGGAATTTTTGTGAGTCATCATCTACTCCTTCTGACTACATGCTGGGCGTCAGTAAAAGGAAGGATTATTTACAGTCAGTTTGTTTCTGTACTGAGAAAGCTAAAGGCAACAGTCACACATTGTAGCAACATTTCTGATATCATGCAAGTCTACAGATTTTCAAACAGAAGCTGCAATAGATATTTCTAGGGCACACTAAAACACAAAACAAATTGCAGCTAGCACTCTGCACTTTGAGAAATGCAGCGATAATTTATTAGACATTATTATTGTGTTTTATTTTCCTCTCATTTATTTACTTGTAGTTATCTACTAAATATTCAAACTGAATTTAACTTTTTTAAACATGAAGAAAACAAAGGTTGCATGCTAGATGAATATGCTAGCACAGTGCATAATTTAAACACGGTGTTTCACAGTGATAAAAATATCTATAGAATGCTTATGTACTGTTAAGACTTACACAAAAATTACAGTCACGTCACAAGGACAATAGTCTGAAACAGAAAACTGACATGCATTTAGCCTATGAGTTTAATTGCTCACCCACAGTTACTAAATTGGTCAGATCACGGTGGTTAACAACAGTCCACAAAGCTCAAATTGTCACCTTAAAATCATGAATTACAAAATCATTTCTTGTGCAGCCACAGTAGGAGAGCTGTCAGAACACAAGTGGTTTCTGCCCACCAGCTGTATTTCTATCTTACTTTATACAAGGAAGTCAGACATAAATAAGGGCAGGCTTACAACAGACAGGCAGTGACGGTTGTCAGCAACCACTTAGTTGCACTGGTGATCCCGATTTGCTTTAGAATTTTGTTCTATCTCTTGAAAAACTGGAAGTTTGATAACAGAAAACTGACCACTGCAGTCACTGAAATCTTACAGCTATTACAATTCCAAACTTCTTACTGTTCAGTAAATAAATGTCTATATGACCGAGCAAACATAGTCACAGCCAAAAGATCTTTTAAGTGCATCTATTACACTGTAAACAATATTATTTTGTACAGATGTACATTGTCATGTTTCTGTATAACTCAAACGTTATTAATGCTGTATAGTCCACACATTTTTATGCTTAACTGAAAACATTACCCTTTATGGAACTTTTTTACCTTGGCTACCACTGAAAATGGCCCTTTGATTAGCCTTGGTTGGTATATTCCTGGATAACAAATGAAAATAAATAAATAAAAAGTAAATAAATAATACAAGTAGTACTATTCTCTCAAGCTCCTGAATACATGCTATAACTTAAGAAAAAGTCTCTAATTTGGAGCTTTTGTCACTGACTTTTCAGTTTTAACGCTGCTTCTTCCATGAGAAGGTCAAGAGGGATGGGCTCTCGGCACTAGGTAAGGTCCTAATATTCAGTAATATGCTGTGTTGATGTTTGCAAGTTCACTGATGTCTTCTCGATCATTTTGGCAACTTTGCCAAATACAAAAGAGATAATCAGCAAATATCGTTCTGTGTTATGCTGGAGGAATTTATTATGGAATAAAGAATCTTGCATGACTTGTGATGCTGATCAGTGGATTAAGAAAGAGGACGGTTACAAGACATGTACCTATTAATACAAACTGGGATATAAAGAGTTGTACTAAAATGCAGAAGGTGACAAGACTAAGGTACAAAGGAAGTTTACCGCACATCGCAAGGAGAATGAGGGGAGGAAAACAGCATGCAAAAAACTGAGGGCAGTTGCAGTGGTACTTCAAAGATGATTGAGAGGTTTACCTTTAATACCGCTAATCACATTAGGGTGACTTTATAAAAGTCGAAATACCATTTGTAAGATAGCAGATATTCAACTCCAATATGTGCGAATAACTTAAGGACGAACATACACAGCAATTTGCATATTTAACAATTGCGCGTATGCAATACGACCTTAAGCAATGTCGCATACATCATAACGTATCTCCAGCATCCTGTAAAATCCGTCCTGGTCCCAGTATAGTTTGATCTGCACATTGGTAGTGGCTTTCAGTAGTTTACGATAAATAATTGAATCAGACGGTCTGAGGACTATGGAGGTAAACATATCTACAGGTTATTTTAAAAAGCAACTAAAAAGAGTCAGCATAAAGCAGGAATATTGTTTCAAACATGTGTAAGCTTTCATTGCTATCCTGAGCAATATATGTGCAGAATATATGTAGTCTCATTGAATTATTATTCCAGCTAGCCATACCGTGGCTGGCTAACAGTTGTACTACACTTGTAATGTTGACTCGGCATAAGAATTGGTATATAGTGTATTACATATTCTGTTTGTACGGTGCAAGACTTTGCAGTAGTGAATATGTATTGCATGTGTTACAGGTTGGGGAAGGAACTTCGCAGGAGTATGCACCAGGCAAAGCGAATTCAGTATACAGCACAAGTAGGACTCAGAAGGGATGGGAATTATTGCTAGTTGACAGGTATCAGTATTACCAAGAAAAGGCTGTTCAGGTCAAGCAGTATTGGTGTTTTACAAGGAAAAACAAAGAAAGGTGTAAGGGTAGATGCGTTACTGAAACTGATGTACATGCCTATAGGCTGATGAAGAGCATGCCACATTACCATGCCTCTGATGTAGTGCAAGGGGAGGTTATGAGAGTAAAAGAACATTTGAAACATTGTGCTGAGCAATCTGTGGAGGACCCATGCAAAATAGTCGCAGAAGTCCTAGCCGGTACGTCAAGTGATGTTGTCAATGAGTTACAAAATACCAGTGCCCTTAAGCAGACCATTGGGAGACAGAGGTACAGGAAGAAAGTGGATATGTGCAATGGCTTTCGTAATCTTAGGAAACTGAATGCTGACATGCTACCTTTGAAGAATGGTTCCTTCATTATCAAACATAGTGCTGATAATGAAGGTGATACCAATGTTGTTGTTATAACCACCAGGGATAATTTGAATATACTTTGTGAGTCTGAATACCTAATGGCAGGTGGGACCTTCCCTATCAGTACTACTGAATGTAGACAAGTTTATACTTTACATTGCGCACTGGCTGGTGGAGTGAACAGAAAGGTGGTACCTAAGATGGTGTATTTTCTGATCATTTGTATAAAAAGAAGTTGATGTATAAAGAAAGTATTTTTATTTTGAAATATGACACTTTATTTCCTCAGGGTCTGAATGTAGAATGTAACTGGAGGCTTTTAATTTGATGAGGTTTTTTAATGTTATTGATTAATTGATTAATGTTGATTGTTTAATTGTTTGAAGTATTAGGGTATTTAAGCTGTGTTGGTTATGTGATGTTTTATACTCCTTGAAGGCATTTGCTGAAGCGCTAGAGGTACAATAAATTGAGTGCATATAGTGGCTTCTTCATATGTGGTCTTCAGAAAGGTGGTACCTGTTGTGTGTGGGATAATGCAGCAAAAGTGAAAGATGTTATGATGCGTTTTGGAGGATAGTGTTGCAATTGTGCAGTGAAAATGAATTTAGATTACTTCCCAATATGGTGTTAACTGATTTCGAAAGGGCTGCAGTGAATTCCATTTATAGACATTTGCCTAACACATTAACCAAAGGTTGTTGGTTCCACTTGTGCCAAATTGTGTGGAGAAATATACAACACTTACATTTGGCAGGACACTTTGGAAGCAGTATATCCTTTGTGATGCTGTGCAAGGAGATACCTGCATTAGCGTTTGTTGACCCTGGGGACATATGTAATACATTCCTTGAAATTGAAGCTGGCATGCCAGAGGAGGGTAAGCCTTTGTGTACCTTCTTTAAGGAAACCTAGATATATGGCAGGCCACAGCACTATGGTATGAAGGGAAATGCAAGTGAAAGAGTACCTCCTTTGTTTGATTGCACATTTTGGAATCAGTACGACACCTGTGGTATGGGCTACCCTCATAGCCAGAATGCAGTTGAGGGTTGGCACAGCTGGCTACGTAGTTTGTTGGGTAAGAAAACACTTTATATGCTTGACATACTACAAGCTGTGCAACTAGAGCAAAACCATGTTGATGATTTGAGATGTAGGCTGTTGTTGTGTTTGCCTTCATCACCAAAACGTAGGAGACTATTGGACAAAAAAGCATCCTTTACAAGTTTACTGGTGAAATGTAGTGAGTTCACTCCTAGAGGATTTATTAAATTAGTTGCAAAATACTGCTAATTCTCATGACTTTAAGTATCCTTGTACTTGCTATTTGTGGATCACATCACTTTCCAGGGGATTACTGACACACAATAAAATTCTGGAAGCTGTACATTGCTTACTGTGAATACGGGACTTTATTGTGGCACGTTCATTGAAGGAATCTCTTCTAATGTTTGCTGTTATGTGTATGGCTTGACGCTAAACACGGTGAAATGCACGTGGTGTTTATATTTCGAAAAAAAGAGCAAAAAAAATGTCACTATTTGTTTTTCGATATTTTAAAATTTTTGCGGTTATTTTTCACATATTAGAGTCGCCATTTTGAATGGTCGCACTTGTGCAATTTGCGGTATTAAAGGTAAACCTGATTGAGAACAGTGGGGATATAAAGAACAAATCTTGGAAAAATATTGAGTGTGTGTGTCTGCGCGCTCACGCGCGCGCGCGTGTGTGTGTGTGTGTGTGTGTGTGTGTGTGTGTGTGTGTGTGTGTGTGTGTGTGTGTGTGTGTGCATTTCTTTTATATATATATATATATATATATATATATATATATATATATATACACATACATCTCTCTCTCTCTCTAGATATATATATATATATATATATATATATATATATATATATATATATATATATATATATATGGGTCTACTTCTAAATTTCGAAGTTTCAAAACTTCAAATTTCTTATGGTCAGGACCATAAGATCAAAGTTTTAAAACTTCAGACTGTTTAAATTGAGATTGCCGTACAGTGCAGAATGGCATATTTACTGTTTTCCTCGCTGTAGTGCAATCTCAAAGGTTGTATATTTAATTAGCAGAGGGTATGGGGTTCAGGAGGCTTGACCCCCTGCAAAAACATAAAAAAAGATTTTTTTTGTTTTTAATTTTTTATTTGCATTTCAAAGCTTCAAAACTTCTATTTTATGGTCTCAACCATATGAAATTTGAAGTTTTGAAACTTTGAAATTTAGAAGTAGACCCACAGATATATATATATATATATATATATATATATATATATATATATATATCGTAGAAGCCTCCCAAAAGTAAAAAGGAATGTGCAATGAAACCAGCCCTTGTCAACAACAAGTAACAGGAGCCTTTAACTCCAAATTAGAAAGTCCAAGGTAGACAAAAAGAAATACAGTCACCGTATGTATAATCTCAGTAATGAAATGATAGTACGTATCCCTTAGCCACAAACCTGATAGCAGCTTAGTTATAAACTCAAGAGTCCAGACGGATGAGTGACAACTGCCGTTAACCAACTGATCGCAGTGATAGAGTTACTGCATATAACAATCAACGGAAGGTTGCGCCAGCTGACGGTGTACTCATAGATGATCCAAAAAATGAATGTAGCCCATACAACAGAGGCGCCGATGTCGAAGGCTACAACAGAACACAACTGCTCCAAAACTGTGTACAAATAAATCCAAAGGATCGATAACACCTTTCGGTTCAAGATATAAGTATTTTAATGGTGAGCGCTTTCACGGCAACTAAACAGCCGCTTCATCAGACAAAACAGTAATGCGCTGTTTAGGCGCCATATTTAAACATTACAATATAAGCATCACAACCAATGAGCTGACGCTCTTAATTTAAAAAGGTACGATCCTGGAAACTTTTAAAAACTTTCTAAAACACGTACAAGGACTAGCCTATGTACACCTAAATAACCTAAAAGACTAAACAAAACTTTCCAAAAAACTAAATAATGTATAATATACAAAAATATGAAAATAGCAAACATGTTCTATTATAACAATTGACTCTTCCTCTGCAAGCGCAAATAATTGCCGTGTTGAATACATAATGTGGTGCTAAATGCCTAATCCAAAGACCTAATCTAAAAAACATTATCGGTCATGCAGACTACAAAAATATAGTCATGTTCATAAAACTCTAAACAAGTTTATAGTATACTGATCTGAGTAGAACTGCAATAACTGATGTATACAAAAGACGCATGGACCAAAAAAGGAAAACGGGGCACATAGATGAAAACGTGTAAAACACAATAAAGGATACTACACTAGTGGATACACAAAGCTGTAAAACATCAACCAGAACTGTAGAATACTATGATATCTGGTCAAAAAATGGGCCATATGAGGCAAAACAGCACATAATACAAAAATACCAACAATCCACATATAACCCACCAAACAGACTGCAAGGATAAAATAACTAATAACTGATAATGACAAATAAAAACTAAAATATATATACATATATATATACATAACACTATAATAAGCACAAACAAAGATGCACATAAAGAAAATAAAATAAAATAATATAAATAATGATGAAGGTAATGTAATAATAATAAACAAAAAATGAAAATAAATCTAAGAGTGCAAGTGTCTACAGGTGCATTCACATGCATGCACATGGACACAAGAACCTAATACATGAAATGTGTATGAGCCTGGAGAAGAAAAGCAAAAGGGCAGAAATCTAAAGGCAAATTGTATCATCTAAGGGGTCTACCCTTCAATAAAGGTTTGATAGAGAGAATCTCATTCAAACCCTTCTCCCTGTGGGCTGCTAATCTGCAGATCCATCTAAGTTCTGCCTGTTCAGTTACGTTAACCAAATCCCCCAGTCTGTCACTGCTCTGTATAACCTGCAGTACCTGAAATAAAAACATATGTGAATCACCTTCCCGCATAGTGTGTTTTGCCAATGCACTATACTCTTGACCTCTGGCTAAACAATAGCCGTGGTCACGTATTCTCTCCCTTAATGTTCTGTTGGTTTTTCCTACGTAAAAGGAGAAACATTGGACACAATGCGCTATATAAATAACATTCCTAGTATTACAACTACTATCACATTTTATAGTCCAAAGGTGGCCTGTTGTAGGGTGTCTGTAGTAATGAAAGAATGTTATAGAGCGAGCTTTTTACATAGAGATAGTATGCATCATCCTAGAATATTTAAGAACGTATTAAAAGGTCAGATGATGCGTATCTCTAGATTATCTACCCAGTCTGTTGACTTTCAGGAAGGGATGGATGACCTTTGTAATGGTTTCTCCACACGGGGTTACACAGAAGAGGAAATTGGAAGAGTCTCTAGAGAGATGGATCATCTTAGAAGTACTAGGGCTACACCATTCTACTCAGACTCTACTGACGTTGTTCATCATGATTCTAATACCACAGGAGATAGAAGATTATTAAGTTTCATTCTTCCCTTTGGTAGAGGTCTTGATACCATTCGAACCTCAGTGAAGAAAAACTGGAATATACTTACAGCTGATGACAGAATTGCTGGCTTGGTGGGGCAAACTCCCTCCTTTGTCTTTAGTAATATGCCCAACTTGAAAAAGATATTATGTGGCTCTAGAGCTGTTAGAGAGAAGTCTAGCACAGGATCTGAAAGGACCCTCAAATGTGGTTCTTGTCAACAATGTCGATTTATAGATGAATCACATTACTACAGACACCCTACAACAGGCCACCTTTGGACCATAAAATGTGATAGTAGTTGTAATACTAGGAATGTTATTTATATAGCGCATTGTGTCCAATGTTTCTCCTTTTACGTAGGAAAAACCAACAGAACATTAAGGGAGAGAATACGCGATCACAGCTATTGTTTAGCCAGAGGTCAAGAATATAGTGCATTGGCAAAACATACTATGCGGGAAGGTGATTCACATACGTTTTTATTTCAGGTACTGCAGGTTATACAGAGCAGTGACAGACTGGGGGATTTGGTCAACGTAACTGAACAGGCAGAACTTAGATGGATCTGCAGATTAGCAGCCCACAGGGAGAAGGGTTTGAATGAGATTCTCTCTATCAAACCTCTATTGAAAGGTAGACCCCTTAGATGATACAATTTGCCTTTAGATTTCTGCCCATTTGTTTCCTTCTTCAGGCTCATATACATTTCATGTATTAGGTTCTTGGGTCCATGTGCATGCATGTGCATGCACCTGCAGACACTTGCACTTTTAATTTATTTTCATTTTTTGTTCATTATTACATTATCATCATCATCATCATTATTATTTTATTTTATTTTATTTTCTTTTTATGTGCACCTTTGTTTGTGCTCATTATAGTGTTATGTGTATATATATATATATATATTGTAGTTTTTTACTTGTCATTATCAGTTATTAGTTATTTTATCCTTGCAGTCTGTTTGGTGGGTTATATGTGGATCGTTGGTATTTTTGCATTATGTGCTGTTTTTGCTCTTTATGGCTCATCTCTTGACTAGATATCATAGTATTCTATAGTTCTGGTTGATGTTTTACAGCTTTGTCTATCCACTATCGTAGTACCCTTCATTGTGCTTTACACGTTTTCATCCATGTGCCTTGTTTTCTTTTTGGTTCATGCGTCTTTTGTATACATTAGTTGCTGTAGTTTACTCAGATCAGTACACCATAAACTTCTCTAGAGTTTTATGAATATGACTATATTTTGTAGTCTGTATGATCGATTATGTTTTTTAGATTAGGTCTTTTGATTAGGCATTTAGTACTACATTATGTATTCTATATGGCAATTATTTGCGTTTGCAGAGCAAGAGTCAATTGTTATATTACCATATGTTTTTGCTATTTTCATATTTTCGTAGATTATACATTATTCAGTTTCTTGGAAAGTTTTGTTTAGTTTTCCAGGTTATTCAGGTGGATATAGGGTAGTCCTTGTATGTTTTTAAAAGGTTATTAAAGTTTTTAGGATCGTATCTTTTTAAACTACGAGCGTCAGCTCATTGGTTCTGATGCTTACATTGTAATGTTTTAAATATGGCGCCTAAACAGCGCATTACTGTTTTGTCTGATGAAGCGGCTGTTTAAGTGCCGTGAAAGCGCTTACCATTAAAATACTTATATCTTGAACCGAAAGGTGTTATCGATCCTTTGGATTTAATTGTACACAGTTTTGGAGCAGTTGTGTTCTGTTGTAGCCTTTGACATCAGCGCCTCTGTTTTATGAGCTACATTTATTTTTTGGGTCATCCATGAGTACATCGCCAGCTGGCGCAACCTTCTTTTGATTGGTATATGCAGTAACTGTATTACTGCGATTAGTTGGTTAACGGCAGTTGTTACTCATTCATCTGGACTCCTGAGTTTACAACTAGGCTGCTATCAGGTTTGTGGCTAAGGGATACGCATTATCCTTTCATTACTGAGATTTTACATACGGTGACTGTATTTCTTTCTGTCTACCTTGGACTTTCTAATTTGGAGTTAAAGGCTCCTGTTATTTGTCGTTGACAAGGGCTGGTTTCATTGCATATATATATATATATATATATTTGCATATATGTATATATGGGTCTACTTTAAAACAATGAATTCCCACTTTCCCGAATCTGAAATGATCGAGACGACATCACTGAACTTACAAAACACCAACACAACATATAACAAAATTTTTTTACAGGGAAAACAAACAGTTGGCCAACATAAAAAACAAAATGCATCATTTCAAACCCACCCTAACTAAATATAGTAACTCCGGGAACGCACTACAGCGGGGAAAAGGGCAAATTTCCCAGTGTTGGCTGACTGTTCATTTTCGCTGTAAAAAACTTTAGTAATATGTTGTGTTGGTGTTTTGCAAGTTCAGTGATGTCTTCTCGATCATTTTGGATTCGGGTAAGTGGGAAGTCAATGTTTTGAAGTCGACCCGTATGTGTGTGTGTGTGTGTGTGTGTGTGTGTGTGTGTGTGTGTGTGTGTGTGTGTGTGTGTGTGTGTGTGTGTGTGTATGGGCATGTAATCGTGTGTCTGTGTGCCTTGTTTAGTGATCTTGTTAGGGAAACAGTGTTTAGTAACCCAATGTGTAAGGTTGGAGTTAGGGGCAGTGATAGGTTAAGTGTTCAGACATGTGAGTAAGCTGGTGCAGAGGGACCCACTCAGGTGTGCTAACCCCAACCATGTCCTTCCCCCAATCCTAAACGCACATTCTCCAGCAGCACCATCATGCAGACAAAATATGTTTACAAGTGTTTTGTTTTTCATTTTTTGCTTCACTGATCACAAAAGGAGTTTTTCCTTTTGCAATTTGTGTAGTGTCATCGAGTTTACATACCAGTTACCAAGTTAGTATGTTGTTGACAGTGATGTAATGTCAATTGATATTAGTGGATGTCGACTTGTAAAAATGTATATACATATATATATATATATATATATATATATATATATACACACACACACACACACACACATACACACACACACATGCACACAGTGTGTGCATATATATATATATATATATATATATATATATATATATATATATATATATACATGTGTGTGTGTGTTTGTGTGTGTGTGTGTGTGTGTGTGTGTGTGTGTGTGTGTGTATGTGTGTGTGTGTGTGTGTGTGTGTGTGTGTGTGTTGTGTATATGTGGGTATACCTCTCAATATATGAAATAGGTACAAAAACATAAACAGTAGGAACACATGGTCAAAAAATATCTGGACACCTAATTACCATAAAATTTACATAGGACCCTTCCCCTGCCAATTGGATTGCGAGATACTACTCAGAAACACAAGTTTAAAAAAAGACAGTGACAAAACAATGCTACCATTGATAGAACTTCGTCAAAACAATTAAAGCATCACTTTCTGCTCTTTAAATAACTAATGCAGCAAGACAATTTTCTAATTAGTAAAAAGCAAAATATTACACAATCTTCCTAAACTATGCCTGTGAATTCTCATAAAAAATGTAACCACCATACTAACACTATTTTAAACACTTTAAAAATACCTATACACATAATAACAATAATGTCAAATTCCAAAACAGCATAGTTAAAACCTTTAAACAACCAAAACGTATCTGAAAATCTAATTAGAAATTCATAAGTCTCATATCACTCTAAGGCATCATAATATGTAATACATATATAATCTGTCCACTGTAAAATTCAAAGCACTACTTATGTCAAATTTTTCATTAATCTCTGGGAACTGGGTGGCATCCAACAACTTCATTAATAGTTTTAATGAGGTTCTATCATAGCTTCATGCTCAGCTTAGTAGCTCAACTTAGAATAAACTAGTTCGGTCATGGTGAATGTGTATACATTTTATTTTGAGTTTTTATTTAAACGTTTGTAGAGCATTTGTAACATTACCATTGAAGGATATTAAAATACTTCTCTTAATCACCACTAAAACAAAAATTAAATTATACTGATACATCTGCAATGCCACATACTCCTCTATTGCCTATTTTTTCCCAATACATCACAAAAATTAGTAGACAGTTAACCAAGCTCCCTAATTGTGTTCAGGACACTGAATCTGATTCATGGCCTTCCTTCCTTAAAAAAATAGTAACCATATAATTGCTCCCCTAGCTTACATATTAAGCTTATCTCTTTCCTAAGGGATTGTTCTAACCTTCTTGGAAAGATGTAACTATAACACTGTTATTAAAAGCTACAGACCCTACAACCTCCCCTCACTTTAAATTAATAGCAAAAATACACCCTATAGCCAAAATGCTTCAAACATTAGTTAATAAATAGATGAAGAATATCTTAGCAGAAATTAATATCTATGTGTTGCACAAAAAGCTTTAATCAAAAGTACTTTATAATGCCTGGGTCTTTGGTGTGAAGAGATAAAACCAAGATTGAGGTGACCTGAGTTCATTTAGCATCTTGGGTACAAGAAAAGCTGGTTAGGGGCAGGCACAACATTTTTCTGGCACTGCCACTAAAAAGAGGGATTTGGTGGCTCCCTCACCATTCCCCAATGCCACTCCAGGGACAGACAGATGACTGTGGATGGCACTCCTTGAAGGCTACGGCCGAGACATCAGAGGAATAAATTTGCTTTTTTCTGTTCTTCTTTTGTGGATTTGTGGATTTGCAAGAGTTGTTTTCTACATTCATCTGTTGGTTTTTTGGTTGTTCATACAGACAGATGACGGTCCCTGACAAGTACTGCCATTGTTGTTGAGAGGCACGTAGGTATGACTATCCAAGCCAGGATGCTTGTACATCTTGCAGGGTACTAGTGGGGGGCATAAGCATGCCTGTGGGGATTCATCAGTATCTTATGGGGTGACATGGATGCTGTATCAGTGAAAACATCTAGTGCCCCATTGGGGGGAGTTAAGAGCCACTGGATTTAACTGGGGTGGGTAGGGACCTATAAAGAATGATAGCATCTCATAGCTGTTTGCATGATAGCTGTATCAAGGTCTAATCTCACCTAACAGACAATGAATGGACCACAGTGGCTATCACCCTGAAATGGAATAAATAGTTAGTGGAGCTCTCACCTCAGTGGGGAATGAATGCATGGCTGTGACAACAGCTCAATGGTCACCAGGGACAGGGAACAGAAAAAGCACCAAGAAAAAAAAAAAGCTACACTATGGTAACAACTCCATGCAACAACTAATTTCTTACTCTCCAATACAGACAAAAAATTCACATTTGTATTGTCTTTGGGGATCTCAAGAAAGCAATTCATCTGGCAGACCAGTCTGTTTTTCTGTCCTTCTTAGCAGATTTCACAGTGGTGCAGAGGTAGGATTGTCACCTCACAGCAAGATGTGGAGTCTGCATGTTCTCCCTGCATTTGTGTGGGTTTTCTACGGGTACTCCGGTTTCCTCCCACATTACAAAGACATGAGTCGGGAGTGTTTCTCCCCAGGTCTCCCATGAAAATTGGTTTCATTCCAAGTCGGACTTTCCTAGTAAACAAATGTTAAATAAATAAATAAATAGATTGCTAGTTATCTTGACACAAGGTCAGAATAATTCAGCTCAGTAATGCTTTCCAAAAGGGAATATCTGTAAGGTTGTACTACAATGTGGATAATTTCCTGGACAACTCTTTCTTACTTTTCATAAACTCATTAAACCACAACCCTAGAAATCTTAACATAACTCCATAAGTTGATGTTTTTCTTGGAGTTTTTTTAAGTTCTAGATTAGAGCCATGAAGTAAACAATTGTGCTGCATTCTTTGACTGCAAAGGAATTAATGCAACTGAATTGTGAGAAGAGTTGAGAAACAGCATTTTTATTTAAGTTAAAGAGAATAGGACAAAAATGTTAATTCTGACAGCTGCCAGGTGAGACTGCTTTCAAACTGTTTTGACTTTTTCCTACACTTGAAACACATTTTCACTGTCATGGCATTAGCTCATTCACACCTACCAGAAATATTGACAAGGCTGGGCAGAAATTGCCTGGAGTTCAAAGTCACAAAAGACTTAAATGTGAGTAAAAAAATTAAAACTGATAAAAGTAAAGCAACTTTTTGCCTAATTTAAATTACTTGATCATGGCACTGAATTTACATTGAAGCAGATGTGTGTCACCTGACTTTTAATAACTGTAAGGTTGAATGAGAGAAGCCAGCTACAGGCATGAGGCAGTAGACAGGGCAAAAACAAGATGGATGCTAATGAGTTAAATCCAGTGGCTCTTAACTCATTCCCTCCAATGGAGCACTGGATGTTTTTACTGTAATTTCCAATAGTCAGAGCCTAAGCTTTTTGATAAAAATCAAATTGTGTCCTTACAATTCAAACAAGTGTTCAAAGTTCTAGAGCCATATGCTTTAGTAAATAAATGGAAATGGAAATTTATTCAGTGCAAAGTTTTTTAATAGTGGTAGTATTGTTTAGGTTCTAAGTCTGAATTTTATATGTCACAGTAAAAACAGTAACTATTAAGTTTATAATATTTTGTCCACAAGTTACATTATCTCAGCAACCACTCATTACACACATACTGTTAGTAACATTTTGTTTATCCAGCTCAGAGCTTTCACATGAGGCAATGCAGTTCAGTCTGTGCCACTTGCTTTTTGGGATATTACAGAAAATATGAAATGCATGCCAATATAAATAAACTTTATATGAACAACAATTAATATATTTTACCTGCACAAGACAGAGGCAAAGTATTAATGCAATTGTGTTGTCTATTATGTAACCATTAAGATGCACTGCTTGTTTGACTTGCTGTTCTCTGCCTGTCTATTCCTGATCTCTGTCTGCATTTGATTTTTGATTGAAGTTATTCATTTAAGGTTTATTTATTTATTTACTTCTATTTTTTTCTTATGTTGCATTTTGTTTTTTGTTTTTTTTGTTGACTAGGGTCAGTTAGAAAATAATTATTTTGAAAACCAGTGAATAACATCTAGCTAAATATTGGTAGAAGCTGAGAAAAATCATTCCTCATTTAACTACAAATTTTTAGTGTCATCTTTATTTTGCTGCAGTGCTTGTTTGCTGATCTCTGTCTGCATTTGATTTTTTCCACCCAAGTGCCCTTCTGCTGTTGTACTTTTAAACATGGTGGCTTTTGAGTTGCCTGCCCCTGTTATAAATCTAATTTTGGAAACTTTTTCCAGTCCCATCTCATCAGCTCATTCTACTAAGCACTGAGAGATCATCTGGGAAGGACCTCCTCCTTGGCCTCTTAAACTTGAATTATCTTCTGTTTCCTCTCTTCCCACTTACTATAAAAAAAATCACATTTTAATCAACTGCTTTTACATTATTTGGGCTTCTTCCTACTTTATTTAGCTTTTTGCTGCATGCGGTGTAATTGTTCAATTGCATTTAATCTGTTCCATTTCTTACTGCTTATTATTAACCTGATTATATTGCAACTGTTATTCTAAGCCTCTTAGTTTTGATTTAAGCACTTGGGCTTCAAACTAGTTATCTTACATAAGGAAAGTTTGTGAACTACACTGTTGTGGCAGGAGAAGTAGCTCACACCCTTCTGAGTTGGGAATTGCTGGTTGAAGGCTTATTGTGTCTGTTATTCTAGAAGTGCCTTGGTTATGGTTTAAGTGATTGGACTCCAGGCCATTTTTACATTAAAAAGGCTTATAGTATACACTCTTGTGGAAGAAGAGGGCAACCTCCACACTTCTGAGCTGTGAATTGCTGGTAAAGCCTTATTGTGTCTGTTATTCTAAGTGTCTTTGTTCTGATATAAGCACTTGGACTCCAATTGAGCTATTTTGCATTGGGAAGGTTTGTGGTCTACATGCTTGTGGCAGGAGAGGATTGCCTACATCCTTCTGAGCTTGAAATTCCTGGTGAAGGCTTATTGTGCCTGTTATTCTAAGTATCTTTGTTCTAATTTAATTTAATTTAAGCACTTGGGCTCCAAACCAGTTATTTTATATTAGGAAGGTTTGAGATCTGTACTCTTCTGGGAGGAGAGGGTACCCTCCACCTTTCTGAGCTGAGAATTCCTGGTGACGGCTTATTCTGCCTGTTATTCTATGAGTCTTTGTTCTGATTTAGGTACTTGTGCTCCAAACCAGTTATTTTACATTAGGAAAGTTTATGATCTACACTCTTATGGCAGGAGAGAATAGCCTACTCACTTCTGAGCTGGAAACTGTTGGATGAAGGCTTACAATATCTGTTATTTCTAAAAATGTCTTAGTTCTGGTTTAAGTACTATGACGGCAAACCAGTTATTTTACATTAAAGTTTGTGGTCTGAACTCTTGTGGGAGGAGAGGATAGCCTCCCCCGTCTGAGCTGGGAATTGCTGGTTGAAGGCTTATTGTGTTTGTTATTCTAAAAGTGTCTTTATTCTAGTTTAATCTCTTGGGCTCCAAACCAGTTATTTTACATTAGGAAGGTATGTGGTCTATACTCTTGTAGCATTATTGTCTAGACAGAGTTTTTTAACTACTAGAACCTCTAGTTGGACATAGCTGAGCATTGCTCATAAAGTTCCTTGTCTTATAGACCTATGCAATATTTAAATTTCCTTTTCCTTCCTAGTAGATCAGTAGCCATGGATATGCACTTCCTGACTCTCTCTGTAGCCAGTCTGATTGAGATGAGTATTCTGAGGCATTGTAGCAATTGTCTCATGTACACTGAAAACCCACTTACTCTTAATAAAACAGATAAAGCATTTGAGTAGTGTAAATACACTTTAACACTGGAGGCAAAACTCTCTCATATAACCAAAACTAATCCACTTGACACTTGCACTGCACCTACTGCACAGGGTAAAGATCCTGCACATAAAACTACTTATGCTGAGGCACTTACAAGTAACTTTCCTAAAACACTAAGACCTCCTGCACAGTACAATCAAAGAAAGGTTCCTTAGCTATGACATAAACACTCTGTTAAAACACTATTCACAGCTACACATAGTAATACTGTATCCAATGTATCTACTGCTAAGCCCTTAAGGCAAACCAGGGCACAGCCAAATTTCCTGGTCATTGGTGATTCTGTAATGAGGCACACCAATATCCCCCTCACCAGACTGAGTAAGGAGAGAGTCACAGTTAACTGCCTTTCCAGGGCTATGATTTGTCAAGTTACACAGGCATTCAGGTCATTGAACCACAGGTACCAATATGACTCTTTCATAGTCCATATGGGTGCTAATGACCTGTGATGTACCTCCCTTGACTATATGAAGTGAGACATGATTGAGCTTGCTAATTATGTGTCTCAGGCAGGTATGAGCCTAGCACTGAGTGTCATATTACCTTCTCCAAGGATGATGCCATGTTACCAACAGAAAATTATTGATTTTAACAAGTGGTTTAGCTTCTGATGCCAATCCGGAGGAGTACAATATTTAACTCCCTGGGAGGACTTGGTTTACAGACCACTCAGCTTTGCCAGGGATGGTGAGCATGTATCCCCTCTAGGCTTTTGGATATTGGGAGCGACCTTTTGTACCCCCATAGTGCATTTTTTAGGCAATGCCAAACTGATAGACCTACCAACTTAACTGAACATATGAAAGAATATCTGAAGGTGGTACTGCTCAAGGCTAGAAATCTTAACAAGAAACTCAACTCCTTGCAAGCCTTCCTCTCCCTGGTGACTGTAGGCATCTGTATAGTGATGGAGACAAGGTTTAAAATCATAGAGAGTACCCCAACAATGCAAGTTATAATGCCTTTTACACCTTTATACCAGCTACTGCACAGGAGGGAACTAAAGGTGGAGGGGTGTCAGTCTATATTAATTTTATTTATTTATTTATTTTACATTTGTTGACTGGGATAGTCCGACTGGATTCTTGTCCATTTTCAGCAGAGGCCTGGGGAGAAAAGCTCCAAGATAAGCAGTTAAGATTACAGATACAATATATACAGTGGTTACATACTTAACAATTTATACAAATTCCAAGGTTAGAGATAATTTGGGTGTAAGATTACAGATACAATATATACAGTGGTTACATATTTAACAAGTTATACAAATTCCAAGGTTAGAGATAATCCCGGGTGTAAGATTACAGATACAATATATCCAGTGGTTACATACTTAACAAGTTATACAAATTCCAAGGTACAATATATACAGTGGTTACATACTTAACAAGTTATACAAATTCCAAGGTTAGAGATAATCCTGGGTGTAAGATTACAGATACAATATATACAGTGGTTACATACTTAACATGTTATACAAATTCCACGGTTAGAGATAATCCCGGGTGTAAATCTGGATTAAGTAACACATCTAAGCTAAATTATAGTTATTCACTCATAGTAGAGGAGAGTTAGTCTGGTTTGATACATTGACATAGCCAGTTTAGTGTCATATATTGTTTGAGTCTTATCTTAAATTGACTCAGGGTGGTAAGTAAAGTAATAATTTATATATTTATTTAGTAATAATTTATAATAATATAAGACTAATCTCACATCCAGACTAGTTAAAGTGTATGACCCACTGGAACTCGTACATGTGCAACTCACCATAATGAGGGTGTTGTACCATATCCTTGCAATCTATAGGTCCCCCTTTATGACACATATAAGCTCCGTGGCACGTGCTATAATTGCGTAATGCTATGAACCTGACCCAGAAAACCCATACTACCTATCTCAATGTGCTAGAGTCTCTCACCATAAACATAATATGAAATTCATGGGGGACCTCAACTACCCTTCTAAAGATTGGGAATCCTACACCACTTCTAATTCACAAGCCCAGTGATTCCTGAACTTTGTTAATACCAACATCTTGGAACAGTTAGTCCATTCTCTTACCAGGGTTATGGACATCCTTGACCTTGTACCCGTGAACATGGGGTGGGGCCCATGTTCCTCACCCAATGTAATGTCTTCACTCATCAGATCTGACCATAAAGCAGTAATACTTGAAATAAAAATTAAATCCGGGGATCCAGTAAAACCAAAAACATTTAGAAACTATTCCAAGACTAACCTCTCTCTACTAAGCAACAATTCCAAGCACCTCAAACCCAGTAAACACTGTAGCATATGCTGAGCTATTTACTAAATTTCTGTACAGCCATACTGATAGCTGTACAAAGCAAGCTGTGCACACTCATATTACGAATAAGACAAACTCAAAAGGCAAGCCACCTTGGTGGAATTATGATATTAATCGGTTATACAACAGAAGAAAAAATATATTGACCAAGTGTAGGAGGAACAAAGCCATATATACTAACCCCTCACCAATCTAAACAGGCAGCTAAGAGGATTAATTAATACTTCAAAGGCTAAATTTGAAGAAAAAAATAGCTGCTCAGGCAAAGGACAACCACAAAGCTTTCTATAGGTATGTCCATAACCTGAGAGGAAATACGCAACAATGTGTGAAACTTATTGTAAATGGCATCACCAACACTGAACTGGAAGTCATTGCCAACCTTTTGGCTGACAGGTTCAGCTCAAATCCCCCGCCCCCACACATTCATTCTGATAGTCCAAAGGAAATAGCACATACCACAATCACCTCAACCATTACTAGAGAACAGGTCATCAATGCACTTTCCAAGGCCAAAAACACTGCATTGATGGGCCCTGATAACATCATGGGATGTTTAATAAATGGCATGAAACATGACCTCTCTGGTCCACTTGAATCACTTTTCAAATGGTGTCTTTAGTCAGGTTTTGTGCCTAAGGAATGGAGGATGGTTATGGTCATTCCTCTGCACAAAGCAGGTCCATCCACTGATCTGGGTAACTACAGGCCCATAAGTCTTACCAGCCTTAAATGTAAGGCCATGGAAAGAATCACCATACACATGATAAATGAGGACATAGGTATACTGCAAACATTGGACCCATCATACTTTGGCTTTGTTAAAGGAAGGTCACACTAATGAACTCATTCACTCCAGTGGAGTTCAGGAAGTTTGCACTGTAACGTCCAATAAGTGAGACCAGCCTTTGACAGAATCAGAGTATGTCCTCACATTTCAAAAAAATGTTCATATGTGGAACCCAACCATATGGGTTATGAATATATATAAAAAATTCATTCTCTTCAGCACAAACTATTTTGATATTATTCTTTAGGTTCTGGGTCTTAAACCAAATTTTATAAGTTATAAGTCACAAGGTAACTATTACATTTGTAATTTTTTGTAAATAACATACAACATACAAGCAAAGTTACACACATACACACACACACATATTCATAGCAGCATTTTTTTTCATATAGCTAGGAGCATTGTCTCTATGAGCTCTTGTTGTCTGTGTTAGTGGTTGTTGAGATATTAAAGAAAATTATTATTATATAATTAATACAGCAATTAACTAAAATTATATAATATATATATTAATGCATATATAAGACAGAATAATAATAAACCTTCAGAAGCTTTAATATGAAATATTTTAAAACATTGTATTTTTAAAACATTGTATATAACATTTTTTATTGATGCAAGCAAAATGAAGCAAAATTTGGCACCTAGAGAAGTCAGTAGGAATTAACTGCAAATGCACCTGGAAGGGTCACTCGGATGTAATGAGTTAAATCTGGTGGACTTTTTTTGAGAGGGTCACCAAAGCACTGGATGAAGGTAAGACTGTGCACAGAACTTACCTCAACCTAGCCAAGGCTTTTGATACAATACCCCACTCAGGAGTTATAGACAATCTCACTAATTTACGTATAAACTCTTTCATCACCCGCTGGTTAGCAAACTGGCTCACTGATAGAACCTAGAAGGTCAGAATAGATGAGGCCACCTCCACCAAGAGGCCAGCCACTCGTGGAGTACCCCAGGGCTCTGTACTGGGCTTATTCCTTTTTGATATCTATTTTTCTGAAATGGAAGCAAATGCGGAAGGTTTATGGCTGACTAAGTTTGAGATGATTGCAAGCTGGGGGTTATCATCGACACCTCTGCAGACACTATCATTCTTCAAAAACGTCTATTTCTGACTAACAAATGATGCCAAAGCATTGGTCTTAAACTCAATACTAACAATGCATAATTGCACCCTTTGGAAAGTCAACTATCCTGGTTAATTACCATGTTGATAATACACCCCTAAGAGTCAACCCAGTGGTCTAGAATCTGGGCATGCATGTAGACAGTAGCCTTACCTTCGACCACCATGTGGCCACAGTGGTGATAAAATCCTTTTATGTTGTGCAACTTATAAGTAAGAGCATGGCATCTAGATCAAAAGAGGTCATTATCCCACTGTACTCAGCCCTTATCAAAACAATCATAGAGTACAAAGTTCCCTTTTGTATGTACCTGACCAGGCATATGCAGCAACTAGAGCGACCTTAGGGGTTCCTTACAAAAAGAATACAAGGTGTAATTAACCTGCCTTATGCAGAGCATGTTAAAGCCTTTTCCCTCTACTCAGTCTCCTATAGATTGCTGAGGGGTGATCTGTGCCTGGCTTATAAGTCATCCAAAAACAACTCAAATATGAATTTTCTACATATTCGTAAGTCAAAGAGTACCAGAAATACAAGGTCTATGGACCTGAATTTTGTCTGTGACTTAAACAGACCATGCTGGAGAGACAGATATGTGTCTCAGAGACTGCAGGTCCTATGGATCAGGTTTTCCATCCATGTAAAGCTGAGTTTGTCTATTAAACAAAAAAAAAAAAAAAAAAACACTGAGCACTGCTGTAGCTGCCAACTTTTTTTCTTTATTCAATACATTCTGGTACCTCGGCCTCACAGGCCTTCAATGGAATACCTTCATAAAATCCCAGCAGCTATTTATATTCCATCTCGGTATTAATTCATCCACTTAATTAAACAATTTAATCAATTACACAATTATTTACTTTAAATGTTAAGCAGCTTAGAATCCAAAGATGTGCCCCCCACATATTTACACACTTACATATTATAATGGTTAAATTAAATACATTAACCCAACACAGGGTGAAATTCTCGAATGATATTTTTAAATAACATTTTTTTCTTTATAAAACAATGCACATTCATATTTTCTACTATACTTCAATAAACGTATACAATTAAACACATAAAAATAGATTTCAACCTACCCCTCATTTATTCATCCATTAATTTTTAATTATTTTTATATATATATATATATATATATATATATATATATATATATATATATATATATATATATTGTTTATATAAATATTTATATTACACTCAATACATTCATTCTGAAATGAACTAACCAAAATCCATTTGAATTAACATTTAGATGCCCCAATCAATATCCAGATTGAGACCCCTAGGATATAAAGTGCCTAAATATACTATTAATTTTTGTTTCCAATTTAATCAATTTTCTTTTAAACTCATAACCCCCTATTGTTTGTTCTTCAAAGGGTTTTGCTAATACACTAAAGAAAAAACTATCTACACTACCCCCATGTGTGTCACAAAAATGCTGCGCTACTGGGCTATCCATTCTCTTATTTCTAACATCGCCCAAGTGCTCCAATATTCTAAGTTTCACCTTTCTTTTTGTTTGCAATACATACCATTTACAAGGTGTACATCCACATCCAATGATGTATACTACACCACATGAATTACAACTAAATTAATTTTTTTACCAACAACTTTTTTCCATTTATCATCCAACCATCAATATTTTTTAATTTGTCACATACTTTGCAGACCCCACATGGAAATACTCCCTTCCTTTCTAATATATCAACATTATTTCTTATTCTTAACAGCTCTTTTAAATTGTTAAATCTATCATATGAAAAGGTAACCTTCTCTGGAAATAACTTTCCCACTACTTCATCCCTACTTACAACTGGCCAAAGATCATTCACTAGCCCCTAAGAACCTCAGAAAGTGGGGAGAATTTGTTCACAAAGAAAAGGGTTTCTACACTTACCTCTTCCCTTTCATTTTTCCTAATAACCTTTACATATTGAATAGAGAAACTACTTTTTCTTTTATAACTCATATTTCCCTTTAATTTATTTAATGCTTCATTTATATATTCCATGCTATAACCTCACCTTAATAACCTTTTTTTAACTAGATCAAATTCCATCTCCAGCATTTTCTTATCAGAGGTATTGGTCATTATTCTCCTAAACTCACCATAAGGAAGAGATTTTATCAAATGATCAGGATGAGCACTGCCAGCTTCCAAAAAGGTATCCGCAGCTGTTTCCTTATGGTATGGTTTGTACTGCAAAACACCATTTTCATCTACATAAAATTCTACATCCAAAAATTGCATTTTGTTACTATTAGTTCTATAGGTAAATTCCAAGCCATATGTGTTTTGACTAAGTAATTCCATAAATTGATCAAATTCATTACTTTCCCCCTACACACAAAAATCAAATCATCAATGAACCGTTTAAACAAAATCACATTGTTCTTAAAAAATCTGTAACATATACAAACATATGTTCAAAATGTGCCATAAATAAAACTGCATAAGAAGGGGCAAAAGCAGCCCCCATTGCAGTTCCTTCCAATTGCAAATAATAATCCTTTTCAAAAACAAAATAATTATGCATCAAAGCAAATTCTAATAACTGACAAATATAAGTGGTTTTGGGGCCCTCACCCAACATTGTAACCACTGCTTCTAGACCCATCTTGATATAGATATTGGTGTACAGAGACTTAACATCCACACAGGCCAGATAAAGGTTTGGGTTCCACTGGATCTTCTTTATATCTTCCAACACATGAGAGGTATTTTTAACATATGATTGTATTCTGGGGAGATAGATTTTTAACTGGGAATCAAAAAAGATGCCTATATTTTGTAAGAAAGAACCCACCCCTGAGACTATTGGTCTACCAGGGGGTTTAGTCATTGACTTTTGGATTTTGGGAATAACAAAAAATCTGGCATCTTTTGGATGTTTCAAATACAACTTTTTACCATCTGCATGAGCAAAGAAACCCAGTCTTTCTCCCCTTTCTAATAACTCCAACAACCTCCCATTGAACTCTTTTACTGGATTGGCAGGTAACTTTTTATAAACTTTGTCATCTGACAACAATTCCAAAGCCATATTACTGTAATCCCTTCTGTTTAAAATCACCCAATTCCCACCCTTATCCGCCTGTGTGAATGCATATTGGCTAGTAACAGCACGTAACTGTTTTAAGGCTAACCATTGCTCTCTGCTCAAATTCCATGCTTTATGGCTTGACATAAGCTTGCAATATGCAAATTCAACCTGTTTATACAATGCACATTCAAAAACATTGATTGCATTTATGTTCTTTGGGGGAACAAAAGAACTGACATAAGGCACCTTAGGTATTTTTAATTTACCATATCCAGTTGAAAAACCAACATTAGTTGCACTATTTCTCTCCCATTCATCTTCCACACTTTCATTCTCAAAATCCCAAAAAACAAATGGATTGTCATGTAAAGTAATGTCCAACAAAGAATCTTCCATGATATCAGTATCAGGCTCAATCAAAAGGCTTGCTTAATTTTCCTGTAAACAATGTTGTTTTTTGGTGCCAAAAAACACCCTCAAATTTAACTTTCTACAAAACACTTTAATTTCAATAACTTCAACTAATGAAGGAAAAAAAGTTGGCACATATTTCGTGCCTTTAAGCAAGACACTTGTCATTGCCTCAGATAACACAGAATCAGAAAGATTCACAATGTCCAAACTCTTTTTGACTTTACTTGTTTCATTCCCTGTTATGTCTCTCAGAACAAATGTACTCAAAAAAACTTCATGTTCAGTTATCGAAGAAGTCAAGAGAAGGTTGAAGTTAAAGTCACAATTATTCACCCTCTGCGATAATAAATTCCCTTCTAGGTTCTCTGGGAGAATGCTATCAACTGACTGAACTGGACATACCTTAAACTGCCCCACTTGACAGCTTAATTCCTTCTCCCCTTTCCCTGGAACATTCTTCCTCTTTCTTTCACCCGATTCTGGTCTTCCACAACTACTCCATCATCTGTAGACGCTGCTCCTTCAAACGCTCTACTAACGTCCTCAAAGGACACACTCTTCTGCCGATTGGGTGCCAATTCACCAGATGATACCGACGTCTCTCGCAAGATTGGACCCAAACGAGATCTTCCTCTTCTGAAGCTTGTTTGCCTGGAATGCCCTCTGTTTCCTTTTCGTTGCCAAGAAAAAATTATACTACTGCTATAATCAGTGATATCATGCGATAATTTCTTCTTTTTTCTAGCAACCACATCTATTTCCATTTTTTCAACACCAGATTTTATTTCAAGCAATTTACTGGAATAATTGGCCTCTGAGGTGTCATTAATTAATGTCTCTTGCAATTGAATAATATTTTTCCGCACCTTCTCGTGGGCATGAATATTTCTCTTAATGAGAATCTTTAGCCAGTTAGTAGTACAAGCTAAAGACACAGATTTCCATTCTTCCAGGAGGTCAAATTCCTTCTCTAAAAAATCATATGCTGGAAGTCTGTCAATTCTTAATCCTCTAGAGTTAAATTCATGTCCACATATTTTTGAAACAACTTAATGTCATAATATAGTGACACCTCCTTCTTCAACAATATTTCCAGTTGCTCATACCTTTCATCTATTCGACAGTCCATTCCCAATGACCATGGATCATTTTCCAACATTTTATTATCTCTCTCCTTTCACATCTCTGAACGTCTATACTTGCCCATTTCAGTTTGTGTTTTAAAAACACCTGGAATAGCAGAAACTCCATTCAATGACATGATGCAAACACCAAACCACACAAGTTCCAAAACCTGGAACACAGGAATCTCCTAAAACAAAAAAAAAAAAAACACTGAGCACTGCTGTAGCTGCCAACTTTCTTTCTTTATTCAATACATTCTGGTACCTCGGCCTCACAGGCCTTCAATGGAATACCTTCATAAAATCCCAGCAGCTATTTCTATTCCATCTCAGCATTAATTCATCCACTCAATTAAACAATTTAATCAATTACACAATTATTTACTTTAAATGTTAAGCAGCTTAGAATCCATAGATGTGCCCCCCACATATTTACACACTTACACATTATATCATGGTTAAATTAAATACATTAACTCAACACAGGGTGAAATTCCCAAATGACATTTTTAAATAACATTTTTTTCTTTATAAAACAATACACATTCATATTTTCTCCTATACTTCAATAAACTTATACAATTAAACACATAAAGAATACATAAAAAATACATTTCAACCTACCCCTCATTTATTCATCCATTAATTTTTAATTCTTTTTTATATATATATATGTTGTTTATATAAATATTTATATTATACTCAATACATTCATTCTGAAATGAACTAACCAAAATCCATTTGAATTAACGTTTAGATGCCCCAATCAATATCTAGATTGAGACCCCTAGGATATAAAGTGCCTAAATATACTATTAATTTTGTTTCCAATTTAATCAATTTTCTTTTGAACTCATCACCCCCTATTGTTTGTTCTGGTGATCTGTGCCTGGCTTATAAGTCATCCAGAAACCCCTCAAATATGAATTTTCTACATATTCGTAAGTCAAAGAGTACCAGAAATACAAGGTCTAGGGACCTGAATTTTGTCTGTGACTTAAACAGACCGTGCTGGAGAGACAGATATGTGTGTCAGAGACTACCGATCCTATGGATTAGGCTTTCCATCCATGTAAAGCTGAGTTTGTCTATTACTCAGTTTAAGTGCAACCTAGACCAGTAGATGGGGAATTGGAAATTTACACTGGGTCTGCCACCCTTGTCCCTTATGGACAGAGGTAGTTTATAAATGCCTGGCCCTCAATGTCCTATTCAGATGATGACATCATTATTCTTTTGGGGAAACCTTTCTAGGCTTAGAAAGCCCCTAGTAACAATCTATGAATCTATGACAACTTTCAGTAACTTGTATGCAACATGGAAATATGTATAGGTAACATTAAATGCCTACAGGTGTAGGTGGATATAACTACAGAAATATCTGGCAGTTTCACTAGGGTTTAATGAGTTAAGTTGCCCTCCCCTTATAAAAAATTGATATTAGAAAATGCTTGGAGTGTCATCCCATCTGCTTGTACTAGTCATCACTACAAGACCATATTAGGAAGGCCCTTCCCTTAGTGCTAGCTACCCACATTTCATATTGAGTTTCCACCTATTTGGTCATGGCCATGAATATGTGAATACTATAATCTCCATATAGCTTTCCCATACAACCCACTGAGTGAATCCTAATTATGCATATTCCACACCTAGATCAGAAAAGGAACAATCAAACCCTCCATCTCCAACTTTCTCACACTTGGAATCCTTAGACAATGTTTAAATTGTTTGATGTTCACTGAAAAAACTCTTTTTGGGGCCAATGATTCCAAGTGTGAGAGATACAGCTATTTACTGAAATAAAAAAGAAAGTTTGCCATACACACAATTGTGAATACTCCCTCTGCCTCCAGCAGAACTCATGCCTAGCTACAAGCCCCTGTGCTCCTCAAATCATTTATTTCTTTTGGACAAGTACCTGGAAACAACACACTACATACCCAGAGTCACTGAGCACAAATCACAAGGATGCAACCTAACAACTCAACTGTTAAATCTGTTCCTAAATCCAAAACAAAACATTATGGAAAATCCCTTATAGTAGGTGATTTGCGTTTATATCACGTTATCGAAAGATGAAAATAGCGAACGCTATTTCATCGGCCCCAAAACATCTAAACATGAAAATATCGAACATTCAGAACAGTGAATTTTTTCCCATGGAAAAAATTTGCTGCTCAGCTACATACAGACAACACAAGCACATCAAACAAACAGCAACCACACACATACACTTAAATTCCTACATCTAACGCTACACTAAACTAAACATACACTACTATCTACCCACTTACCTTAACCTAAACCCTAACCCTAAGGTCCGTCACTATCGCACACTCACCTAACCCGTGCCCTAACCCTAACTCACTTAAACCACCCCTAACCCTAAAGTCTGTCACTATCGCACACATGCCTAACCCGTGCCATAACCCTAACTCACTTAACCCGCACCTAACCCTAAAGTACAAACAATCACACACTTACCTGAACCCAACCCGTAACTTTCCACCACATCGCTAAGAATAGCAAAGCCACAGAAACGGCCAACCCAATTCTTTCCCCGAAGAAAGAATTTACTTTTCTGCAGCTTCGCTATTCTTAGCGTTCGCTGAATAGTGTTCGATATCAGAACATTCGAAGTTTTAATACTTTGATGTTATGATACAGACCCGGTGATTTTGATTAGATGCATTGCCTTTGCACTCAAAAATCGCAAGAGAGGGAATCATAGTATCCTAACTCCCTGGAACACAGATTAGAGATGCCACTAAGCCAACAAATGTACCTGGGGTTCTCATAATGATTTTGGCTTTACAGCTGTGCATGTCAGAATCAATGTTAATGGATGTTCTTGTCTCCCTGTGATGTAGACGGATATGGTTAATGTCATGGATGCCCTTACCCAGTCTGATAAATCCACTACAGTCACTGTGACCCTTACTTCATTGAGGTAAGTACCTGAATATGTAGAAAAGATTATGGTATTCACCTGTGAGGTTAGATTATGGTAGGTATAAAACCAAGGATACTGGAAGCCATGGTAATTACACTTTCACTTTAAAGCCTTTTCTTAGATATTTGCATTAGCAAGTGTAATTAATTAATTGGTTTAGAACATGTGACTTTTTAAACCTTTATATATGGTTTTAGTTTATAAGTTGAATATTGCCTGAAGAAGCCTGTTGGCGAAAGTTTTAAACTTACAAAATGAATCAACGTTTTTACTGTGGTTTTGAGGATCCTTGTTTTTATTCTTATTCTCATATTGCTGGAGGTTCTGGATTTATGACGGTCTATTGTTGTTTTTGCTTTTACAGGTTAGATTATGGTATTCATCCAGTAGAATTCACTGCCTCTCCACTTGGCAGGAAATGTGTGAGACCCAGATCTGCTTTGCAAGGGATGGGATACATCTCTCCTCAAATGGAGTTAATGTACTGAGTAGACTCTTTTCTTAGTTTAGTGTATTTCTAGGTGTCCTCAAATTAATGGATATTCGAAGCTAAAATTTGCAGAAAACAAAAAGGTGAATGTGGGACTCATCAACAGCCTAAAAGACTAAACTGCCAACAAGATTACATTGTCTTTGAGGAAATGAGGATATATGATGTCACAGAGATATTGTTCAAAGACCCACCTTTGTTCCACAAATAGCTGATTATGATTTTTTCCACTCAGTCTGGTCTATCAGCCAACAAAGTTATGGATCCATGTTTATAAGTTATTACTTCAAAAGTAGGTTTATAGAAACGATTCGTGGGCATGAAGTGCTCCACACCCGGGTTATCAGAGAAACCACAAACTGCAATTGTGTAACTTGGTCTCATACCCCTTCCACATCATTCCAAAAACATGACAACTTCCTTGATAAATATATAACCCCCTCCAAAACTGAAAATACTTTTAGTGACCTAATTTATCAATTCATTAAATGGGAGAACTCTGCTTTAGCCAATAATCATTCACAAACAACACGAGACTTCATAAACTTTAACAATTTCAAAAAAATTCCAAAAATGCCAATGGGGAAAACATTAGATATAACCTTGACAAACATCCCTGTCAACTGTGCTGATCTAAATGTTTTTATACACCTATTTTGCTTGGATCACAATTCTTTGACACCCATGATGCCACTGGTTTACAAGCAGAAGTTCAAGATCCACAACCTGAAATCCCACATTCATGAGATGATCATATCAAACAGCAACAAATGCCTGGACTCAGAATTTCAGACTCCCAGACTTGCCCCAGACTTGGGATTTCAGGTTGTGTTCTTTGAGTTTCTAATAGTAAACCACATCCAAAATATCCTAATAAAAATGATACCATCTTTAAGGCTTTTTTCCAGTGGTAACTATGGTGTCCTGAACAATCACCCTGCATCAGTCGGTTGGGACTGCATATTAAGCCCCCACACAAGGCTTCGTTTGAAGGAAAACTTGCCATCAAGATGGATAATAATGGCCATCTGCAACCACTTCTGAAAAAAATGAAGATGAAGAAACAAGAATTTAGTATTCTACAACAAAATAGAATCATACTCACAGAGCCAGCATATATAGCTAACATAGCATACAAACATGGAATATATTTCAGACCACAGTAGGAACCTCTGTCCAAGGTTTCTTTTTGCAACATGATTCCATCCAAAAATTACATTGGAAATGATCATATCTGCACCCATTAAGATCAAACACTCCATTTCCATGGGACCAGATGTGATAGCCTTATGCACAGTCCCAAATAAACTTTAAAAACGATATTAGTATCTTATGTCTGGAAGCTAGGTTTCCTGGTCCCATGCCACATGGGAAGCCTTTCCACAACCCCCAGTAATTACAGACCAATCAGTCTGACAAGCATATTGTACAAGAAAATGGACTGATTCATCCCAAAATGTATTCAGGTAGACACAATAAGCCACTTTTTTCATGTCCTAATCCACTATGGTTTTGCCAAAGGCAGACCTTTTATGTTTAGCACCATACATTTTTGGAGAGAATTGTCAGTGACCTAGATAAAACTTTACCTGTCTGTACAGCTTACCTTGAGTTAATTAAAGCATTTTGCACCCTATAATTAAATCATACTTATGCTGAAGGATCTTCTTCTTCTTCTTTTGGCTTTTTCCCAGTTAGGGGTCGCCACAACGGATCACCTGTCTGCTCATGATTGCCAGTGGAGTTTTTATGGTGTTGAGTTGCCAGCCCAGTGCCCAACCTTCCACATAAGGCACACACATGCACACACTCACACCTAGCACCAATTTAGAGTGTCTAATTCACCTACAGCATGTCTTTGGGATGTGGGAGGAAACCGGAGCACCCGGAGGAAACCCACACAACCACAGGGAGGACATGCAGACTCCTCACAGAAGGCACCGCAGCCGAGGATTGAACCGAAGAACCTCTTGCTGTGAGGCGGCAATTCTAACTGCTGCACCACCGCGGCTACCCCCATACTGATGCTGAAGGATATTAAGGTAAATTAAACCATAATAACTTGAGTCCACAATTGGCTACATGGTCAAACACAACATTTTAGAATAGGAGAATTCCTGTCATCATCAACATCCACTGTCACCAGTGGAGTCTTTCATGGCTCTGCCTGGGACCACTTCTCTTTGTTATTTTTTTCTCAGATGTCATAACTGTCAGAAATGTTTGGTTCATCAAATAAGCATTTGACTGCAGATTTGAGAATATTGTTCCTAACTGTCTTGACACTATGTCCCTTCAAACAGCACTTAACATTACATATGAATGGAACAGTAAAAATTATCTTGCATTCAGTGTCAAAAAATATAGCATTCTGGTGTGTGGCAAAACCCCACACAAGTTTTATGCAATATTGATGGACACCATCTAAAGTTGACAGCAGAGTTAAAGACATTGGAGTCCTTGTAAAGGATGAGCATTTATCTGTTACCAGTATAGCCATTCTGCCCACAAAGCATACAGACTTGCTCGACTTCTCCTCCATGTAGTTGAGAGATGGGCCAGATAAGTCAACAAACTATTTATACAGCTCTTATAAGACCAATTGCAGAATATTGTACCTGGTTTTGTAACATAGTCACATGCCATTTGGTGTAACTGAAGAAGGCACAAAGGTTTAAGACAAAGAGAAGTTAAAGACTTCATGGCTTGCCTTACAGGAAAGACTACAACAAATCTATATCTGTTCTGTATCACCGCCTTCTCAGGGATGATCTGCACCTGACATATAGAGCATTAAAGTTTCTTATTTTAGCTTTTTGCAGTAATTACACTTTTGCAATGTAAAGTGGTATTTCTGTTTCTAAAATATCCAGTTTTTCTTTAATTTCTTCATTAAACCTATATTTATTAAGTTTAATAAACTAGTGTTTGCATTTCATTTCTGTTGAACACCTGCAAGGTACTTCCTGAGTCTGAGTCATGTGATCCTATATTTTGATGATGCAATAATAGAGTGAACAGCATACAGTGGATAGGCATGTTTCTGTAGTCTGAAGCAGATTTCATCCCATAAAGTAACACAGACTGCAGTACAATCAATCAGTCTTTCAGTTAGGTAATCAGACAATAAATCAGTAACTGACTGCATGCATTTATATTCAAATAAAATGTCACAAAATAGAAATGGAATGGCTAAGATTCATAGTAAAGCATATGCTACTTGACATACAATGTATATAATATTACTAAACAGTTGTCTGCTATGGATGATCCCTCAAGAAGAAAACTAGGGTATGTAAATCACTGCAATGATAGCTTACAGTAAAGTGTGAGAGAGAGAGAGTGTGTGTGTGTGTGTGTGTGTGTGTGTGTGTGTGTGTGTGTGTGTGTGTGTGTGTGTGTGTGTATACATGTGTGCATTGGTGTGTTATATGTTGACTGGATTACTGCTGGAATGAAAAATGTTCATTGAACTGAATGGGTTTCTCACTAAGGCTGACACTCCACATGTATGTGGGACCAGGTACTGCAGGGCAATCCCTGGTGAAGCTAGACTACCTGTAATATCATAGTCCATATACAAGTGGAGCTGTAGTAGAACCAATTTTGTTGAGTGCAAGTCTTTCCCCAAACTCCTGTGGCTGGGGCTCTCAGTGTTCTAGTTTTAAAAATAGATTAAATTATCTAATGAACTAGCACCCTGCATACACAACCCTCATCCTGAACAGAAAGAATCCAGGTATGATAGCCAAGCTACCCTACAGGTAGAATTTATGCAATGGATTTGGCCATGCAGTCCCATCTTTATGTCAGACCTGGTTCTCTGCCATCAATACCAATCTTGACATACAGGTAGAGCTGTGGCACCAGAGAACATCAACAAGACAGCTGAAAAGCCCAGTCCTGCAGTACATTTTGACCATGCTCAGAACAGAGTGAGAGATTCAATAACTGACCGGAGTTCCGCTGTGGCGACCCCTAGCCCGGGAAAAGCCGGAAAGACATTACTAGGATGCAAATGAACCTCAGTACCTGTTCGCAACATGGCGAGACTTCCTTTAATTCAATACCTTTACGTATTATGTTACAGTTTCCCACTTATGGCATCATCAAAAGGTTTGGTCAGTTGACACAGAATCAGGGAATAATTTGACAACTGCTTAGCATACAGTAATACAAATACACTTTTTTAACTTAATAAATATAGGTCCACTGATGTAACTAAAGTAAAAACTACATGTTTTAGAATCAGAAGGCCCACTTTATATGATGAGATATAATTGCAGCAAAAAGCAGTAGTAAAACATTGCATTTGATCCTTATGGGACTCCTTACTATTTGAAAACTTTTGCTTTTAAAACACAGCAACTTCATATCTCAGTGCCTTTCACTCCTATAGAATCAACACACCTTCCCAAATAAACTTAGTCCATCAATTCATGCATTCAAGAAGGAATTGGATGATTACATTGGCACCGGCAAGGTCCAACATGGGATCCAGAGCGTCAAGGTTCCTCAATAGCTAATAAGCCTTCAGCTTGATCACCAAAACTATAGATCTATGAAATGCCAGTTAACTATCTCCGTCACAATCCACACTGTACTGAAATAACCATGTCTGTCATAATCTGCACTGCACTGTACTGAAATAACCTTATCCATCATTATCCGCACTGTACTAAACTCTCTTCAGTCTTTTTCTTCAGGCCTTCCCTAAGTTAATCACTTTTACCTGATAATCAAATAATCCATTTTTAGTCTCTCCTTTCATATTTTAAAATTAAATCATTCCCAAGCATACACACACACACACACACACACACACACACACACACACACACACACACACACACACACACACACACACACACACACACACACACACACACAAATCCTTTGTAGTTTTCACCACTTTATTTTGTGTGTATTGTTTCCAGATTCTTCATTTTAATGGATGCCAATATTTCTTTACCTAATTTAATATCTACAGACACTAAATGGAGTAAGCGTTGGTTCTAGGTGATTTGGTCACATTGACTAATATTGATGTGACACCAGACCCCACGTAAAAATGGGAAAAAGGGGACATTGAAGATGATGATGATGATGATGATGATGACCCCACTTAATTCATGCCTTGCCTCTCCCATCTTCCAAAGACAAAGTTAAAAAATATCAACCTATGTGACAGTACCTTGGACTTGTAAAAAAAAGTATTATTTTGCTAAATACGTCTTACCTGATATTTGGTATCATGGGATCATACATGAACAAAAATTCTTATCCTATTTTACTTCTTTATAAATCTGTATATATAGCTCTACCTGGTACTATTGCTACAACATTAACAATATAAACACTTATGTTTATAAATTACTCTAGCTCATATCATTTTCTTCACTAGTGACCACAGGTATTGACCTTCAGAAAGTCTCGGCCTTCTTTTTCTTTATAAAGTGATTGTCACATGAGTATATTATGTCATGCTTGTCATACTTTAATTATTCTAATATTATTGTCACAAAGCATTTAGCACTTTCCTTACTAGTAATATCAGTCTCAAATCTAATCATGTTAAGTTTGAGGGTATAGAGGACAAGCACGCATCATACGGAGTGCAGACGACCTGCCCCCCAGAAACACAACCCATGTTGAAAAAAGAGTTATTCATTTTGTTTGTGATTGGCTTGCTTTTCATTTTTCAGTTAAATGGCATTTGCTTATCTAGTATATATGACAGATGAATGAGTGATAGCATTTTATTATTGTGCAGCATATTATTCTGTTTAATAATGACATAAGCTGCTGCTATTGGAGTAATTTATACTCTTCTTATTTAATACTTTGTGTAATTTTGGTAAATTCAGTCTGATGTTTGTTTCTGCCAGGCACTGTCTTTCATTCTTTTTGTTTTGATATTTTTATAGACATGAGTCTTTAGACTTAGCACAATACATGCAGTATCCCTTGGGAAAACTGTGGTGAATTAATTCATACAGCACTGAGTCCCATGACAGATAATCTCCTAAGCACTGCAGCATTTGTCGTCACAGTGATTTGGTATGACAAGTGGATAGTCACATAAAAATGTAACCTCATTTGTCCAGAAGTCTACTAGATATTTAAAGTCGTAGGGGGAATTCAATGAAGCCTATACGGCCATTTTTGACCATGTGTGCTTTGCTGTGTGATGAACACATGGCTGCGGATATTTTTAGATTCAATAAACTCTGTACTGCAGTGAACATTCACGCACAAACATGGCAATTTCCATGGCATACAAATTACAACATAAGTAGCTGAACTGTATGCTAATGAAGCAAACCAAGATGGTGGAGTGATTCAACAAGCAGCCTTGTAGACTCTGTGCTCATGTTGCCCATGTATTTGAAACTTTTCCAAATACAACCACGGAAAAGAGTGTATACGGAAACAAGAGCAAGTAAAAGTCCCTAGAGTTGTACAGGACTGACCGTAACATGTAACCCCACACACATTATGACATTATTAAACATAATGGGTGCTAGAAAATTAGATTAGCAATAGCAAAAGTTCCTTTTTAAGTGCCATGCATAAATGCAGCTTTGTACCCCCATCCCTAAATGAAGAATATACTCGTAACTAATGTAGACAGCTAACAGTGTAATCCTCGTGAAACAGACTATTTATACTGTCATATAAGCATATGCAATATATATATATATCTGATGGAATACAGTCAAATTTTATCCAAACCTGTATTCCTCTGTGCAGATATATAATGAAGTAATGCTCTCTCTTGTGTGTACAACATTGGGCTCTCCTTCAGCCTTCAGTTTTCCTGCCTAAACAGTTATCAGCCATGTAGATTCAGGGCTATCAACATGGTGAAGATGCAAATGAGCTCAAAACTCATTAAAATTGCTGAATCCCCAAAAATTGTAACCATGTAGGGATGGTCACTTCATGTAGGCTCTTCTACAGTATTCATTTTCAATGGATGGCAACAGTAAATAATGACATCAAGGAGGTGTACATCTTAGTCTGTGAAGTGTGAAAGTGCATGTAAGCAGTGCACAGTTCACAAGTTCTGTTCCATCCGCTTTATTGTTTGTTAAAATGTGTCATTTCTGCCCATTTTAAGTTGTTGTTGTTTTTAAAAACAATGTTATCATTGCTTGCATGATGAGGCTCTTAGTGCAAACCCGGGAAATGGAGGAAAGAATGACAGGTTTCACAGTGCTTGTCATATAACTACTCCTGTGGCAGCATGTGTACGCATAGGGTAGAGTATAGATGGTCATGGATTCTAGTACAGGGTCTGCATCCTTTCCTTCACTTTTTGAGCTGTATGCTTGCACAGTATCACAGGAACAGAGGGGAAGTAATAACAATATTACCTGTGTTTACCTTATCTGAGTGTCGGTGCATGCAGCTGTGTGGAGATGTGCATCACTCATTAATGAGCACCAGCGGAGTTAATATATTCAGTTAAACAGCAGATGTTTTTCATAGGTGCTAATTACAGCATAAGCATGTGATTTTCAGTATGGTGGAGTTATTCAATAAGCTATAAAGCATCCATGTAGCCTCCATTCTGTTTTTTCCTGAATACTTCAATACCATGGGAGTAGAGACAAGGACATTTTAGCCCTGAAATAAAATTGTGTCAACTGCTGCATTTGCAAGGTAAGTCCTGAACCTAGAATGTATTCTTTAATAATATTACGGCATATCCTTGTATTTCTTAACTTGGTGCAATAATCAAGTAAACAGTGGTGGATATGTACAGAAAGTACCTTAACACGTGACAGTAGACACTTATTTTACTTATATGGGTCCATTACTAAGTTTTTCTTATTTTTCTCATTTTAATTGCACTTTTTGTATGATGTGCCACATAATGCAAACAGTGGAAGTGGGGGACAAATAAATTTCAGGTCTGGCTGTGTTTGGTTTGTGTGAAGTGTGGTGGACCACCTAGACAGACAGCCAAAAACAGAAACCAGATGCATTCAGTAAATGCCCTTGGCCATCGTGAAAACCCAGCCTGGAATACAGGTGGTACTGGCTTCTAAAGCAGAGTGTTCAACCTTTGTTTTATTGTCATGACATTCCAGTTTACAGCAATTAAGTCAACACAGACAACTGTTTCCTCAACATTCTTGTGGCAACAAGTGTAAGTGTAGAACTGCAATAGACATACTCCCAGGTTTGAATACAGCATATTCTATGCACTATTATTTTTACTGATGGAGTAATCTATGTATTACCACATTTATCATCAAATGTATGAGTGTGGGTATACTGGGTACTATAGCCTTGTAATGTATTCCTGCTATCTGGACTGGCACGGCTTTAAGTTTTGTGAAAAACATATATACAAATGCCTATATATGCAGTTCCTTGCCACTGTGGCATTCTGCTTGTCAGGCATTAGCAACGCAGCTCACATTCGCTCGCTGCTTACCTACATGCAAACAGGTGTAACTCGCATGCATATACACTTTGTTAACCATTGCGCAAATCCACTGCTCACTTTGCTATGAAACTGTATATATGATGCTGTCTTATTGGTGTTTATTGTTCATTTCTGTTGTATGACATAACACTACATGTGGAAACATTGCAAACAGAGGGCACAATCTAACTATATGTCATATATTTACAATACATCCATGTGTTGCCCCCCGCCCCACCAAGCAGTACAACCCTGGGGCCTCAGTATTTTTTCCACACATTTATCAACCACACTTCAAAGTGTAAAATATAAGGCTGTGTGCTCCCTCATGGACAGGGCCAGTTGGTGGTGTTCATAACCTCACTCTCCTAAACTCAAACATCCAACTATGCTCAATAAGGGTACTTGTGTTTTTACACAGCTAGGCTTCAACACATCCTAGTGCTGTTATGCTATTGACATCATATGAACCTATGAATCTGTGTGCCTATGCAGGCCTCCCAATCTGTTTTCCCCCACATGGCCTGCTGATGTCATCTACTATAAATTTACCTGCAATCTTATATAACTCAGACTTGTGCTGTGGCACTTGTGTAAAGTACCAAGTTCTGTAGCCTGTGTACTTAGATAGGTAGGGGTTCTGTTCTCACTGCATTTGACTGTGTGTGTGTGTGTGTGTGTGTGTGTGTGTGTGTGTGTGTGTGTGTGTGTATGTGTGTGTCTAGCCAGAAGAACAAGTGTGGGTCTTGCAGTTACCACCCCAATCCCATAAATTGACAGTATTTGATATTTGTACCTGCCTACAGATTAATTCTAGGTAGACCTCCTAACTTCTTCTCTCCAACATGTACTGCTTATATCATCTACTATAAATTGACCTGAAGCCATATAAAAGTCAGACTTATGCTGCGGAACTTGTGTAAAGTACTGTGTTTTGTAGTGTGTATACTTAGGCAGGGGTTCTGTTCTCACTGCAGTCAACTCTGTGTGTGTGTGTGTGTGTGTGTGTGTGTGTGTGTGTGTGTGTGTGTGTGTGTGTGTGTGTGTGTGTGTGTGTGTGTGTGTGTGTGTGCCTAGCCAAAAGAGCAAGTATGCATCCTGCAGTTACTGCTCCAATCCCATATATTGACAATATTATGATACTTGCACTTGCCTACAGATCCATTTCAGGCAGGCCTCCCAACTTCTTCTCTCCAACATGCACTGCTGATGTCATCTACTATAAGCTGACCTGTGGCCATGTAAAAGTCAGACTTGTGCTGTGGTACTTGAATAAAGTACTGTATTCTGTAGTCTGTACACTTAGGTAGGGGCTCTGTTCTCACTGTAGCCAACTTGGTGTGTGTGTGTGTGTGTGTGTGTGTGTGTGTGTGTATGTGTGTGTGTGTGTGTGTGTGTGTGTGTGTGTGTGTGTGTGTGTGTGTGTGTGTGTGTGTGTGTGTGTGTGTGTGTGTGTGTGTGTGTGTGTGTGTGTGTGTGTGTGTATGTGTGTGTGTGTCTAGTCAGCACAGTAGGCATGCTATCCTACGGTTACTTCTCCAATGGCATGGCTTGCCTGTATTTTGATACTTGCACAGGTCTACACATCCATTTTATGCAGCTCTCACAACCTCTTGTTTCCCACATGCCATGCTGATGTCATCCACTATAAGCTGACCTGCAGCCATGTAAAATTCAGACTTGTGCCATTGCACTTGCATAATGTAGTGTGTTCTGTAGTCTGTGCACTTAGAGAGATAGGGGTTCTGTTCTTACTGCAGCAAACTTGGAGTGTGTGTGTGTGTGTGTGTGTGTGTGTGTGTGTGTGTGTGTGTGTGTGTGTGTGTGTGTGTGTGTGTGTGTGTGTGTGTGCGTGTGTAAGAGAGAGCTGTTACTTGACATTACAGAGAGCATTTTACACAAGCACATAGGACACTGTTATTACCATATGCTCAACAGACAATGCTGATGTCATCATCTATATCAGATTATTGCATATGCAGTCATTCCACCAGAGCATGATCAGACACTGGCCTGGAGGCCAGGCAGATGTCACCTCATCCAATACCAGACAGATTACAACAACATGTCCGGCTGCAGCATGTTTCTGGTGAGGTACATGAAAAAGACAGCATTAAATTGTATTACTGTTTTGATGTGATTGAACTACAGTGCTGTCATACAATCCTGAGATCTGAATGTGATGGCTTGACTTATGATGTGCACCATACATTTGTAGTCGAAAATCATTAAAGAAAAAAGTTAGAAAGTAATGAGACACATTGCAGTTTCTGACTTCACAACCGTCACAGGATCAAACAAGAATGATTCAAAGCAAGTAGAGTAACAAGAGCAACTATCCTTGTTTGTGCCATAACAGTAACTCAGCTTGGCTCCCTTTCAAAATAACAGTGTACCCTTGCATGTGCCATAACATGAACTCACCTTTGCTACCTCCCCAAAAAGAGCAGTCTATGCTTGCTTGTGCCATCCAGCTTATCCTTCATTTAATTGCAATTTCATATAAAAGTATTCACAGTTAATATCCTCACATATTTTAAGGTAAATGATATAGACTGGCTTCCACACTGCATGTCTCTGAGTACTGGTCAGATAACTGATGAATGATCAAGAAACACAGAAAGGTAGGACAGAGCTGTATATTTGCAAGTAATAATCATAGCAGATTGTGTGATCACTAAGTACATTATGTCCAAATATATTACAGAGAATAGAATTACAAATAACAGGTCATGTTTTGATATCAATGTACATTCAGTTGCACTTGGTTATGTGAGGAATTACTCCATTTCATTGCTGCAAAGCTGTTTGTGTGGTAATGATCGATAAAGCACCCATCTTGTTTTCAGAAGAGACATTGGAGTGAGAGTTAAAATCTGGACCTATATAGACATATCTCATGTGTACTAACATTTTCTTCTGTGTATGTCATAGATTGAGTTTCCTTATTTCAACTATTTCTCGGTTGTTTTTTTTTTGGGGGGGGGACTGTTTGCAAGATGCGCCACTTAACATAAATGTGTTTGGCTATCCTCATCTGGTTTGCATGGTTTGCACGAAGAGCGGCATTGCACAGACTGGATGAATGGACCACTCAGGTAGCAGACAAGACCCAGACAGTCACATACATAAACTGGATGCATTCAATTAATACTATTGGCCATTGTGCAAACACATTGCCTGCCAGTGCTCACTCTTGAGTACCATGTTTGTGTGATGGTAAGCAATGTGAAACATTTTCATATGTTGCAAAAATCAAAAAGTGTACATTCTTAGTAAGAGCAATACCTGCAATTGGCGAGAAAACATCATTCTACATTGGTCTTAATTCTGTGCTCAAAGATGGGGTGTTCAGGAGTCCAAAGTGTTTGTTGGACTCCTAATGACTGAATATAGGTCCAGGCTATTGCAGAAGGACTATTGTGGCTTGGATTGCAAGTCAGAGGCATGGGATAGTCTTGCCCTGGATTTGACCAGTGCTACCAGTATCCCTCACACTGGTGAGCAATGTAAGAATCACTACAGAGACCCCTGGATGAGGAAGAGGGACACCCTTGAATGTTGGATCGAGGAATGTAGGACTGGGGAAACTCCACAGATGTGTAAGCATCACTTTCATAGACTACTTGTCAGAGTTAAAAGCTATAGTCAGAACTGGTATTCATAATGGTATTCTGTTCTGTTTTTTCCACAGCCGTCACAGACCGAGAACTGAATGTGCAAACCCATGATGCTAGACTGGCACAGATGTGAGAACCATGTGGTATGCATACATCTGACCAGTACTGTTATTGTAGCATTAAAAGTAAAGACACCTTTTTTGGTTTATAACACAGTTGTATCAAATTGAGCTTGCATCTCTCAATTGTAACAGGAAACTATACAAGCATTAGTCTGTAAGTCAAAACAACAGTTCAGTATTAGAGAGTAGTCAGAGGTTGTGGGTTCAAAAAATACACTTCCCAAATATAAAATACTGTTAAGGTTTCATCAGAATTGCAATGTGACATCAGACCTCTGAAGCAGTGGCACCAATGGCCTGCTGTAAACTGTAATCAGTATAATTGGAGCAAGCATATGAGCAATATATACACACACATCAAGGATTGCTTGCTGCAATCTGTAGTATAATGCGCATAGGAGCTGAATAGTCTTAACAGTAAAAAGGTATTTGTTAGGAGTTGGTAGTCTTAAAAGTAGAGGTAACAGAATAGAGTCAAATAGATGTATCAATGCATTGTATGTCTCATATGAAGTTACTAATGTTCTCCCTTCTTTTTATCTCACTCCAACCCTTATCTTCTTTCTCTTTTTTTAAATTTTTTTATTTTTTTTCCCACACACAGTGGGGGGTAGGCCTGCCCCACAGGATCCCACTGCCCCCACTCCACTGGCTACAGCACCAAGGCCTAGCACGTCTGGGACACAACCTGGTAGCAGCCCCCCTGCTGCCCCTGCAGGTAGTTCTGCCCTGCAGGATAGGCCAGTGTTTCCCTGGAACAGGGGCAGAAGTGGTGATTTTATCACCTTCAATGAACTTTCAGGATTGGTGCATAGGATTGTGTGCCACACAGTTAGTGCATGCCTGCACTGGATGAAGACACTGCTCTCCATCATTGTAGTGAATAACAAGAGGAGACTGAGATATCAGACATTGCGGCCATTGGTGCAATGAGTGACATCCATGGGTTTGCAATTTCACCACCCTCACCACAATAATGCTGTTCACCCACCTCTTGTGTCCTTCACCAGTCCTGTGTCTTGTCTTGTATGTCTTGTCTGTCTGCGATTCCTTCCACACCTACCCAACCTACCCGACCCACACATACCTACGTCCCTTCCCCAACATTCTTCTCTCTCTCTCTCTCTCTCAAAAAAGAAAAGGGCACTTGTCCCAAAAAAAGTCACCTCATACATAGTTCTCCATTTTGCAAGCATGTCATCTTGACACACTTGATTGGGACCCATTGGCTATACAACATGATTGTGTTGTCATCACCCCTCTCTCTGGGGTTGACACTGCAAATTCAGATAATATTCTGCACATCTGAACACATTTTACTCTTGAGGAAATGGATAGCTATGGTTCTTTCCCACATTCCTCCTGCACATTCTTGCCCTCCTTTCACTTTGCTCTTCCCCCTGCTTGCTCCCCATTTCCCCACTTCCAGATATTTCTCATTTCTTTTCTTTAAAGTGTAACTGAGCGATGGTGTGCACTAATGAGCGGCTATTGCAAAAAGCATTTATAAATGTTATATAAGGCTGTATTGACAATCAGTACCATCTAGCCCAAAAACATAAATATTACTCCACTGAGTGCATGAACACATGCTGCCACAGAGTCAGTTAATTAGCAGGTATATTTTAGAGACTCCATACCAACTATCACACTTTAGAATTTTGTTTTACACATAAAAGTATGTGAAACTATTACATACACCTGGATTTGAAGCCAGTACCACCTGACCCCAAAAATGAATGGATCAATGCATTAACAGATGGTGCTTACAGACTCATTTGATTAGGAGCTGTATTTTAGACTGAATAGAAAATGGCAGACTTAGCTGCTGTTGCCTACATCTACTGTTTAACTGACTCTCTGACTGCAGGTATTAATTCACTTAATGCAGTGATACATTCCTTTTTTGGGCCAGATGTTACTGGTTCTGAATACAGCTGTAGCTAATGCATCAAGCTACTTTTGTATTAGCATTACTTAACGATGATGGGCTATGCGCACCGTAGTGCACTGATGCTTTATAAAACTAAATGGGTATTGAGCAATAATGCTTTATAAAACATTACTTGGGATTGCACAATGATGCTTCCTACAAAATTAATGGGGAAGATACAACATTGGTGATATGGGGAATACAAAGGGAAATCCTTGCAAAACTGTGACAGTTACTATTGATTGTATAAAATACATGTGCTACTTAACTGACTCTGTGGCAGCCTGTGTTAATTCATTCTTGTTGGAGGCAGATGTTACTGGGTTTGAATACAGGTGTAAGTAGTCATTTACAAGTGTGTATGATACTTTTAAATACATTTACTTATATTGCTACCATTCATTGTTGCTTCACATTGGTGGGTGATGCTCACCATTGCTCAATTATGCTTTAAGAAATGAAATGGGGAAGACAGGAAATGGTGAAATGGGGAGCAAGTGGGGGAAAAATAAAGTGAAAGGGGGGCAGGAATGTGAAGGAGGGATATAGGAAATAACCATAGCTATCCATTTCTTCAACAGTAAAACGTGATCATATATACAAAATATTGCCTGTATTTGGACTGTCACCTCCAGAGTTAGATGTGACCACAACACAATCATGGTGTGTGAAATGGAGAGCTATATATGGGATGAATTTAGTTTGGGACAGGTACCCTTTTTTTTTTTTAGAGAGAGAGAGGAATGCTGGGGAAGGGATGTAGATATGTTTGGGTCAGGTAAGTTAGGTAGGTGGGGAAGCAATGGCAGACAGACAGAACATACAAAAAAAGACACAGGGATGGTAATGAACACAAGAGATGGGTGAACACCATGGTTGGGAAGAGGGTGGGGAAATTGAGTTCCCACGCAGTACTTCTTGGGTGATAGAATCACCACCTCTACCACTGCTCCTGGAGGGAGCCAAAGACTTATCAACTGGGGCAGAACTACCTGAAGGACCAGGTAGTACAGGGACAGCAGAGGGAGTGCTGCCAGCTTGCACACCAGATGTGCTGGACAGTGGTGCTGTGGCCTGTGGAGTGGGGGCAGGAGGATTATGTGGGAGAGGCCTACCCCACTGTTCTGTGGGGGAAAAACAACAAATAAAAAAAAAAAAGAGAAGGTAAGTGTTGGGGTGAGAGAAAAAAAGGAGATCATTAGTAACTTCATATGTGACATACAAAGCATTGATACAATTATTTGACTCTATTCTGTTAACTTTATTTTTAAAACTACAAATTCCTAACACATTTCTTTATTACTTTTAAGACTGCCCAGTTCATAACAGATGCACACTAGAGTATAGATTGCAGCAAGCATATATTGTACATATGCATGTTCCAATTACACTGATTACTGTTAACAGCAGGTCATTTGTGCCACTGGTATAGAGTTCTGAAGTTTCTTGCATCCTTGAGAAATGCACAGCATAGGATCTCACATTTAATGCTTGCTCCATGACAGCTGTAGAAAAAAACAGATCAGAATACCATTATAAATGCTAATCTTGACTATATTCAGCTTTTAACTTTTACAATTAGTCACTGTAATTGATACTTACTCATCTGTGGGGTGTCTGTCATACTAAATTCCCCAATACAATGGTCAAGGGTATCCTGCTTCCTCCTCCAGAGGTCATCAAAATGATGTTGGCATTGTTCATTAGTGTGGGGGATACCTGTAGCACTGATCAAAGCCCTGGCAATACTATTCCAGGCTTCAGACTTGTATTCTCTGCCTGAATAGTCCTGCTGTAGCAACCAGCATCCATGCTCCTTAAGTAGGAGTCCAATTAAGACTTTGAACTCCTGAATACCCCACCTTTAGCACGCTCCCTCACCAGAAACACCAGACATGACTACCATAGATCAAGCCCAATGTAGAATGAGCATTTCCCACCAATTGCATTTTGTATCCTGATGTTTTCCTACCAATTGCATGTATAGCGCTTACTGAGAGTGCACACGTTTTGGTTTTGCAATATTTGAATAAGTTGTGCATTGCTCACCATCACTTAAACATGGTAGTCATGGGTGCGCACTGCCAGGCAATGTGTATGCACAATAGTAAGTAATGCGCAACAGTGGCACATTGCCAGGCAATGTGTATGCATGATAGTAAGTAATGCGCAACAGTGGAGCACTGCCAGGCAATGTGTATTCACGATAGTAAGTAATGCGCAACAGTGGTGCACTGCCAGGCAATGTGTATGCACGATAGTAAGTAATGCACAACAGTGCAAGCAATGTAATTTCAAGATTATGTGATATAAAGGCATTTGTATAACTGGGTTAATTAAATGGGGAGGTCATGGCAGTCCAGATAGCAAAAATGCCCACAGCCAAACCTCTCAACTCTATCAAATTCCTCAGTATTTACGGTTTTGAGGGCAAAATAATGGGGTGCCACAAATTTCTGACATCATCACACATGGCCAGCTTATCCTACAATGCTATCAACGTGCAGGGGCATGTGTGATGACATCAGCTTTGTGAGGCAGTGTCTGACAGCCTGTCAGACTCAAAGACTGCTTTTGTATCTGTACTTAATGTACGTGTACAGCAAAATGTTGCCTAGTTTGCCTTTTTACTGTGCCTCGGTGTTAGTGTGGTTAAACTTAATAGCAAGACACTGCAGCCTTGGCAGAATATTACATTTCTGAATAAGAAAGTTTCAGTACAACTGGTTCATCTGTGTTGTTTCACCATCCTCTGCCCATTTTAGTTTGAATCATATGTGAAATGATGCTAATATAAAACCTACAATAAATTCTTACCAATGAAGATGTGTTGGCAGTTTATTAATGTGCTTTCTTTTTTTTTGATACAGTTATATAGTGAGTTGTAATTTACTTGCAGTATGCAATGCCATTTAAGTATATAGAAACTAGTTCAAAAGAACATGGAAATGGTATTAAAGCATTGATTCATATGTCAAATCTTGCTGTTTTTGTTACCTAGTGATCAAGCCAGTTTTATACAGTTTCCTGCTCTGGTGCTGCCTCATCATTTGCAAAATGTTTATTTATTTCCCACATATTCTGTTTAAATGAGAAGAACTATGCAAAAAAGGATAGGTCCCTTTGATTCATTACCTGTTGTCTACTTTCAGTTAAAATGTATGCAATTGCCTACACATAGAGTTACCTGTCATTGTGTGTGTGTGTGTGTGTGTGTGTGTGTGTGTGTGTGTGTGTGTGTGTGTGTGTGTGTGTGTGTGTCTAACTTTGAGTCATCCTTTTCTTTTTCATTTTTCTGCTCGCATTTTGCTTTTTATGGGACATGGCTAAAAAGTGGACCAGTCCACAAAATGGACCAACAAAAAAAAAAATGAAATAAAAGCTAGTGGTATCCAAACCAAATCTACAGTTAGCCCAAGTCAACATCAGCAAAAGGTGTTACATATGACTTAGGAAGATCCTGTCAAAAGCATCTGTACATGATCATTGACCAAGAACTGAACATTCAATCATTCGTTCTTCAATAGTCCTTTTAATCCAGTTCAGGATCGCAAGGGAGCTAGACCCTATCCTGGTATATCCATCCTGAAGAGGGCACCACCCCATCATAGGGCATGTGCATACACATACGAACGATTTGAGGAAACACTCATTCACAAATTAAACCACATACTGTGGCTGTAGGAAGAAAGGGAGCAAACAGAAAAGGCGGTATGAGATGAGCAAAGTCCTCATTGACAGTACGCAAGTGAAAAGTGAATTGCTACAATGCTAACCCCTGTGCCACTGCCACCGGACTTTCATCCCATCAACATGGAATATAGTTGTGCTGAGTGCAAGGTGAGGTATCAAAGCCACCCCTTCACTCTGCCTGCTAAAAAAATTAAAAGAAAAACACAGTCACCAGTATGTAGCTGCAGCAGCACGGTCTCTGGATATTTAGATAACCAACCCTTGATTAAATCCATTGCAGAAAACCTGGTTTGGATCCTGGACAGCCAGAGAGGATCCAGGTGGGAAAAGGAGAGCTATAAAGTAACAGGTCCATCGCTACCAGTTTTAAGGAAAAAAAACTGACACTGTGTTTCACACATAAGCCCAATAACTATAAATGATCTGAAAATGGAACAATTATGTCTTCTGACCCCAATATAAGGAAGTTTATAGGTGACAGACCAGGTTATGTTTATAAAAGATGTAATCATCTCAAAAATCAATTATATTATAAGGAACAGCCTAAAAATAATTTCTAACAAAACAGAGACCTCTAAATGTAATAACTGTGCCCATTGTGTTGAGATTAATACTGAAAAGACTTTCATTCATCCTGTGACTGGCAAGACTTTCTATGTACACACATTTGGGAATTGCGATACAAGGAATGTTATATATTCAACCACATGTCAATCTTGCAATGCATATTATGTTGGTAAAACTAATAGAAAACTTAGGGATCGATCGTATAAGTAGCCATCTCTCAGATATAAATAGGAAATTATGTACAAATGCAGTTTATAAACATATTTTTGATCATGATTCAACACACTATTTTAAGTTTTTGATTTTATCAAAATTAAATGAATCTATATGTGTGTGTGGGGGGCGGACTTAGTACAACATACTGGCTGGAAGAATTTAATTGGACTTTGAAGCTCAGAGCACATATTTCACCAGACCTAAATGAACCTATTTCTTTAAAACCTGGGTTAAAACAGTTACAGCATCAGGTTTGATTTCATCATGTGGTTTTATCATGTGATCTTATCATGTGAGTTATTTTATCATGTGGCTGATTTTGGATTATTTAAAACTGATTTGGTTCTGTTTCTGTTATTGCCTGAAAAAGCTTTTTAAGTGAAGCTGCTAAGGTTGCATAATAAACTTTGGAATTTATCTTTGGATTCTTGGATTTTGTCTTAGCTGGCATGGTTCCAGTGAATTTGTTTCCTTTGCCTGTAAAATGGAACATTATGGAATGGCTGAACTGCTGTAAAGGCAAAAGAACAGCTACTTAATGTACACTACCCTAAACTGCAAATCAGGGCTGTCAGCTGTTCTGTTATTGCGCTTTCCTGAGTAAAACATTTTTTTCTGATAAATCACTTAGCATTATAGTCAATCAACAATACCAAACAATGGGCGTCCACGGTGGTGCAGTGGTTAGCATTGCTACCTCACAGCAAGAGGTTCTCCGGTTCGATCCTCAGCTGGGGTGCCTTCTGTGCGGAGTCTGCATGTCCTCCCTGTGGTCACGTGGGATTCCTCCGGGTGCTCCGATTTCCTCCCACATCCCAAAGACATGCTGCAGGTGGATTAGACACTCTAAATTGGCCGTGTGTGTGTGTGTGTGTGTGTGTGTGTGTGTGTGTGTGTGTGTGTGTGTGTGTGTGTGTGCCTTCTGTGGAAGGTTGTGCAACTCGACACTGTAAAAAATCCACTGCCAATCATGAGCGGCCAGGTGATCCACTGTGGCGACTCCTAACCGGGAAAAGTCAAAAGAAGAAGAACAATACAAAACGATAGTGCTACCTACTTCGTGTTACTCAGAAAATGCATGGTGACTCAAAATATGTCATTCTACTAACATTTTACTTGAATTAGAGTAATATTTTAAAATTGTCACTTTTTTAGGCATTTGTCCCCTATTATTATTATTATTATTATTATTATTATTATTATTATTATTATTATTATTATTATTATTGTCATTATTATTATTATTATTATTATTATTATTATTATTATTTTGGCTTTGCCCCAGATTCTTAAGTAGAGAGGTTGAGGGAGATATATATATATATATATATATATATATATATATATATATATATATATATATATATATATATGTTTTTTTTGGCCTCTGATACAAATGCTCCTGAAAAGTGTCCTTGCACCAGCCAACTTGCCCAGTTAACAGATGTTTAAATGAACAAATGATGGTGACTGTGGCATCGAAGTTGCTGCCTAAGTAGCAGGCTGTGACATCAGAACACTGAAGGATGACTTCACCAGAGCATAAGCTATAACATGACTAATTAATTCACTGGGAATTACGGTGGGTAAAAACTAAAAGCCATGCATCCACCCAGATTTGTGACTGTGTGTCTGAGGAAGAGATAAACATGTGGGATGCAGAAATGAAGACTAAACATCTGAATTTTTTTTACTACAGTTCAGACATACCACTTAAGGGACTTACAAATGTAAAATGATGCCAAAATTCTACTAGGGGTTGCAACTTTGGGAGCCCAAAAATCATCTTGTTTTAAAGCAATTACATACAGTCATGTTTTTAATCAGCATTTCAGTAGATACTGCTTGAACATTAAACAAAAAATGGAAATAAAACATTTAGGGTGCTGTCTCAAGCAAGTATCAAGGAGGAAATGGGTGAATGATATAATCCGAGCTTTAGAGAGTTAGAATGAAGTCAGTGAAAGAAAATGCACTGGAGTGACAGCTGTAGAGATATATATATTTTAGCTGGGGGATGCACAGGTACCATTACCCAATATCAAACCTCTGAGAAGGGGGATTAGAAATGATTGATGTCAATAGGTACACCAGGTTCTTGCTCTGTACTAGCACTCTAGGAAGGCAACATGCCCATCAAAATGTTCCTGTACTTCTCCACCTGGTTTCTTTAACAACCCTTCCCTGAGCAAACCACCAAAAATGAACCCCTTAATACAGTCTGTCCTTAAATAGTAGCCAGTAAAATATATGACACAATGAAACACTTCCAAAACTTCTACTGCAGTTTGTTTAGTTAGTTAGGTTGCATTTGCTGGTTTTTCCCACCCGATAAGCAGCTCCCTACCCCATGCAAATACACCCCCAGTGGTCCCTGCAACTCATATCACTACATCATCTGGAGAGCAACATGTTTACATTACAGAGACCTCACTGGATGCATTTTAAAGGTGGAGTTTCCATACCTCTCAAAAGCACCTCATTTTGAATCACTGACATTGCCAACATTCTGGCAGACAGGTTCAGTGCAAATTTCTCCTCCCCCTCCCCCCCAAAAGGAGAAATAACTATCCCAGCAGAGTGTAGCCTCCCTAACATCTCAGATGCCCAGGTGAGAGCCGCCCTCTCTAAAGCTAAAAACACAGCATCAATGGGACCGGATGGTGTCCTGGGCTGTGTGCTACATGAACTCCAAGAGGAACTAAACCCACACATAAGGCTGCTGTTTAATCTTAGCCTTACTACAGGATACACTCCAAAGAGTGGCGTACAGCAACAGTGGTCCCACTTCACAAAGGCGGTGCTTCTACGGACCCTGAAATTACCGCCCCATAAGCTTGACGAGCCTGGTCTGCAAAGCTATGGAGAGGATCATTATGGAACTCATAAACAAAGACATTGGGGACCTACAGACATTGGATCCTACCCAATTTGGCTTTGTCAAGGGCAGATCCTGCCTTTTGAACTTGGTCGACTTTTTGAAACAGTCACTAAGGCCATTGATGAGGGTAAGGCAGTTCACACAGCCTACCTTGACCTTGCAAAGCCTTTGACACAATACCCAACTCGGGCATCATAGACAAACTCACCAGCTTAAATGTAAACCCATATGTCACAAGATGGGTTGCAAACTGGCTCAAGGACAGAACCCACAGGGTCAGAGTTGCTGGAGCTATGTCAGACTCTAAGCCAGTCACAAGCGGTGTCCCACAGGGCTCAGTCCTGGGACCCCTCTTGTTCGGCATTTATTTTTCCGAGGTACAGGCAAACATAGGAGGATTGTGGCTGACAAAGTTCGCAGATGACTGCAAACTGGGCGCCATAATTGATACTCCAGCGGACACAAACATCCTTCAGAGAGGCCTCATAGAAATGGATAATTGGTGCCAGAGCCATGGCCTTAAGCTGAACACCAAAAATATATAGTCATACCCTTTGGGAAAAACAAGGTACCGACAAATTACCACATAGGTGGTAATCCATTAAATGGAAGAGGTAATCAGGGACCTAGGGACCCAGGTTGACAGTAACCTCTCATTTGACACTCACATTGCCAAAGTGGTTAGGAAGACCTTCTATATTGCCCACCTTATCATGAAGGGTTTCACATCTAGATCAAGAGAGGTCATTGTGCCCCTGTACTCTTCTCTTATCAGGCCAATGATTGAGTACAATGCTCCATTTGGGATGTATCTCACCCAACACCTGCAGCAGTTGGAAAGACCCCAAAAGTTCCTCACCAAGAGGATAAAGGGTCTTAAACATATGTCATATGCTGCCCGACTGAAAAAACTCCAGCTCTATTCAGTCGCATACCGCCTACTCAGAGGTGATCTCTGCCTGACGTACAAGGCCATGTCCAGTCCGGAATTAATGGATATACTCCACCTCAGAAAATCCAAATCCATTAGAGCCACGAGAACAAGAGACTTAAACCTCAACACAGAAATAAATAGGACATGCTGGAGGGACAGATTCATAACCCAGAGGCTCCCTACACTCTGGAACAGAATCCCAGCCCATGTTAGGCAGAGCCCCTCACTGACTCTATTCAAGAGAAATCTTGACGAGTGGATGGGAGATCGTAGGTTTACCCCGGGGGTCATCTCTGTGTCACTACTAGACAGAGGCACAGTAAACTAAACCCTAAAAGGGTGTAGTATTCTCATCCTAAGGGGTGGTGAAAGCCACACACACTCTGGCTAGGCTTATAAATGCCCTAGGGCAGATGGCCTAGTACGAACCTATGAACCTATGAACCTAAAAAGTCCATGCTCCTCACAATTCCACACTGAAAGGGTTTAGCACGCACTTTGGAATAACAATCTTTTAACTGATATCAATTGTAAGTAATCCTGAACCATATTAATTCATTAAAATAACATTTTATAAGCATAAAATAACACATTGAACCATCCTCTAGTTGAAGCTTTTAGTAAGCTGTTACCAAGTGCTGCACATTTTGCCAGTTTTCCCATTATATGAAGGACACGGAAGGTTGAGAGTATGAGGGGTTCCCGTCTGGCACAAGGTTTTACTTTATGAACAAAAAGCTACAGAGCAGCTCCATATCAATTCATTAACAAAGTGTTTTGCTTTGTCTTCAGTTTATTAATACATTGTTATTGGCTTTGTCAAAGTAATTTATAGACATCTGATTTGTAACTACAAAATACCCGAATCCCTTGCAATGCATGGTTCAGAACTACAGCGTGACCTCAGCACTTGAGCTGTAAATCATTGGTTGCTTTGGACCATTTCTAGCTCTTTTCAAGTTCCCTGTATAAAAATCCGCCTCAGGGCATTTTTGCGGTTGGGCGCATAGCGCAGCAGCGGTTATACAGGTTTAAACTATTTCTGGCTCCGCCAAGTCTGCTCTTCAATTTTTCCCTTAGAAGCTCTACTCAGTCTATTTAGCTGTATATATTAGCACTTGTTTTCGGAACTTCTATCCTTAGCAAGCACTCATAATAAAATAAGCACTCTTATCCTAAAGTAAGCACTACAGGCATCCACTATCCCCTGTGAATACCCACTCCCCTTAAAGGCACAGCGCTCCTTATAATATTCTAGTATGTCGAGTGGTAGACCACTAGCATCCTCTCTTGTTCAGCTGGTTAATCTGGGAATCTTAAGACAATGTTACAATTGTCTCATGTACACAGACAACCCTCTCCTCCTTCCTACTAACACATATACTTGTGAGAGATGCAACTATATAGCCAGACTGGAGGCTGAACTCTCTCAACTCAGGACTGGCAAGACCAGACAGGAGGAGAAGGTACCCACACCCAAAGCAAAACCGGTCACACATAAAACCACCACTACTACAAACCAAACACATAAGAACACAAAGACATACTCGGAGGCTCTTATAAAAACTTACCAAAACAACAGAGGCCTCCAAAGCAGACACCCAGAAATACACCCCCACAAAACACAACACCTACAACACATACCTCAAGCAACAGGTGTGTCACACAATCACAGCCCCTAAGGCAAAACACTATGCCAGAGACATTAGTAATAGGTGACTCTATAGTCAGACACACCGACGTTCCACTTACCAGGCTGAATAAGGAGAGGGTAACGGTGAGCTGCCTATCGGGAGCAAGGATTCGCCACATTACACACGCACTCAGGTCACTCCAAAGCAAGTACAAGTATGATGCAGTCATTGTCCATGCTGGTGTGAATGACCTGAGACGTACCTCCTGGACTACATGAAAAGAGACATTGAGGAGCTCTCCGATTATGTAGCCCAGACTGGTATGACCCTGACCCTGAGCAGCATCCTGCCTTCACCAAAAATGATGCCTCAGTACAAAGACAAAATGATCAGTTTTAACAATTGGCTTAATCACTGGTGTCATTCTAGGGGGATCCAATGTCTGTCAGCCTGGGATGACATGCTGGACAGGCCACGTTGCTTCGCAAGGGATGGCTTGCACCTGTCACCACTGGGCTTCCGGATACTGGCCAAGGCTCTTGCCACCCCCATAGTGCCTTTTTTAGGCAATGCTCAAAAGACAAATCAACCTCCATAAAAAACAAAATGGAAAAAAATTAAGGGTAATGCTGCTCAACTCCAGAAGTCTAAATCTCAAGATGCAGGCACTCGAAGCACTTCTCAGTATGGAGGACATCGATGTCTGTGCAGTAACTGAAACCTGGTTCAAGGCTCCTGAGAGCACTCCAGCACTACCAGGCTATACCTCATATCATGCATTTCGGCCTCAAGTTCCAGGCCGAACCACAAAGGAGGAGTGTCCATTTTCATAAAGGACACCTACACCTCTCGATTGGTGGCTACCCATGAAGCATCAGAAACCATACAAGTTTTGCTCACCATAGGCAAAACTGCCATACAACTGGTCGCATGTTATAGAACACCCTCCCAATCCCAGGAATCCCATCAAGCATTCCTGAAAACACTGGAGGATATGAATGTCACACCAAACACCATCATATTGGGTGACTTCAACTACCCCAACATAGACTGGGCCCACTATTCTAGCCCTAACACCCTAGCCCAAAGATTCCTGGAATTTATTAACTCAAATGCTATGGAGCAACTGGTCACTTCTCCTACGAGGAGAGATAATATACTTGACCTGATTATCACAAACATGGGGTCCAAATGCTCCGCACCGGATATAAACCCCTCACTAGTAAGATCTGATCATAAACTGATCACGTTGGTTGTACATATCCCACCCCACCCCAGAACAAAAGACTACAGTGAAAAACTTTTCAAAAGCTGACTTTTCGCTCCTTAAGTCAGAAATGATATCTTTTAAGCCTACTGGGTTAATGGAAACCACATTCCAAAATGCTGAATCCTTCACAAAAGCCTTCTACGGACATCTCCAAGAATGCATGGAGCAAGCAATGCCAACTAAAACCAAGACCCTTTCCACCAAGGAAACGCCGGTTTGGTGGACCCGCTATAAACAAACTGTACAACAAAAGAAGGAAGCTACTGCAGGACAAAGCCAAATCCCACAAGGGAAAGGCTTCCCTGATCAGCACAAGTAAAAACTACGTTCTCTCATAAAACATCTAAAGCAAACTTTGAGAAAAAGATTGCCAAGGATACCAAAGACAATCACAAGGCCTTCTTCAATTATGTCAGAACCTTGGGAGGAAATTCTCAGATATGCTCTGAGTTAGTACACAACGACAAAAATTCACTGACCCTACCGACATTGCCAATATTCTGGCAGATAGGTTCAGTGCAAATTTCTCCCTCCCTCACCCCTAAAGATGAAGTAATTATCCCTGCTGAATGTAACCTACCTGTCATCACAGACATACAGGTGAAATCAGCACTCAACAAAGCAAAAACACAGCATCTATGGGACCCGATGGTATCCCGGTTGCGTGTTCGTGAACTTCAAGATGAACTAAACCCGCACCTAAGAACGCTATTCAATCTTAGCCTCACTACAGGATATGTACCTGAACACTGGCACAGCAACAGTGGTCCCACTCCACAAAGGGAAATTCTACTGACCCTGGTAACTACCGCCCCATAAGTCTGACCAGCCTGGTCTGCAAGGCTATGGAAAGAATCATCATGGAACTCATAAATGGCGACATTGGGGATCTGCAGACCCTTGATCCCACCCAGTTCGGTTTTGTAAAGGCAGATCCTGCCTCTTAAACCTGGTTGACTTCTTGAGACAGTCACCAGTGCCATCGACGAGGGCAAGGCTGTCCACACTGCCTACTTGGACTTGGCTAAAGCCTTTGACACGATACCACACTCTGGCATCATAGACAAGCTCAGCAGCCTAAATGTAAATCCATATGTCACAAGATGGGTAGCAAACTGGCTAAAACACAGAACCCATAAGGTCAAAATTGCTGGAGCCATGTCAGACTCAAAACCAGTCACGAGTGGTGTCCCACAGGGCTCAGTCTTGGGACCACTCTTGTTCGGCATTTACTTCTCAGATGTGAAAGCAAATATGGGAGGATTATGGCTGACAAAGTTTGCAGATGACTGCAAACTGGGTGCCATAGTTGATTCACCCGCTGACACACACATCCTACAGAAAGGTCTCACTGAAACGGACAACTGGTGCGGAATCATGGCCTCAAACTTAACGCCAAAAATGTATAGTCATCCCCTTTGGGAAAAACAAAGTACCCACAAATTATCACGTAGACAATAACCCACTGAATACGGAAGAAGTAATCAGAGACCTGGGGACTCAAGTCGATAGTGACCTCTCCTTTGACAACCATGTTGCCAAAGTGGTCAGAAAGACATTCTACCTTGCCCATCTCATCATGAAAGGATTCTCATCCAGATCAAAGGAGGTCATTGTACCTCTATATTCCTCCCTTGTCAGGCCCATGATTGAATATAATGCTCCATTTGGGATGTATCTCACCCGGCACATGCAACTGGAAAGACCCCAGAAGTACCTCACCAAGAGGATCATAGGTCTCAAACATGTGCCTTATCCAGCTAGATTAAAGAAACTCCAGCTCTATTCAGTAGCATACCGCCTGCTCAGAGGTGATTTGTGCCTAACATATAGGGCCATGTCCAACCAAGAACTGATGGACATGCTCCATCTCAAAAAATCCAAATCCACCAGAACCACGCGAGCTAAAGATTTCAACCTCTGCACAAATATGAATAGGACATGCTGGAGGGATAGATTCATAACACAGAGGTTACCCATACTCTGGAACAAAATCCCAGTTCATGTGAGACAGAGCCCTTCATTGGCACTGTTCAAGAAAAATCTCGATGCATGGATGGGAGATCGTAAGTTTACCCCGGGAGTCACCTCAGTGTCACTACTAGACAGAGGTATAGTTTACTAAATAATGGGGTCCCACATGTGTCACTACTAGAGAGGCGCAACTATATAATACGGGGTGGCGGAAGCCACATCACTGTTGGCTAGGCTTATAAATGCCCCCGGGCAGATAGCCTAGTACACTACTATGAAACTATGAAACTATGAAAGTGAAAAGCAATTGCCATGCTATCATACAATCCGCTTTCATGGCCAGCAACCTTACATGGAAATGTTATCCACAATTTCCACACTCTCATTAGAGTTTTCACAGCCAGCAACACTGATATGAGCTGCAACACCTTGCTTACTCACCCTGCGCCTCGTTAATATGCATGGCGTGATATCATACAATAAGCAACATTGCATATGTGAAAACCTACACAGAGTTTATTGAATCCTGGAGATAATGTTCCAGTATACCTTTTAACACCTGTTTCCTATAATACCACTTTAACTTACCTGCGATTTCCTGACATTCTGTGTTATTTCTAGGTTTCACATCACCACTACAACCCTTCAGATCCACTTTCCATATAGCAATGACTTCCATTTTCTTTTTCCCCTTTAAATGATATATTTTTAGGGGTCTGCTTCACGTCACCGAAATCCCAGTTCACTGACACTCATTTCACTGAGACCAAATCACCTAAACTTCAAAATACTAACAACTCATTTCACTGAATCTCATTTCACTGACAGCTTAAAATGCTAAATTTCACAAGACTAAATGGAAAACCATACGCAAACAATCTCACAAAACTAATGGCTACCTCTTTCCATAACTTAAAAACTACTCATTTATCCTCTTACAAAAACAGACAATATAAAACCAAAGTAAGTGGAGGGGGCTACACCCTCCATACCCCCCTTTTGAACTATATACACTAACTCCTGGTCGCACTACAGAGGAGAACAGGGCATATACCTTTTACTTGACTCACAGTACTCTACACACTGCCACATCAAGTCTAGAGCTTACAATTCACTGAAATGAGATTCAGTGACATGAGTTGTCAGTGTTGTGAACTTTAGGTGATTTGGTCTCAATGAAATGAATGTCACTGAAATGGGATTTCGGTGAAGTGAAGTAGACCCATTTTTTAGATATTAGGCTGACTATTGCAGTGCAACTAAAGTTAGTGTTTAAAGACATGGACAAATGATTATACAGCTTTAAATGTTAATAATAAATTATACTGTTATATCAATGTTAATAACTACAGTGAGCTAATCGAAGGAAGGACACTCAGCAAACTCGGAGCTACAATATATAACATTAAGTATCCTGTTTTTTGTTTATTTTGTTCTTTATTTATTTGTTGTTTATAGCACTTTGTGTACTGTGTATTTTTTCTAGCTAGTTTCACTGTGTGTGAGGTATTAACTGGAAATTGTCCACTCTTATTAAGCATCTGTTGGGTTGTTTGTTTATGATAACTTGCTGCAGTTAAACTCTTTTTTCTAGTGGCTCCTTTAGCTGTTTAAAACTTTCATTTAAAGGCTCACTGCTGCTTTTCAGCTGTGAGTAACATTTCTGCAGTTTGTTCTAAGTAGTGGGGATATTTGTAGCATTTCCATATTCAGGCTTGTATTTGGGCCTAGTGTTTGTGGAGGCTGTGTGTCTGAGCACATAATTCAGGGACATCTTGTTTTAGCCAAAGCCATCAGGCATTTCAGTGAGAGAGAATTGTTTGAGGTCATTGGCTGACTGAGGTCTCCTGGACTACAGCTTAGACTAAGCACCTCATTGGTTCTTTTGAGATTTCTTTCTTAAAAGCTGTCTCAGGTTTCAACTTTCTGTTACCTAAGAAGCTCAGTTGTGAGTGTTCAGCCATTTTACAGTGAGCTGATCGAAGGAAGGACACTCAGCAAACTCGGAGCTACAATATATAACATTAAGTATCCTGTTTTTGTTTATTTTGTTCTTTATTTCTTTGTTGTTTATAGCACTTTGTGTACTGTGTATTTTTTCTAGCTAGTTTCACTGTGTGTGAGGTATTAACTGGAAATTGTCCACTTTTATTAAGCATCTGTTGGGTTGTTTGTTTATGATAACTTGTTGCAGTTAAACTCTTTTTTTCTAGTGGCTCCTTTAGCTGTTTAAAACTTTCATTTAAAGGCTCACTGCTGCTTTTCAGCTGTGAGTAACATTTATAGTTGGTGGCTTTGCAGTTGCCCGCCCCTAGTGTAAATTTGATCTGGGACCCTCCTCCCAGTCTAGTGTCATTACCTCATTCTACCCAGTACAGGGAGAGCATTTGAGAAGGCCAATCAGCTTAGTTTCTGCTACTCCTTTCTCTCTTTCCAGAAAAAAAAAAATGTATCTGCTTTTACTGTATTTGTGTTTTTTCCTACTTTATTTTGCTTTTGCGTCATCTTAAAAGTACTCAATTGTATTTATTACTGTTTGGTGTAACTCATTGTAAGCCTTTTAGTTTAAGCACCTGGGCTTCAGACCAGTTTTACATTAGGAAGGTTTGTGGTCTGCACTGTAGTGGCAGAACAGGTAGCTTACATCCTTCTAAGTTGGGAACTGCTGATTGAGGGCTCAGTGTCTGTTATTCTAAAAGTGTATTAATTCTGGTTTAAGCACTTGGGCTTGAGGCCAGTTATTTTACATTAAGAGGGTTCGTGTTCTGCACTCTTGTGGGAGGAGAGGCTGGACTCTGACCTTCTGAGCTGGGAATTTCTGGTTAAAGCTTATAGTGCCTGCATATTTGAACTGCTTCTTACTGAAATTGGTACACCTCGTTTGCTGTAGCATAGACTAGATCCAGGCCTGCTGAATCTAGCTTTGTTTGTATAACTTGAGCACTAATCCAGGCATTCTTTAAAGTATTCAGTTGTATTTATTACTGCTGGTAGTAACTTGATTAAAGTATAGCTATAATTTCTAAGTCTTTTGGATTAAGCACTTGGGCTTCAGACCAGTTGTTTTACATTAGGAAGGTTTGTGGCCTGCACTGTGGTGGCAGGACAGGTAGCTTACATCCTTCTAAGTTGGGAACTGCTGATTGAGAGCTCAGTGTCTGTTATTCTAAAAGTGTATTAGTTCTGGTTTAAGCACTTGGGCTTCAGGCCAGTTATTTTACGTTAAGAAGGATTGCGGTCTGCACTCTTGTGGGAGGAGAGGCTGGACTCTGCCCTTCTGAGCAGGGAATTTCTGGTTAGAGGCTTATAGTGCCTGCATATTCTAACTGTTTCTTACTGAAATTGTACACCTTGTTTGCTGTAGCATAGACTAGATCCAGGCCTGCTGAATCTAGCTTTATTTGTATGCTTGTTGTTTGGTTATTTCCTGAAACGCTAATTCCACCTAAAAGCGCCTTTTAGCACTTCTGTGGATCCCTAGTGATATCTGCATTGCTTACTGTACTTATTTCCTTGTTTCACTTGAAAGAAAGTTACTGTTTGTCGTTTTTGCATTTAAGTTACCTGTAACACATTGCATTTAAGTTACCTGGCACTTGCTCACTAAAGCAATTATATAAGTCAGCTCTAAAAAATTAAAAGCACTACACCCTCACAAACTCCCCTTGAGTACCTTGTTCCCCATTGGCCCTTTTTTTCAATTATAAAGGAATTCCCAATACTATTCTAGCATGTCCAAAGGTCAGTTACAACTGCCTCATGTACACAGACAACCCTCTCCTCCTCCCAACAAATTCCAACACATGTGAGAGATGCAACCATATAGCCAAACTGGAGGCTAAGCTCTCTCAACTCAGTACTGGCGTAACCAGTCAGGAGGAGAAGGAAACCACACTCACTACAATTCCAGTCTCACATAGACCTACCACGACAACAAACCAAACACATAAACACACAAAAACATACTCGGAGGCTCTAAATAAAAATCTTCCTAAGCAGCAGAGACCTCCAAAGCAGACACCCAAGCAACCACTACCCCAAAACAAAACACGTGCAACACATAGCTCACAAAGCCAGTGTGCCGAACAGTCACAGCCCTTAAGGCTAAACAACACACCTGATACACTTGTAATAGGTGACTCTATCGTCAGGCACACTGACGTCCCGCTCACCAGGCTGAACAAGGAGAAGGTCACGGTGAGCTGCCTGTCGGGTGCTAGGATCCGCCACATAACACAAGCACTCAGGTCACTCCAAGGCAAGTACAAATATGACTCAGTCATTGTCCATGCTGGTGTGAATGACCTGAGACGTACCTCCCTGGACTACATGAAAGAGACATAGAGGAGCTCTCTGAGCATGTAGCCCAGGCCGGTATGACCCTGACCTTGAGTAGCATCTTACCCTCACCAAGAATGATGCCACAATATGAAGACAAGATGATCACTTTCAACAATTGGCTTAAGTGTTGGTGTCATTCAAAGGGGAAACAATGCCTGTCAGCCTGGGATGACATGCTCGACAAGCCACGATGCTTCACTAGGGACGACTTGCACCTGTCACCCTGGGCTTTTGGATATTGGCAAAGGCTCTTGCTACCCCATATTGCCTTTTTAGGCAAGGCTCAAAAGACAAACCCACCTCCACAGGTATCACAAGGGATAAGAAACTAAGAGTAATGCTACTCAACGCCAGAAGTCTAAACCTCAAGATGCACGCACTCAAACTCTCCTTAGCATGGAGAACATCGATATCTGTGCAGTAACAGAAACCTGGTTCAAGGCTCCCGAGAGCACCCCAGCACTACCAGGTTATACCTCATACCATGCTTTTCGCCCCAAAACTTGGACCGAACCACAAAAGGAGGGAGTATCAATATTCGTCAAAGATACCCACACCTCCAGGTTGGTGGCACAGCACGAAGCATCAGAGACTATCCATGTGCAACTAACTGTGGGTAAAACTGCCTTCCAGTTTATAGCCTGCTACAGACCACCCTCCCAAACACAGGAAACCCACTTGGCCTTCCTGAGAATACTGGAAAATATGAAGGTCTCTCCAAACACCATTATATTGCCTTACTTCAACTACCCAAACATAGACTGGGAGCATTACTCTAGCTCCAACACCCTAGCCCAAAGGTTCCTAGAATTTATAAACTCAAATGCTATGGAACAACTTGTTACCACTCCCACAAGAGGGAAAACATACTGGACCTGATCATCACCAACATGGGGACACTATGCTTCAGACCAGAAGTGTATCCCTCACTGGTAAGATCAGACCATAAACTAATCTCACTGGATATTCACATCCCGACCCCACCCCTGCCCAGAAAACCACAGTGAAAAACTTCTCTAAAGCAAATTTCACATGCCTCAAAACCGAGGCGAATCCTTCAAAGCCCCCGGGCCTGTGGAAAATCTGGCCCAGACCGCACAATCCTTTATAAACGCATTCTATGAACACCTTCAGGAATGCATGGATCATGCAATCCCAAATAAAACCAAGACCCAATCCTCCAAAGGCAGGCGTCCTGTCTGGTGGACCCCAGCCATAAACAAACTATACAATAGAAGGAAGAAGCTACTACATGATAGAGCAAAATCCCAAACAGGGAAGGCATCTCTGATCAGTATTAGCAAAAAACTACGGGCACTCATAAAATCGTCTAAGGCCAGCTTCGAGAGAAAAATTGCACAGGACACTAAGGATAATCACAAGGCTTTTTTAGTTATGTTAGGAACCTGGGTGGGAATTCCCAGATATGCTCAGAATTAGTCCAAAATGACAAAAAATACACCAAGCCCACAGACATTGCCAACATCCTAGATGACAGGTTCAGTGCAAACTTCTCCCCCCTCTCCCCACCAAAAGGGCAAATATCTATCCCAACAGAGTGCTGCCCCTGACATCTCAGATGCTCAGGTAAGAGCCGCCCTCTCCAAAGCAAAAAACACAGCATCAATGGGACCAGATGGTGTCCTGGGCTGCGTCCTACATGAACTCCAAGAACAGCTAAACCCAAATATAAAACTACTGTTCAATCTTAGCCTTACTACAGGATATGTACCCAAAGAGTGGCGTACAGCAACAGTGGTCCCTCTCCACAAAGGTGGTGCCTCAACGGATCCTGGAAACTATCGCCCCATAAGCCTGACTAGCTTGGTCTGCAAAGCTATGGATAGAATCATCATGGACCTCATAAATAAAGATATTGGGGACCTACAGACACTGGATCCTACCCAGTTTGGCTTTGTTAAGGGCAGATCCTGCCTCTTAAACCTGGTCGATTTCTTTGAAACAGTCACCAAGGCCATTGGCGAGGTAAGGTGGTCCACACAGCCTACCTGGACCTCTTAAAGCCTTTGATACAATACCCCACTTGGGCATTATAGATAAGCTCACCAGCTTAAATATAAACCCCTATGTCACAAGATGGGTTGCAAACTGGCTCAAGGACAGAACCCACATGGTTAGAATTGCTGGAGCCATGTCAGACTCCAAACCAGTTACAAGTGGCGTCCCACAAGGCTCAGTCCTGGGAACTCTCTTGTTCGGTATATATTTCTCGGCGGTACAGGCCAACATGGAAGGACTGTGGCTGACCAAGTTCGCAGATGACTGCAAACTGGGCGCCATAATCAACTCTCCAGCCGACACAAGCATCCTCCAAAAGGGCCTCATAGAAACAGACAACTGGTGCCAGAGCCATGGCCTCAAGCTAAACGCCAAAAGTGTATAGTCATCCCCTTTGGCAAAACAAAGTGCCCACAAATTACCACATAGGTGGTAATCCATTAAGTACAGAAGAAGTCATTAGGGACCTGGGGACCCAAGTTGATAGCAATGTCTCATTTGACAACCACGTGGCCAAAGTGGTTAGAAAAACATTTTATATAGCCCACCTAATCATGAAGGGATTCACATCTAGATCAGGGGAGGTCATCGTACCTCTTTACTCATCCCTCATCAGGCCCATAATTGAGTACAATGCCCTTTTGGGATGTACCTTACCAGACACCTGCAGCAACTGGAAAGACCCCAAAAGTACCTCACCAAGAGGATCAAAGGGCTCAAACAGATGCCATATGCTGCCCGGTTAAAGAAACTCCAGCTCTACTCAGTGGCATACCGCCTGCTCAGAGGCGATCTGTGCCTGACGTATAAAGCCATGTCCCACCCGGAATTAATGGACATGCTGCACCTCAGAAAATCCAAATCCCATCGAGTTACGCGCTCGAGAGACTTGAACCTCAGCACTGAAATAAATAGGACATGCTGGAGGGACAGATTCATAACCCAGAGGCTCCCTTCACTCTGGAATAAAATCCCAGTCCAGGTTAGGCAAAGTCCCACATTGACTCTCTTCAAGAGGAATCTTGATGAGTGGATGGGAGATCGTAGGTTTACCCCGGCTATCACTTCTGTGTCACTGTTAGACAGAGGCACAGTATACTAACCTCAAAAAAAGGCATAGCAAAATTAATTTAAAATGGGTGGCGAAAGCCAAACACACTCTGGCTAGGCTTATAAATGCCCTGGGGCAGATAGCCTAGTATGAACCTATGAACCTATGAACCTATAAATTGCATTGCTATTGTGATGTTCTAATGTCTAAATATTAGCAACTAAACTTGTGCTTTTATCTTTATGTTTTCATTCTTTAACAGTTTGGCACATAGATTTAAGACTACATCTGAGCTAATAAACCAAGACACTACAGCAGACCTGAGTTTGATACTCAAAGCCTCCATTTGCCTACTGTGTGATTTGGAATAATCTACCTCACCAGACAGTGATCCCAAGTTCCCCCTAACAAAAGACTTGTGTCCAGTGGGCTTAGCTTATTTATTTGCTTGTTTATGTATTTATTTATTTATTTATTTATTTATTTATTTATTTGTTGTCACTGACTGAACTACTCATCAAACATGAAGTTTTGTATTGATGGACTTGTTATTTCTTAGCCTTCTTGCCTACTTCTGGTCAGACTTTTCTTCTGGGTAGGGCTGCCATAGGTCTAACTTCTTTGTGTCCAGTTTACATGTATTTACACTACTGCTGTACCAGTGAACTTTCTTGCTTGATTGTTCAAGGCAAAATACACTCCTGTGCTGTATTCCTTTCTCTGTTTCCCACCACCACTACTTTCCCACCATTTGAAATCTACTTCGCATCCTTTTGTGTGAAATTTCTTGACATAAAGACATGTTTCTTAAATGCTCAGTCTTCTCCACATAGATATTTGCAGTTACCTTTCCCACTGTAAAGTTGGGCCGGTTATGCCATAAAGTTAAAACCTTGTCAAAAGAATGTACTGTCTTAAGTATCTCACCTACACATTTTGTCACACACTGTGCCGCATGAGGCATCATCTGTCTTTGAAATCATTTTGTGGCAAGATAAAAAACAATATCTGTATTTTTTAAACAATCAGCTTGCTCTTCATTCTATACCCCTGCTACGTGGTTGTCATCCTAGATGTACTTCTAAACACTTTGCCAAGGACATTAATAACAAGTAAGAAACTGATACACATTTCTGCATTTCTGCATTTGTCAGCAACAAAGGAACCATGCATGACAGACAATGTCTCTACGGCAGTTCTGAAACAGCTGTTTATGCTGTTCCTTGTAGCAGCAAAATAAAATAACTAAACAACTTCTAGAGTTCAAATGTGGTGCCTCATTACACAATTAGTACAAACTGTTGCCTGTTTTAGAAATGTCAGTCAGTATAAGATTACATGCCTAAATGCAACGCCATTGTGGATACTGTGTCTGAACTTGTGTAATTGTGATTCACTCTCACTAGCTAGCAATAACCAGACATAGCAGGCATGACCTCTGCTGCTGAATCAGACCCTTTACATTGATATGTATATTTCAGAAGTGGAGCTCTGTTGGGCATAACTACAGACTGGGTGATGCCATTTGGAATCTGAATGAGAACCTAAATATATCTGCCCTGACCTGCAGCATTTCTTTTTTCTGTATGCTTACATATTATGACATCATAAAACAGGACAACAATCATGCTACAGAAAAATTACCAAGTTTAAAACGTACTCTACAAACTTCCACATGAATGGTTCTGCACTGGTAACACTGAATATAGGTATCTAATAATGAACAGCCACATTGTATTACTACATAACAAATCAATTATAGACTATTTCTTCTACCCAAATATGCATCCTCACACCACCTCTATCCACAATGATAACTAGTCCTCACCAAAAGCCACACCAATTTTACACCATGAAGTGGTCCACTAAAGAAGTTTACAAATACAAGTTATTATTATGTATCTAACTCCAAGCAACACATAATTGTAAACATTACCATACTAACTGTCAGCAATCCTTAGCTGGGCTATATCCACAATATTATTGCCTTTACAAATCCAAACTATGTAAACTAGAGCAAGAAAGACACACTCAGACTTTTGCACATATACGTAAGCTGTTTTAGTAAAAAAAAAATTCAACATATTTCATAAAAATCACAAATTAATATTTGTACATATTGAATAATATGTACGCTAGATAGCCAATAAGGTAACCAGTCTCTATCTCAAAATATAACATTCCTTCTACAAATGAATCTGTAATGACTGCATATATAAACCATGTTAAGTAGACCAAATTATGTATTTTGTAATATCAGTTACAGAGACTGTGAACTAATGTAACCTGTTATTAATTTTAATATCAACTATAACTATATTATTATGCAAAGCTTCACCCCCTAGGCTCACTGGGTAGTGTGGTCATCAAAATATAATTAAATACAAATAAACAAATACCCTAACCTAACTTTAATAATATTTTGTTTTTCTTCAGTCTTGTGTTTACTCTTGTACTGAAACTCATTCCACCTACATCTACATTTCAACATCTCAGAGTATAACAAATAAATTTGAGAGAGCAAGATGGCTGCCGTCCTATAGAGAGTGCTGAAACCCAGTAGAGCACCTTACCCGAACATTTTACATAACATATAAGGGAGATAAAATTCTCTATATCACCAAATACATGGTACAGGCATAGGAGCAACTTACGGTACGAACTGGAATAAGAAATAAATCTGGATCCTCGCTAAAAAGACAGGATTTCTGCAGATAGCTGTAAGGGTCTCTGCCACATGTGAACTTTGTGCTGAATACTGCTAGGCCGAGGTAATCCTAAATTACAACACAGAAGAACTTCTACCAAATACAGTAAGTCTGATCAAACAAAATGCCTAATGATCAGGAATCTATGGAAAGCCAGACTACTAAATCAAAATTTACTACAATAAACTCACCTGAAAAGGATACAACATCTAAAAGAGCCAGAACTAGCAAAGCTGTGGAATCTAGTAAAAATGCAAACTCAAATAAAAACAAGTCAGAAAACTCCAACCTAGAAGACTTGAAAGTAGCTTTGCAACCCATTCAGGAAGCTATACAAACCTATCAACTCAAATCAACGCAATTGGCTCATCTACAGATAAAATACTTACAAGACTGGACAAAATAGAATCTAAAATAATGGATCACGACATTCAAATAGAAAGCATCCAAAAGGAGTCAAATACCAACAAAAATGATATTCAGGAAATACAAGCAAAAATCCTGGATCTCGAAGCCAGATCTAGACGGAACAACTTAATTATAAGGGGCATCCCTGAAAATGTAGATCAAAATAAGCTGCTGAACACACTGTCAGAAATCTTTGCCCTATTACTAGGAAATGATTTAGAAGCTAACCAAATCACTATTGAGAGAGCACATAGGGCTCTTAGACCATCACCAGTTGTAACTAGACCAAGAATTGTATATGCCAGATCCTTAGCTTTCTTCATGTTAACAAAATATTACTTGCTGCCAAAACAAAAAAATCTGTGGTTTGGAATGGCATGAGCATTACCATTGCTCAAGATCTACCATATCAAATTAAACTAGAGAGACAAAAGCTTGCCCCTTACTGTTCTTTCCTCATAACAAAACAAATCAGATTCCAAATGAAGTTCCCCAACACACTTACCTTTACAATGCAAGACCACAGATACTCATGCAACAACAAGGAAGAAGCAGCTACGACGTTTCTTAAAGTATTTAAAACAAACCCAGGAAAAAACGCGTTTTAAAACCCAATAAACGCTAGTTATGCTCTCACTGCCACAAGTAAAAAGAAAAGAAGATCCTTCCACATAATCTAGATTACCTGCTTTGTATAACGCACTTTTGCTAAGCTTCTTTTTCCTCTGATGATTTCCGACCGAGGGGCCCTGCTTTTTGCATCCGAAATCAAGTGCTGGTTCCTGGGTATGATCTTCACATAATCCTCGGTCTAAAATAGAAGCTCCAGCTCCCAACAGGCTAGGTTGTCAACACTAACCTTGTGTGAAGGCTGAATTCCCAAGATGCAATGCTTCCTTAAAGCTACAGAGCCCAACTCTACACAGTCCTGCACCGAAGGAGAATAAAAATGAAAGTGAAGAGTAAAAACAACTCAAGCAACCAGAGGATACAGCAAAACTTCATGGAGGAAGCAGGCTCACACTAATATGGACAAAATACTGGATATCTCACTATACAAAGGTGCTTTAAAAACTACATGGTGAATGTAAAATAGGATAGGATGCTGAAGAAATCTAAGGGTTTAATACATTTAACATTGTACTGTTTAAAGGGCAAACAGTGGAAATGCATAATATAGGGGGATCTTATGTCTGGTTGCATATTAGTCTCTGTTTATTCAGCTAAAAAAACAGAGGCGTTTTTTTTTTCTTTTTTTGTACATAGACATTAAGAGAGAAACTTGTGGATTATGGTCACAACCAGATGGACACTCAGTTTTATCTATAGTACAAGCCATAAAAAAGAAGGGGAAGGAAAAGAAAGAAAGAAAAAAAAATGTTATTTGTGCAGTTTTGATGAAAATATAGTGTTTCAAAATACTTTAGCATTGTTCAAACCCTGTATGAATACAGAGTCCGAGAAAGGAGTTCTAGATAAATTAAGGGCTCATCAAAATACAGGATATAATGTTTTCTACATGAATGTAAATATATAGTTAACTTAGCAATTTTCTCACTTTACTTTCAAGGTGTGCTCTGCATGATGTTTCAAGCTACGGTACTAGGGATAGAATAAGTTTCTATGCTCTGCTGGTATTGGTTTAACAAACTGGGATACTGGATGAATAGGGATACCCCATGGTTAAACCCTAAAAAGAATTTCTATAGTCTCTATCTAACAATTGTGCTTCTAATAAGAACTGGTATCCCAATCTCTTCCAGGGGGACAGAGGTAGTAGTTAGGCACTGGGATAAAGCTGGAAGAGTTTCTCATCTATATCTAATAATGTATGTATGTGTTCGGGGTCTTGCAGTGATACGGTTATTTAACAGTACAGTACATAGCTTCCGATTTGGTATTCAAGTCCTAAAGAAAAGATGTTGAAGTTAGCCTCATGGAATGTTAAAGGTTTACAAACAGATAATAAGAAACAACTTTTCATGCATCTTGTCTATAAATCCAATCTAGACTTTATAATGATACAAGAAACACACCTACTAAAGGAGCAGTGGGTTCACACGGCAAATAAAAATGGATCAAATCCATTATAGCAGCTGGTAATAACACCAATAAAGCAGGAGTTGCCATCATTATTAAAAATTCGTTCCAATACAATATTTTAAGACATGATTCAGACCCAGAAGGCAGATGGTGTTATTTTATAACCAAAATTGACAAAGTAGACAAACCAATCTTGATAGTAAATGTATATGCCTTGCTCCTCTCAACACAAATTTATTATGGGCATCTATAACTTAATAAACTCCTTCCCAGAACACTACTACATCCTAGGAGGGGACTGGAACTCTATTCAAGACCCAAATATAGATAGAACAAACAAAAAAGCTAAATTCAACTCACAGGCCACTACTGCCCTTTTCGAAATCAAAAATGATTTTAGACTTAGCGACCCACACCTCATTACCGTCCCTCACACAAATAGTAAAGGTTTTACCTTCTTTTCACAGTGTCATAAAACTTGGTCCAGACTGGATTTCTTCTTAGTCTCGGACACCCTATTACAATTTAAACTTTCACTAGACACAGAACCTAGATCTCTATCGGATCACTCGAAAATCACCCTTACAATAGATTGGGCACATTGCAGCTCACGACATAACAATAATAGACTCTGGCACTTAAACCCTAACTTATTAGAAAAACAAGATATTAGAAAAGAAATTGACTTATTACTGGACCGATGCATTTTAGCTATTGTAGTTAACACCGTTCCGTTCGATATAACTTGGGCTACCACCAAGGTATTAATTAGAGGGATGTTAATTAATAAATACGCTTTCTATAAGAAAAATATTTTCACCAAAGAAAAAAGTATTAAGGATGAAATATCTAAACTTGAGCTTAGGTTGCAGCAGTCTTATTCCGTGGAGGTAGAGAACTCCATTAATCAACTTCAAGCTAAGTTACTAGCACTACAAGCAGAAAACCTATCATTTCAAGAAATAAAAAACCTAGCCAATTACTCACAGTGGGCCCAACTCCCCTCTAGATTCTTGGCAAGACTGTTGAATCAACATAAACCTAATCCACATATCTCGGAACTTATTTTTCAGCAAAACAGTTACTCTAACTCACAAGATATAGTTAAGGTCTTGAGAGCATATATGAAGAGGTGTACAACCCTACCCCAAAACATTCAATGAACAGGAACTACTTTTATTTATTAATGAACTAAACTTCCCAGGCTAGAGGTACAACAACAAACTTCTCTATCAGCTGAACTTACACAAGTGGACATCAAAACTATAATTAATAACCTCAAAAATAATAAGGCACTGGGTCCTGATGGTTTCTCAGCCGAGTTCTACAAATGCTTTAGTTCTAAGATGTTGATCATACTACATCACCTATATAATCACATAATACAAGAGGGTATCTCTGACCCGCACCTAAATGCATCCAGAACCATATTAATACCTAAACCAAACAAGGACATGACCAACCCTAATAATTACAGGCCCATTTCTATTATTAATTTGGATATGAGAATTATGGCAGCAATTTTGGCTAATAGAACTAAGACTATCATTACAAAAATTATTTCCCCAGAACAATCCGGGTTTATCAATCAGAGACAAACAGTTGATCAAAGTCTAACTCTTGAAGCAATGATATCTTTATCCCTAAAGAAACAAACACCTATCTACACCTTACCTATAGACGCTTCTAAAGCATTTGATAGAATCAATAAGTCATTTCTGACCTTGATTCTGCAAAAATTTAACTTTCCTACACAGTTTATTCACTATATAAACACTTTACACAACAGAGCATATACCATTCTACAAATTAATAAACTTAGCTCCAAAAAAATAAATATTAACAATGGGATTAGACAAGGATGCCCCCTATCACCTTTCCTATTCAACCTATATATTGAGCCCTTATTCTTACTAATAAAACAAAGAACATTTCATAATATACCCCTCCTTTTTAACACTGAAATTTCTCTATCAGCGTACGCAGATGACTTAAATATATATTATTCTCTTCCCAACACGGATCTTTACAAAATCAATAATTCAATAGAATTATTTTCAAAGTTCATGAACTATAAGGTAAACTTGGATAAGACAACAATATTCCCGATTAATAACTACACTCAATTCCCAACTGCAGGTACTATACCTAATATTAAAGTCAGTGACCACATACAATACCTAGGAATAGCATTCTATACCGATGCACATAATTACTATCAGGACAATGTGATTAAAACATGGAACACCATACAAAAAGACTTGGTAAGATGGACACAATTGAAACTCCCCCTTCTCTCTAGAGTAGCCATCATTAAAATGAATATCCTCCACAGAATACTTTTTATATTTAACGCAACCAATACACTGATCCACAATAAAGTCTTCAATAACATTCAATCAACCCTCTCAAAATTCATCTGGCATCTAAGACCCAGCAGGATAAGTTATCAAAAACTTATATATCCAAAGGACAAAGGTGGGGTGGGCTTGCCTGACTTTAAACTGTATTACGAAATTACCAAAGGTAGTAGACTAATTAATATTGCAAATTACAGGAACAAATCAATATGTGGTGCCCAACCTGGTTGAAATTATATCATAACTATGTTAAAACATTACAATTTAATCCCAAGGCCCTCCCATTTCTAAAGGGAATATCCAGAAGAAGATACAAAATACAAAAGCGACATATGGGAACAAATTAAAATAACACAAAATCTCTTCCAATCGCTAAATCTATTAACTGCTTTTATACTTTCCAACCATTACACCTTAACCCCAATATTCAACTAAATGAAAAGATGATTGACCTGAATTCATACCCGCTACTGAAAGAAAAGACAGTTTTAGACATTTATCTACTTAGGCAGGAATCTATAACTAATATTAGAAACAAACTTAATCTCCCGTTTAAATATACAATTATGATAAGACAACTGAAAGAAGTATGTTACAGATTTTGGAAGGATACTGACATCCCAGATCAACATATAGATACATGTAGAACACTTTGGGATATGATGACACAGAAAAAAAATTATCTCAAATACCTATAAATTCATTATCTCACTTAGACACACGAAAGAAGCTATCCACTCCAATTACTGGACAAAACAAGACCCTTCAATTACCTCCAATATAATTGCACAGGCAATTCAGAAATTTTCCAAAGACATTCTCCTTCAGAAGCTCAGATATACTCAACTTATGATCCTAAACAACGCATATTTTATGCCCACAATATTAAATAAAATGTACAAAGAACTCCCACCTTTTTGCCAATTCTGCCCCTCCAAAGAAGCTGATATTATTCATATATTTTGGAGTTGTAAATGTACATACAAACTTTGGTGTGCCTTAAGAGTCAAATTAGAGAAAATGGGCTATGTAAAATCAACATTATCCTGGAAATTTGCCCTCTTACATGTACCTCCTATAGGAATGAAGAATAATCACATGTACATTCTAGTTACAACATTTATGCTAATAAAATACTACATCACATTAAATTGGAAAGACAGGTCCAAAATAACTTGGGATGGATTCAAGCAAACAGCTAGTAAACAACTCCTGGCTCATAAATATTTATGGTATTCCATGAGGAAAAAAAGGACCCAGAAGGACACTTGGAAAATGATATCTGAACTCATTCTGACATGATTGTAATGCATATTTCTGTATGCTGCATAGCTTGATATAGATGAGAACTGTATATAGGTTATCTAATGTATATAGGTTTTATGTTTGTAGGTCTGTATATTGTTTGTTATTGTTTTATTCTCTGTTATATCGTTTTCTTGTCTTCATTTGGTTTTGATATAACCCTAATAAAAAGGAATTGAAAAAAAAAAAGAGTATAACCCTAATAAAAAGGAATTGAAAAAAAAAAAGAGTATAACAAATACATTTAACTTCCCCCCCCCCAGTCATTCAAGGTGCTACTAATTACAAGAAATACATATTATGCTGTTTTATGTTACAGATACTGCACAGAATTGCCTGTAACATAAAACTTTGCAAATACACGGCATCAAAATGCATCTTTGGGCAATATTATCAGATTAACTCGATCCCCACAGCAGAAAGAAAAAAATCCAAAGTACTAAACTGACACCCTATAAGTTTACTACAAACAAGAGATTGCATAATGCAAATTTTGTAATTAGTTTGTCTTGGTTACTATTAGCCACGTAACTTACACAATAAAAGGATGATCTTGTTAAAGTAAATCTTAGTGGAGATTTTCTCCTATATCCCCTCTGAAAATGATCTCGCTGTTAGAAGCTAACCCATTTGACAAGCTATGCATAACATAAATAAACAACATATGTACGTACGTATTCACATGCATACATGCAATAATTAATTTCATCTACAGATTGAAAATCAGAATCCAATAGTTGTAAGATGACTCAAAGTCCCTGGAAGTGAATTAAATTAACATCCTACCTATTTAGAACATTTTGAAGCACATCCATATGGGCGTTCAGCTACAGTGTTTAAAATGGTTGAAAGGAAACTCCAGACTATACATTCTCTGGACAGTGAAAGAAAGTGGCAGAAATGTATCATTATTACAGATAGAATGTATAATATAATGTATCATTATTACAGATAGAATGTATAATATAATGTATCATTATTACAAATAGAATGTATAATATAATGTATCATTATTACAGATAGAATGCCTTACAATATGGAATTATGTTATGTGTTATTACCTGTTACACAGGAAGCCTTACAATATGGAATTATGTTACGTGTTATTACCTGTTACACAGGAAGCTTTACATAATGGAATTATGTTACATGTTATTAGTTACACAAGAAGCCTTAGCATATGGAATTATATGATGTGTTATTACCCGTTACACAGGACAGAAAGTTGTAGACAGCAACTCAGTAATATTCCAGTACTTAGAAATAAAATTCTCACTGCACTATAGTTTGTCTGTCTTTCTGTCTGTCTGTTTGCCATTAGTCTGCCTTTCTATCAGTCTTTCTACCTATCTATCTCTCTATTGATCAATCTACCTATCTCTATTGAGTAACTTTTATCAAATAAAAAGTCACTTGAATGACTATTTCATATAATTTTCCATTTGTGTGCACAGTTCTTCTAAATCCTTCATATGGAACCACACTTTCAGGTTTAGACAAATGCAAAATGTATGCTTAGGATTTCTCTACACTTCTGATAGGTCAACTTCTGCTCGCTTATTTTTCCTCCACAACCTGAAAGGCAATAATACAAAATTGCATTACTTACTCTATGAATATAATTTGTATTGAATGATGCCTGTAAATGGCAAACAATATATCATCAGCATTTCATATCACTGTTTATTCAGGTGTGATTACTTCTACAGCCTTAAAAGGATATGCAGATCATGTCTGCTAATGTGAAGATTAAAACTAGCTGCTGCTAACATTAATTTCCTGTCCCCCTTAACCTATTTATTCTGTGTGGGATCTCTGATGTCATTAAATGTTTTGGTGTTGAAGAGTATCCTGTTTATTAATTCCTGTGATAACCATCATAGCAGAAACGTGTCCATCAGAGCTTTCTCCTGCTGGGTATAGGATTTTACATGTAGCACAGGATAGTTGTCCCTGTGGCTAAAAGCAAACTGCATGGGAAGGCAGATAAATATATAAAACCAATGTGCAGAACGTAAAAACAGGAAGATTGTCAAGTGGATGAACTATTCATGATAGCCAGTTATTTACACTAATGTGTGCTGATTAGAGTTTAAAAATATCACACAACCATAATGAACTAATTCCTACAAAAAGCTAGCTCTCCAGATAAACAGTCAAACACATACGTACATATAATATGTCCAGAAATTGAAATGTAACCTTAGCATAGCAGGACAGTCGATCAAAATGGGTAAGCAGGCATTTGCGAGAGGAAACATCATCCCTTGCCTAGTGTTGGCATCTTTTATTATTCATATACATAATTTTATTTTTTAAATTACTAAATTTATTCTACAGAGCAATCTAGATAGTGGTCATGAATAAGCCCCCACTATGATGATTTGTGAAATATGAGGGGAAAGGTATGAAGATGGAACTGGTTCATAATTTTAGGGCAGATGCTTTGAGAAAAGAGTGTAGTTATGTTCTCTTTTAGCATACATTACAAAGAACAGAAGCAATAACATTCTGTACCCATCATCAGCAATAATTCAGCAAAGGCCATTAGATTTGAAACCCTAATTCTTTTCATTTTTTTCTGCCTTTAAAAAAAAAGAAGCATTGATAAACAAAAATCGAGTCACCTTAGCAACAGACAAAGCAGTTTATTAAATGCAGAACACCGTCTGTTAAAACATCCAACAAAACTTCATCAAAGTAAGCAATTAAAAAACAATCAATCCTCCTTAAAAGTGATCCCCCAACCAATCAGGAACAAAAAGTATGACTATATTAAAATGTCATGCATAACTAATCATCACACATAGCATGAACTAAAAGGACTATCAAAGCATAACAAATCCTATGCTAGATATACTAAATAAATAAATATAAATGTGCATTGTAATAAATATAATACAAATACATATACTTCCTAACAATGACAATGAATCCAAATAGAATAAATATTGAGCGATAATACCTCATAGTAAACCACCAGAGCTAAAAACTAATAAAAAAAAAAAATACATAACATTGTTTTAAAATATATAAAATATAAATAATTCACATATAAAATTCACTTAAATACAAGCTACTCTAATTTTTAAAACACTACTTATAGATATAACATCATTAAGAACTGGTTCCACTGTAGCATTAAGTCTGAGTTGCCAAATTAATTCATGAAGTTCCAACATTGTATCTGCATCCCCACAAAGAGGGGGAATAGTGATCCTATCAATAACAAAAAACTGTAAACTTCTTGAAACTGGGGCAAATAACAGAATGCATTAGCATTCTTCTTTTTCTTAATATCATAGTAATGCTCCCTAATTCTCTCCCTTAATTTTCTAGACTTTTTACCCATGTAGAAGGTGGTACATGACATACAAATTGCTAAATGCACCACTTATGTGGTATTACAATTACATTTACCTGGACTACCAAGTGTCTTATCATAATTATTCACCACTATGTAGAGGCCCACATGAATATATCTGCACATACTGCAGAATCCACATTTCAGCATTGTACTATGGGAATACTGTGTCTTGCTTGAAACTTATTAAGAATAGATTTAATGTTCCTGAATTTGAATAAACAATCACTGGAGCTGCTCCTAATTTTTTTTTTTAATATCAACAGTAAAAAAATATTTCAAATCCATTTTACAGTATTAACATAAAAACAGGTGTTGGCACTACAAGGGATAATGACCGATGGGGCAGACCTATCAATTCAGCGGTTTTAACAATGTTGACATTCTCCCCATGACTTATTTCAATTCTTAAAATGGGGGCAAAATGGCCACATCTCTGCCCAACCATTTTCATCTCAGTTCTAGAAAGAAGGTGTTTAGGATATCCCTTCTCAAGGAAGAGACAAATGAGATAACGTAGCTCCTCAAAAAACAATCAGCTTCATATAATTTTATTATAATTTTATTACACCATTTCGAAACTTGTAAGAACGAAGTACCTACTATGCATGTCTGAGAATACTCAGACTTTCTGAATGGAGATCATGGAGCAAAGAGAACAACAGCTGCTCCACTTAAACACTTGATTAAAATTAAAATATACCATTTTCAACATTTACGAATTAGATCACTTTGCAGAGAGGATCGAAAATTTACAATTTTTTCCACTGCAGTGCGATCTTGATGATGGTATATATAATTAGCAGGGTGTGTGGGGGGTGCAGGGGGGCTTCCCCCCCTGCAAAAACGTTTACAACGGTATACTTTAATTTTAATCAAGTGTATAAATGGAGCAGGTTTGTTGTATTTGCTACACAATCTCCATTCAGAAAGTCCAAGTGTTCTTGGACATGCTCAGTAGATACTTCATTCTTACAAGTTTTGATATGGTGTAATTTCATTATTCTAAACTTGCATCTTCTCATCTCAGTAATTAACATTTCAGTTATCTGGACATTCGATCGACTGAAGTAGAGCCCCCTACATACATGCACACACACACACACACACACACACACACACACACATATATATATATATATATATATATATATATATATATATGTATACACACACATATACAAACACACACACACAAAAACAGCTGCTTCCATGTCCCTACATCATGCATGCACACATGTCTATATGCACACACACACACACACACACACACACACACACACACACACACACACAAACACACACGTGTATGTGTGTATATATATATATATATATATATATATATATATATATATATATACACATATGGGTTCACTACTAAATCTCGAATTATGGAATCTCGAGACTCTGAATCCTGAAGACTACAATCTCGAGATTCCGTAATATAGAAATTAAAAAAAAAAGCACTATTTTGCTGTTCACTCCACTGTGGTGTGATCTCAGAGTTGGTATGTTTAAGTTGCAGGGGGTGTGGGGGGTGGAGGGGGGCTTGCCCGCCTGCATATGCTTTCAAAAATGTTGTTTTTTATTTTCGATATTACAGAATATCGAGATTCTGGTCTTCGGGATTCAGAGTCTCGAGATTCCGTAATTTGAGATTTAGTAGTGAACCCATATAAATATATATATATATATATATATATATATATATATATATATATATATATATATGTAGTTTACATCCAACTGGTCGCGCGACTGAAGGTCGATCCGGTGGAATTCCGAACCGAATTGTCGAATCTTGGATTCACAAATGGTCATAATGTCACGCGCAGCATCAAATGCAAAAGTCTGGATCGCACACCCACCGCAACAAGTGCTACCATGGGTCGAGAGGGGGGTATAGTAGCCTGGCTGGTGTTCGGTAATCTCGTGTTCAATGTCCGCAGTTTCGACATTCCATGGTCCTGGTGTTCTGCTTTCGGCATTTTCGCGTTCGGTCATCTGTCGTACGGACAAATGCATGTACACCGATATATATATATATATATATATATATATATATATATATATATATATATATATATAGATAGATATACACACACACACACACACACACATACACACACACACACACACACACACACACACACACACACACACACACACACACACACACACACACACGGATGGCTCTGTGATACCTATGTTTAGTCCTGGTATGAGCAGAAATCATTGTATAGGGATGAATGGGTGAATGCTGTCAATGACAGAAGTCAGTTTTTCCTGCATGTTAAATTTAAGTTGGTAATATTATTCTACCACGTTATTCTGTTGCCAGGGCCATTTCCACGGAAGAGCACATGGCTAATTTGCATTGGCCACTTCCCCAGAGTGCTACATTTGCATAGGGCTTCACCAGTGAGACTGCTTTCTGCATTATGGCCAGTTTCAGTATAAAACTGTAGTGAGTCATCCTTGAATCACTCGAGCTTCCTGCAATACAGAAACATTTAGATTTATGGCTTCTACATCACACTAAAACTTTCTTGGGGAATTTGATTTATGATTTTGTAGCAAGCTTCACTTAATCACCACAGCTGCATGATATGATTTTTATAATGCCATCTGACCCTGTTAAACCGGCTTTTTGTAGCAGCTGTTATTAATATTGGTGACATTAGTACATGTAAACATCATGAAAATTGTGTGAGTTACATGTTTGAGCAGAGTGTTAGCTTAGACTCACTGTGAAGATGAAAAATGTCACTGATACTCAACATCCAGCTACAAAGGTAAGATAAATTTTAACATGTGCTTGCAATTACTGGTATAAAAAGCATAATTCCCGTATTTATATAAATATATTCAAACTCGTGTATAGAGATGTCTTGAAGAACATCATTATAAGATAATGGTTTTGCAGCTGACACTGTGTTTCTAGCAGATAAGGTTATTGACATACAGGGAGGCGTGGAGATAAAATGTGTACATTATCCAGGAAATAATAGAAATATTTGTGGCATTCTGTCAAGTTAAGCTAAGTATGCGGTTACATAATCTCTCTCTCACATGTTCTGTACCTCAAACCAGCAACTCCTGGATATCTATAAACCAAAAAAAAAAAACTGTGGGCAAGCTACTCTACAAATGTTCCAAAGCCCAAGCTTGGAACAAACTTCCTTTACACATATGCTCCATTACCCATTACACTTTAAGAAAGAGCTCAAACTCTATCTGCTTAACAACAAAACATGCCCCTCTCAGGACCCTACCTGACTCTTCCTCATTTTAGTATCTCATTCCCATCATAGGTGTACTGGTACTAGTCTCAACCTTCTTCACTTTGTAACTTACTGGTATTTATCCAGAAATTGTAATCTTTAAATACCAATATCTCATATTTTGCTGCTGACTTTGCTACTTATGTGCAATGCTACTTGCGTATTTTTATTCTGTATGTTTCTCTCTACTTTTATCTTTTTTACCTGTTTTGGTATTTGTATTATCTTGGCGTGTGAGTTTGTATTATTCTACAAATTGTTTTGTAACTGGAGCTTTTGTCCTCAGCTCTTTACTGAAAATGGGCTACTAGCCCAGCTGGACTAACCTGGTTAACAAATGTCAATAAATAAAACAAATAAATAAATGTGAGACAACATATATTATTTACTGTATAGCTAGTCATCTATTTATGCTAACAGTGTACTCTGATAAATGTGTTTAATAAATAATTGTTTTCACCCACAGAGTGTATCTATTTTATTTATCTCTGTCCTATGCATATCACCAAGCATTTAACACCACTGCATGCGCAATACAAGTTACTCAAATATTGTAACCAGTGAGAAAAATTCAGTCTCACCTGCACTTAAAAAAATCAAATACTGCATACACAAAAAATACATTTGTGAACCCCCTAAAAATAACCTGCCCCACATAAACCATAGCCCAAAAAATAAGAATGGAAACAATCAGAACATAAATGTTAAAATAAAACAATAAAAAAGAAAAAAATCACAACCACAGCTAACTAAATGTGTCACAGCATTACTGACAAAAGAGACTCTTAAATATCTAAAAATAGTTAAAATTAAACTTACTAAAAATGATAAACTATAAAGCTAGCATACATAAACACAACTCTCGCTATACTGTACAAAGCACTATACAAATATTAAAAATCACCTTAGAATTACAGTATTAAAACACCTCAAGACCATCTAATCATAAAATATGGAAACCATGGAAAACCCTATTCAACACAGCTGACACAGTAACCACACACCCTGAAAAGAGCAGGGAGATAGCAAGTTAAACTTAAAAAACAATAAACTAATAAATGGAATATCCAGGGATTTGACTTGTGTGACATGAAATAAGTTATAATATCAGATTAATGAAGGGTCTTCACCATCATCATCATTCCTCCTTTTTTCTGTTTTTCTACATGGGTTTGGGGGTTGTGCCAACTGCTGCCATCTTTCTCTCTGTCTCTATTCAGTGCCACTCTCCCACCTTCTTCAACACACATGCATGACTGTCGCAGGTTTTCTTTTACACAATCCATTCACTGCCTTGCTGGATGCCCTCAATTCCTCTTGCCTTCTTCATGTCTGTCCCAAATCTTCTTCACCAGATTGTCTTCTGCTTTTCTGCACAGGTGCCCAAACCACCACAAACCGTTCTCTTTGATTTTATCTGCAATTCAAGCTACTTTGGCTTCTGCTCTGATGTCCCCATTTCTTCATCTGCCCCACAGTGTGCATCCTACCATCCATCTGAGGCAGGTCATCTCCATCACCTCTTGCTTCCTCAACTGCTCTGCCTTTACGACCCAGGTTTCTGTATTATACAGTAGTATTGGCCATACCGCCATTTATTACACTTTACTTTTCAGTTTTTTTGGCATTCTTCTGTCATACACTACCCCTGACACTCTATACCAGTCCCTCTGACTCTAGCTTTGACATCTTCATTCAAACTTCTCTTCTCTTCAAGATACGTGAAGCTGTTCCATTATTTTCCCCTTCAATCTCACTTCTCAGCTTCTTCTGATTTCCCCCATTTGCTGACATTACAACTTTCTTATCTGTACTCAGTCTCATCCCACATGCCTTCAGTGTTGCATTCCATTCCCCTATCCTTTGCTGAAGGTCTTGCTCAGATTCTGCCTGTAATGCCACATTGTCTGCGTACAGAAACTTTGTTGATCTGTCCCCTCTGACTTGTTTGCTAATGTAGTCCATCACCAGTATGAACAGCAGTGGGATCAGAGCTGAACCCTGATGCACATTCACTCCCACTGGGGACCCTTCTGTGAGGCTGAACACTGATCCTACTTGAGTCATTGGGTCCCTGTACATGCCTACATACATTGATTCTACCAATGTTTCTGGAACTTCGGAACACCACAGGACTGCCCAAGTCTGCTTTCTTGGGACATTGTTATGTGCTTTCTCCATGTCTAGGAATGCCCTGTGGACTCTTTTCTCATCTCTAGTTTCTTCTTAACTATTTGTCTCACTGCAAACATCAGGTCAGTTGTGCTGCATCCTGATCTGAATCTGAACTGCTCATCTCCCATCTTTACTTTCTACTACCGTGAGTATTTGTTTGTCAATCACCCACTCAAGAACTTTCATGTAATGTGACAGGAGTTTAATACCTCTATACTGCACTTAGTTGTGAATCTCCCCTTTGTTCTTGAACACTGGCACCAATATGCTTATTGAATACTTTAAAGAATGCCTGGATTAGTGCTCAAGTTTTCTCTGGTCATCTGGGATACGTCTTTCTCTCCATACTGCTATGAGTACCCTTAGGAGCCATTTCTAACCTATCTCACCCAGCATCTTTATCATATCTCCTGTAACCTCATCTAAGCCTGCTGCTTTTCCTGACAACACTTTTCCTAGTTCTGTTCTTACTTCTTTTATAGTGGCCTCCTCCTCCTCTTCTCTCATCATAGGCAGCATCTGGGGCAGCACTGCTTCCATGGGGTTTTCTTCATTCAGACTGTTTCACGGGGGATGACTCTGCAATCACTGATTCCAACCTCCTGCTCATTCTTTACTAGCAGGACATCTATGTGAGTTGCACGTTGGCTACTCTTGTATGGGATCTTGTGACTGTGTCTCTTGCTGAACCATGTGTTATCAAACCATTTGCCAGACAGAAGTCTAGAATGGCTTATCCTTCTTTATTCCTGTTACCCTACCCATGTGGACCAAGGCAGTCCTAATATCCTGTTCTGTCTGTCCCTATATGTGCATTCATCACCTGTTATCAACACCAGTTCATGTTGTTCTGCTTTATCTAGTAGGTACTGCAACTGCTGCCTGAATGCACTTTTTTCCTCATTGTCATAACCCTGTCATGGGGCATAGGCTGAGATTATGAATACTGCCCTATCATAGGCTGAGATTATGAATACTGCCCTATCATAGGCTGAGATTATGAATACTGCCCTATCATAGGCTGAGATCATGAATACTGCCCTATCATAGGCTGAGATCATGAATACTGCCCTATCATAGGCTGAGATCATGAATATTGCTCTATCATAGGCTGAGATTATGAATACTGCCCTATCATAGGCTGAGATCATGAATACTGCCCTATCATAGGCTGAGATTATGAATACTGCCCTATCATAGGCTGAGATCATAAATACTGCCCTATCATAGGCTGAGATCATAAATACTGCCCTATCATAGGCTGAGATTATGAATACTGCCCTATCATTATACTGGAGTCTGACTGCCATGAGTCTGTCACTAATTTGGATGACATCCCTCACTGTCTTCTGAAATTTCTCCTTCACCACAGTTCCCACACCATTTCTAGTCTGTCCTGCTCCTGAGTAGCAGACTCTGGATCCCAAACCAAGTGGCTTTGCTGCACTACCCTTCCATCTTGTCTCATGGATGTGTAGGATGTCCAGCCTCCTCTTTGCCATCATGGCATCCACTTTCAAGTTGCGTCCTGTCAGTGAACTTACACCGAGTGTAGCAATTCTTATTTGATGTTTGGCAGATTGACTAGTTTTATGTTCAGCTTTCACTCAACAGAGCTATCCTGGATAACCCAAGCTGGGTAACTGGATACAGACTGTCCAGTAGCTTACTGACCCAGGGCCGTTTCACTTTATGGTGAGAAGTGACACACACTAGCCAATAGGGGCACATACATCCCTCCTAGCATTAACATGGGTCCCCGGTGTAGGTTGGATCCTCAACCTAGTTATCACCGTCAAATACCTATGCCCATTTGGTGATATTAGTCAACATCACCAAATCACGTAGAGCTTTATTTTATACCACTGAGTAGCTAGCCCTACCACATGATGCAGTCTGGGGTCTGTGTTGAGGATGCTGTACACCATAACTGATGCCCGAAGTAGTTGGTCTATACTCTTCTCCCCAAAAGGCACCATCTAGAGTCTGTGCTGCTGCACTCAACTCCATTCGTGGGTCAGTTTGAGATGGAAACACACAGCATGTTTTTCAGAGGTGGGAAGAACCCTACAGAGATACAGAGAGAACAAGCAAATGTCATACAGGCAATGGTTAAAGGTCAGGTATAAACCTTAGCCATTATGTCAACTGGTCTCTAGTCAAAGACACTAAATAATGAAGGATAAGAATCACGAAACTCATTCCCTATACAGTGAAAGCTATTTCATTCTTAGCACACTAGACCCCCACTTATTCCATATACTGTACTGTATAAATACAGCATCGGATAGCCGAAGTATCTTAGTGGCTCAGCTGTTAATGGGCAGTACGTCCTGTGAAGATTATCTACTTTAGCTACATTGTTGATTCTTGAAAAGCAACATAAAGTGAAAGAAATGCTGGAAAAAAAAAAACAAAATAACAGAAATATCACTATGAAAGAAATTGCACAATGATACCAGACTTATGGGTTGAAGACAAATAAAGAAACCCCAAGTCCATAGGATAGCCTACATCCTAAGTAGCTGGTAAAGTAGATGAACAAAAAAATTTATGTATTTTTAGTGAAGATGGTGAGATTTATGGAATAAACTGTCAACATTCATATTAGACAGTTACATAGTAATTAAATGTCCATGAAGAAGACAAGATATCAGAAGTGTCACAACCATTCCTGCTGGAATAAAATAAAATAAAAAACAAAAAACTAAAAAAAAGACTGAGAAAACTGTGATAGCTTAGAAATGCAGAAAGAGACTTCTGAAGATCTATCATCATATGAAGTTGTGTGTGGCAGCCGCAAAAAGTGTTCTAAAATAAGGAAACCAACTGTAAATGTTTGTGCCAAACTTACCAAATATGGAAGACCATTGAAGAAAACAGACTATCCCAGAATTAAATATAATCAAAAAGACTTAGAAGTTTTGTTATTAAAAAGTGTTTTGAATTTCTACAAAAAAAGTCATTCTAATGTAAGTGGGGTTGCCCATGCTTAGTACAGTGTTAAGGTTAAATTATGATGATGAGTGCCACATAATACATAGTACCACATAAATACCTGTGCAGATATATTTTCTAGTTTTAAAAGAAGGGAAAGCTAGACATGCAATATATACTTTTATATTCTAATAAGCTTGGTCACTGTTTTCCATTTAATATGCCATACAGAAATTCTAGAGAAACCATTTTGAATATAGACCTCATGGAGATTACAGCATATTTCCTGTCTCTTTATTAAGCGCCCTTTCATTACAATAGCCACAGAACTGCTAACTTTTTTAGAGTTTTTTCCTGCCATTTCTTCCAGGTAACCTCCAGCTTCCCTCTCAAGCAACTTACCTGTTCATTTTTCCTTCACTGGGGAGGTCATAACCAACTGAGACGGGTCATAATTTAGACAGGCATCGGTGTGTTTTTTCTAATTTTTATCCATAACCCCAAATCACATGCCCATTAACACACTCCAGGGTTTGCATGCAATTTGTTTTGGTGAGGGCATGTCACTCTCTTCCCTAGGTTATATGTCCATTAGGACTACCCTGCCTCTATACTAGGGACCAATACTTCAGTGTGGTCTAAGATCTCCATCAGGGACTCTAAAATAGGACTGTATACCCCAATATATGCCCCCAGACCCTTCCCCAGAAGAGAGATCACCATACCTCTTAACTGTACAGATTTTCGCAGAATGTCCAGATTTTTGCCTCATATTTTTGTTCAGTTTTTCATAAAATTGTGATTTTCTGGCAAATTAGTGGCAAAGCATTAAAGACTGAAGTTAGAAAATAATGACAGACATTTGAGTTTCAGAATTCATACCCTTCAGAAACTTCATTTTAATGCAAAACCTGTTATTGTAAAAACTTCCTAAGTTTGTAAGAGTGATATTTAAAAAGTATCCCTATTTTTGGGCCTTTGTCCCACTTTAATTTATTGCTTTGTCCAGATTTCTTGCTCTAAGAGGTTGAGAGGTATGGAGATGAGCCGTTAATGCCACATCAGTCCTGTGTTACCCTTGCCAAATCCAACAGGATCTTGAGCAGGTAATAACACTTGGGCCAGCTAGGTTCTAGTCAGGGTTTTATTCTTCTATGCCAACAAAGCTGGCTTAAAGTACCAATTTGGTAATCGTTTCTGAATCACCACATCACTGCAAACTATGCAAGACATTTTTTGTGGTCTTTCACACATGCATATTATATTATATATAATATATATTTATATGTAATTTATACACACACACACACACACACACACACACACACACACACACACACACACACACACACACTTATAATCAACACACACACACTTATAATCAACAGTTAAGTGCATTAATTGGGTGCTCACTTGACCTTCACAAACTATCAAAAACATCAACAACTACACACTTAGATGTAAACATGCCTATCCAAGGCACGAATAATCTCACACAAACTACATAACTAACCCCGCACTAATGTCTGCATAGTATCACTAAATCCAGTAAAACTGATTTGATGTTATAGTCTCACTCTTCTGATCATAAAAGCATTTTTTCTTAAAGTAAACACTTCTGTGACTACAGCATTAAATATAAGCAGAACTAACACCACATGGCACTTCATAAAATGCCACACCACAAACATTAACATGGGGGCCACCCCTACCCCTTCCAATGTCAGAGTTTCACCCCCCCCACATTCCTTGCTTACATGTACCAACTCCACAGCCACACAACAGCTATGATAATGAAACTCTGCATAATACACTGCAGTTATCAACCACACAGCCGACAACTTCATAAGTCAACTAATAACACAATGGGCTAAAAATACAGAAGGGTCCTAAACTTGAACAGAAGGACTAGATTAAAATAAATATTTTGATCTGTCACAAATTCTCATAAAACTGCTACTGAATTTTGAAATAATGTATAAGTTGTGATTTGATTTTTAGTTTAATATTAAAAAAGTCTGTGTATCTCTATCTAGGTATATAAGTGTGTATTTATGTGTCTGCGTGTATGTGTATGTGCATGTGCATATGCATGTGTGTGTGTGTGTGTGTGTGTGTGTGTGTGTGTGTGTGTGTTTGTGTGTGTGTGTGTGTGTGTGTGTGTGTGTGTGTGTGTGTGTGTGTGTATGTGTGTGTGTGTGTGTGTGTGTGTGTGTGTGTGTGTGTGTGTGTGTGCGTGTGTGCGCGCGTACGTCTGTATGTATGTATAATTGTAATAGCGTTATTACTGCATCTAGCAATCTGTAATATTGTATGACTACATCACACTATCATGTCAGTGTAACTGTAAGAAACTTTAAGGCTTCTACCTAGTTATGTCTACATTGATTTGTTAGCTAATCGGGTAAGTGAATTGACCTTCAATGAAACCTTTTTACTTGTGACCTAAGCCACAAAGACAAAGGTAAATAAAATATACAGCTTCATTGCTTTTTCCACTGCCTAAACCATTATGTTTCCCACCCCCAGAATCCCATCAGAGTTCATCTGATCTTATGACTGAACTGAAAGTGCAGCTCTTGAATCTGTCTTGCTATCAGTGTTATTTTACACCTGCGTGCTGTTACCTTGCACAATTTATATACATGCTGTGTAAAGCAGCCATTACATGTGTAGACCAGTCTGAATGAGAGAAGACAAAATGACATAGTACATGCATGTGTATATCTACACTGCTGTAAAACAAAATGGATGTCCTTTCAGTAGCGTAATTATCTTTACTGACTTACACCATATGTTTCAAACTGTTTGAGTTACACCTAAAGGAAATGCATCTGTCTGCAAATAAGCAATAAAATGTTGTAAATGGATACCAGTGGTTCAGCTGTGGGATCAGGAGAATTGTGACTTACATATTTTCCAATAAGTTCATAGGTCTTAAAAACTTAAGCTTATCACTTCCTACTAGTTTTGTGTTATTTGTGCACATTGTTACTTATGTCTGTGCAGGTCAGTGTGGTCTGTTTTCTAAAATATAGTTTTATTAGAATAATTTTTTTAGTAATGTAGTTCCCAGAAGCATATAACAATGCATTCTGATAAGATTAAGTGAATATGAATATGTCCTCACCATGTTCCAGACATCATTCATACATGGCAGTACACAGCAGTAATAAGTGAATAATTCATTTTTAGTACATTGATGTAAATTATCAACAGGCAATTTAATTTCTATTGCCTTGAAATATAATGATCCATGTTCTACAGCTTTTGTAACATTAATTGCCCAATCATTCTTTAAGAACTCCAGAAAGGCTGAATAGTAGATACAATCTATGCAGTTATTTTGGCACTTTCCAACATGTGTTTCCCAAAAAGTTCATAGAATGAAATAGGTTTGCCCAGTGAGTGTTAATATAATTTCTGAAGGTGCAAAAATCCTGCATTAACTATCAAGCTTCATTGCCACTATCCCCATGTGCAAAAGTGGGAAAAAGTAGTTGTGGATGGATGGATTGGCATTTATGGTGGTGTTGCCATTCAGTTACCACCAAGTAGCCAAAACTGATTCAGTGTATAGGGGATCCTGTATTACTTCTGTGAATACGTCCTTCAGATGAGATATTAACATATTTATGGCTCTTCAAATGTGTATATTACCATGTGGAATCAGTTATAATTCCAATCACATATATTAATATAAATGTATCCCATTTATCCTCAACTGCATCATACGTTTATCATATCATATGTTTATGTGAGCAACATTTAAGTGATCCTTTTTCGTAAAGAGAATTCTATAAGTGATGGAGAAATCCCTTACTGGCTACTGATTCATCCGATTTTAGAGCAGAGTATGATGCTCCAAGCAGGCATTGTTTATATAACGTCTCCTTCCTCTCAGGGTCTTTGCAAAGAAGTGTTGAGGAAGCAGGGACTAGAAGGCAGCTAGAAATAATATCATTATTCTGAACAATTAAACCCAACTAAAAATTAAAACAAACTTCAAAAACAAAAAAAAGATGATGATAGTTCCAACAAACACATTTACTGTTAGCACTGTCATTTACTACAATCAGTAAACTTCTTCAGACATCAACCATTCATTCACACAAGTTTAAATAGGATGTGTAACCATGACATCACTTCCTGAGATTCTTAAAGTTACATTCCACATAAAATTCACTTGTCAATGCAAATGTTATGACTGCATCTAAAATATCAAATAAAAAATTCACTATTAAGTGTGATTATAAAAAATACACACACGCACACACACACAAAAAACACAGTTATCTGTCTAGTGATTTTAACTTTAATACACACTTCAGGGAACTGTATTCATTTAGACCCCGGGAAGCTTGGGCATTTAATCTTAGTTGCCACAATAATTCTCTCTCCTCTAACCTTAATGGGCAACTTCTTTCTACCTTCAGAAACAGGTGTCGCAATGGGGTCACCATGTGGAGGCAGTTTTGCCAACCATGTTATGGCTCATTGGGAGCAGTAACTACTTTTTCCAAACCACATGTTTAAAGAAAAAGTCCAATGGTACACATGATACCTGGATGACATTTTTGTCATCATTAAAGGTGACGAGAGGGTGGACAATGATTTTGTCAATGAAATCACTTCATTAACAAACTTTTTATGCTTTACATCATCGTTTAACACACCCTCTATCCCTTATCTTGATGTGAGACTAGGATAACATCAATGGTAGATATATTGCCAGCATCTATAGAAAGCCAGCGTATTCGAACAGCTTCCTACATTATAGCAGCTCCCACCTCAATCACCAAAAAAGGTCTGTGATAGGTTCATAGGTTCATAGGTTCATAGGTTCATACTAGGCTATCTGCCCTAGGGCATTTATAAGCCTAGCCAGAATGTGTTTGGCTTTCCACCATTTTAAATTTATTTTGCTATGCCCTTTTTTGAGGTTAGTATACTGTGCCTCTATCTAACAGTGACACAGAAGTGATACCCGGGTAAACCATCTCCCATCCACTCATCAAGATTCCTCTTGAAGAGAGTCAATGAGGGACTCTGCCTAACCTGGACTGGGATTTTATTCCAGAGTGAAGGGAGCCTCTGGGTTATGAATCTGTCCCTCCAGCATGTCCTATTTATTTCAGTGCTGAGGTTCAAGCCTCTCGAGCGCCGTGGCTCGATGGGATTTGGATTTTCTGAGGTGCAGCATGTCCATTAATTCGGGTTGGACATGGCTTTATCGTCAGGCACAGATCTCCTCTGAACAGGCGGTATGCCACTGAGTAGAGCTGGAGTTTCTTTAACCGGCAGCATATGGCATCTGTTTGAGCCCTTTGATCCTCTTGGTGAGGTACTTTGGGTCTTTCCAGTTGCTGCAGGTGTCTGGTAAGGTACATCCCAAAGGGGCATTGTACTCAATTATGGGCCTGATGAGGGATGAGTAAAGAGGCACCATGACCTCCCTGATCTAGATGTGAATCCCTTCATGATTAGGTGGGCTATATAAAATGTTTTTCTAACCACTTTGGCCACGTGGTTGTCAAATGAGAGATTGCTATCAACTTGGGTCCCCAGGTCCCTAATTACTTCTTCTGTACTTAATGGATTTCCACCTATGTGGTAATTTGTGGGCACTTTGTTTTTGCCAAAGGGGATGACTATACACTTTTGGCATTTAGCTTGAGGCCATGGCTCTGGCACCGTTGTCTGTTTCTATGAGGCCCTTTTGGAGGATGCTTGTGTCGGCTGGAGAGTCGATTATGGCACCCAGTTTGCAGTCATCTGCAAACTTGGTCAGCCACAGTCCTTCCGTGTTGGCCTGTACCTCCGAGAAATATATACCGAACAAGAGAGGTCCCAGGACTGAGCCTTGTGGGACACCACTTGTAACTGGTTTGGAGTCTGACATGGCTCCAGCAATTCTAACCATGTGGGTTCTGTCCTTGAGCCAGTTTGCAATCCATCTAGTGACATAGGGTTTATATTTAAGCTGGTGAGCTTATCTATAATGCCCGAGTGGGGTATTGTATCGAAGGCTTTTGAGGTCCAGGTAGGCTGTGTGGACCACCTTCCTCGTCAATGGCCTTGGTGACTGTTTCAAAGAAATCAACCAGGTTTAAGAGGCAGGATCTGCCCTTAACAAAGCCAAACTGGGTAGGATCCAGTGTTTGTAGGTCCCCAATATCTTTATTTATGAGGTCCATGATGATCCTTTCTATAGCTTTGCAGACCAAGCTAGTCAGGCTTATGGGGCGATAGTTTCCAGGATCCGTTGAGGCACCACCTTTATGGAGAGGGACCACTGTTGCTGTACGCCACTCTTTGGGCACATATCCTGTAGTAAGGCTGAGATTGAACAGTAGTTTTATGTTTGGGTTTAGCTCTTCTTTGAGTTCATGTAGGGACGCAGCCGGGACACCATCTGGTCCCATTGATGCTGTGTTTTTGCTTTGGAGAGGATTTGCTCTTACCTGAGCATCTGAGATGTCAGGGGGCAGCACTCTGCTGGGATAGATATTTGCCCTTTTGGTGGGAGAAGTTTGCGCTGAACCTGTCAGCTAGGATGTTGGCAATGTCTGTGGGTTCGGTGTATTTTTGTCATTCTGGACTAATTCTGAGCATATCTGGGAATTACCACCCAGGTTCCTAACATAACTAAAGAAAGCCTTGTGATTATCCTTCGTGTCCTGTGCAATTTTTCTCTCAAAGCTGGCCTTAGACAATTTTATGTGTGCCCGTAGTTTTTGCTAATACTGATCAGTGATGCCTTCCCTTTTTGGGATTTTGCTTTATCATTTAGTAGCTTCCTCCTTCTATTGTATAGTTTGTTTATGGCTGGGGTCCACCAGACAGGGCGTCTACCTTTGGAGGATTGGGTCTTGGTTTTATTTGGGATCGCATGATCCATGCATTCCTGAAGGTGTTCATAGAATGCGTTTATAAAGGATTCTGCGGTCTGGGCTGTATTTTCCACAGGCCGGGGCTTTGAAGGATTCCACCTCAGTTTTGAGGAGTGCAAAATTTGCTTTAGAAGTTTTTCACTGTGGTTTTCTGGGCAGGGGGGGGGTGGGATGTGAATATCCAGTGAGATTAGTTTATGGTCTGATCTTACCAGTGAGGGATACACTTCTGGTCTGGAGCATAGAGTCCCCATGTTGGTGATGATCAGGTCCAGTATGTTTCCCCTCTTGTGGGAGTGGTAACAAGTTGTTCCATAGCATTTGAGTTTAGAAATTCTAGGAACCTTTGGGCTAGGGTGTTGGAGCTAGAGTAATGCTCCCAGTCTATGTTTGGGTAGTTGAAGTCGCCCAATATAATGGTGTTTGGTGAGACCTTCATATTTTCCAGTGTTCTCAGGAAGGCCGAGTGGGGTTCCTGGGTTTGGGAGTGGTCTGTAGCAGGCTATAAACTGGAAGGCAGTTTTACCCACTGTTAGTTGCACATGGATAGTCTCTGATGCCCACCAACCTGGAGGTGTGGGTATCTTTGATGAATATCGATACTCCCTCCTTTTGTGGTTCGGTCCAAGTTTTGGGGCGAAAAGCATGGTATGAGGTATAACCTGGTAGTGCTGGGGTGCTCTCGGGGCCCTGAACCAGGTTTCTGTTACTGCACAGATATCGATGTTCTCCATGCTAAGGAGAGTTTGAAAAGTGCATCTTGAGGTTTAGACTTCTGGCTGAGTAGCATTACTCTTAGTTTCTTATCCCTTGTGATACCTATGGCGGTGGGTTTGTCTTTTGAGCCTTGCCTAAAAAGGCACTATGGGGGTAGCAAGAGCCTTTGCCAATATCCGAAAGCCCAGGGGTGACAGGTGCAAGCCGTCCCTAGCGAAGCATCGTGGCTTGTCGAGCATATCATCCCAAGCTGACAGGCATTGGATCCCCTTTGAATGACACCAGTACTTAAGCCAATTGTTGAAAGTGATCATCTTGTCTTCATATTGTGGCATCATTTTTGGTGAGGGTAAAATGCTACTCAAGGTCAGGGTCATACCGGCCTGGGCTACATGCTCAGAGAGCTCCTTTATGTCTCTTTTCATGTAGTCCAGGGAGGTACGTCTCAGGTCATTCACACCAGCATGGACAATGACTGAGTCATATTTGTACTTGCCTTGATAAAGGGGCAAATAGTTAGAGCTGCTAGAATGGTGACTTTGGATGATGATTATTATCAGGAATGTGAACTTTTAAGATGGATGTTTATTAAGAGGGCATATCCAACAACATTGGTGGATGACGTCATTAAGGAAGTCACCATAAAAAGGGAAGCAGGGCACTTTGTAGCAATATTAAACTGGGGCATTATTACAGTTAGGTGCCAAACATCAAGTGAGTCAGTACAGGATGTCACTATAGGACATACGTTGTCCGATACTAGCTATAATTTAAGCTTCTTTACCCCATTTTCAAATGATGCCAGGACCCTTAGGAATATCTTGATTAAAAACTGGGCTTTAATAAATGAAGATACTGTAATTAACCAAAAACTGGGTGACACACCTAGAATCATTTTCAAACATGGCTTGAATTTGAAAAACCTACTAGAGTCTAGAAGGAAATCTTACATACCACATAGGGGTATGAAAAAAATGTGGGCACTGCCACTATTGTAAATATATAGAAGTTACTACAAAACTGAAAATAGGTGGCAAGATTTTTAACATCAATGGGAAATATACATGTAAAACAAAAGGTGTGGTATATCTGGCTCACTGCCAAATATGCCCAAGTTTCTATATAGGAAAAATGGAACATTGTGTAAAACAACGTATCTAGGAACATCAGTATAATATATCCAAAGCCAATCATAACAATGCCCTGGCTAGACATGTCATGCAGTACCTTGATGATGGTTATTAATCAAGTGCAACAAGACATTGGGGGGGACTTGGTCATTAAGGTTAGAGGAGAGAGAATTATTGTGGCAACTAAGATTAAATGCCCAAGCTTCCCCGGGTCTAAATGAACACAGTTCCCTGAAGTGTGTATTAAAGTTAAAATCACTAGACAGATAATAACTGGGTTGTGCATGTGTATGTGTGTGTATATATATATATATATATATATATATATATATTATATATATATTTTTATAATCACACAATTGTGAATTTTTTATTTGATATTTTAGATGCAGTCATAACATTTGCACTGACAAGTAAATTTTATGTGGAATGTAGCTTTAAGAATCTCAGGAAGTGATGTCATGGTTGCACATCCTATTTAAACTTGTGTGAATGAATGGTTGATTTCTGAAGAAGTTTACTGATTGTAGTAGACGAAAGCACTAACAATAAATGCGTTTGTTGGAACTGTCATCATCTTTTTTTTGTTTTATTATTCTGGACAATGTCAGACTCGACTGACTAGTTTCTAGTAGGGCAAACCTTAACAGACTCCTCACACTACATGACTGTTGTTAAATAACCTAAGAACATACCAATCAGTGGGGGGATTAAGGACGTCAGTCCTTGGTTGATCCCATCACCACTAATGCACATCACTGCTGTAATAGCACCGCTAGAGAGGATAGGACTAAATGACTGATGCTGATTAGCACACCCTAGAGGGATGGAGGTTTCTAAGCCTTGCAGTAGGAGCACACTTTGGGGGAGGCCCAGAAGTGGGTTTCATATGTAGAAGGACACAGGAGGACAATCCCTGTGAAAAAACAGCTTCCACTTCAGCTAAGTATTATTTACATTACACCCATCCTAACTGCAGTAGAGCAGGCACTGCAGTACCCCCACTGGCCAAAAGTGGGCAGGTCATAGACCTAGTATGCAAAATTCCCCATATCCACCAAGGACACAACTGCACTGTGATTAACTTGACATACCTGGCTGGCTCATGAAATACGAGAGTTTCACTCATGAGTTCTCTATCCCTAGGAACAAGAACAATCTGCTGGATTGGGGCCAGAGGATGAGGGTTTGGAAGTATGGCAAGCCTGTGGGTCAGAGTGCCACTGCAAACTAAAAACAAGATAAAAAAGATATCCTTTTTCTGCAATGGCACATTATTTTTGCATATATATTTTAGTGAATAAATAATAATAAACTGTTATGGATTATATTCCACCATTCCTTGGTGGTTTACAAAGTACCTCTCAAGTCACTTGCCGTCGGTGGCTTCCAGGATTGGTAAGTACCTTTCATACTGCAGGATTTCACAACGTTCAGGGTTGGCATCATTGTTGCTGAAGGGATATATCATCTTTCTAGTAGACATTATTTGAGGGAGATGTCCAAACTACCTTTGTTCTGTTGCTATTCAGCTATACTTCTGCTTTAATCTGCAGCAAGTGGTCAGTCTCAATTTGTTGCAAGACTGCTTGGAAGTCCATAACTAACTGGACTTCTCAAAGCTGCTTGAAGCTTGGCCCTCCAGAAGTGAGGCCTTTTAGTACATGCCACTTTGCAAACCTTTGCTTGTCCATAGTTAACCTCTTTACTCTGCATGGAGCAACTAGCTGGAGCTGGCATTCTGGTTAAAGAGTGTGTAGGAAACGAGCTATGCCCCGACCAGCTCATATTTAAGGACTAGTTGTCATTAGTCAGAAAAACATTGTTTTTTTCCCATCTGCAAAGTATCATTCATGCACCTTTAACCACCAGAGAACTTAGAATCTGTCTATTGTGATTCATGCACCTTTAACCACCAGATAACTTAGAATCTGTCTATTGTCATTCATACTATAACTTCTACTCATCTTAGTTATTACAATGCCTTTTGCTTTCAGCTACCTGGTACTTTCCTCAGTTTGGGCACAACTCATCAACCTACTTGATCGGAATATTTTCAGACATAAGCATATTGTTGTCCCCACACATATACCCTGTGGAATGTAAACCGGTTGCCAGGCATTTGATTAATTAAGCAGAGGTATTGATTTTGACATATATAGCACTGCATAAAGTGAGTCTCACATATCTCAAAGAGCTGCGTAGCCATACCCCCCACCCACCAGTGCATCAATTCAAACCATTTGTTCCACAGAGAGAAAGTTACACGTAATGATTTCCAGGATGTGATTAAGAACTTTTCAATCTTTTTGTATCAACTTGCATTTATGACAATTATGATTGGGATTAACAACTGTTGCAGCCATATCTCTATTAACAATATCCTATGACCTTGGGTTGATAGGCTTGCCATTTAAATCACGCTGATGTGGTACCGGTTATGACATAAATATCTTTCAGCAAAGGCTGGCTATCCATGACAAAACTGGCTGGTTTTCATAATTACTGCCCATCAAATATGAAGTTGTTCATACGGCACTCACTGGCTTCCTTATCAGATTAATGTTGTTTTTATAAAATTGCTTGGTTGTGGGAGATTTCAACATCTTGGATGATGATGATGAGTAAGAAGCTCTTAAAGTCTGATTATTTTCCAGGTATTTGGAATTTCTTCAGGTAGTTCCTTTTTTCTATTACTCACAAAAAGGGGCATTCTTTGGACCTCATTTTCTATGTGGGCATGGTAAAAATACAATGACGACAGTCGGTCTCCTTGTCTGACCAGCAGATGGTTTGCTTCACTGTGGATCGCCCCATACTAAGATCACCAGAGTCTGAACTGAAAATGAAAAAGAACTTAAAATAATGTGCCATCTGAATGTGCTTATTTAATGCTAAATCTGTATTTACCCAGCTCTTACCAGGGCTTAGTGTTTAGAACCCATTATCCCTTCCCAGCAGTCTAAAACAAGATTGATGGTATGACTCTGAACATTCCTTCCCGCTTTATGTACATCCTGCCAATAGTGGATCATGAAAGTCATACATTGATGGTGATCAATGGTGCCTCAGAAGAGAAGGAAGAAGGTCATAATGCTGATGGAGAAAGACTCACCAATATGAGGACAAGTTTACACTACACAACACCTCTCAACGTATACTTCTAGAGTTATGGACAAAGCAAAAATAATCAGGGAAAAGAGCTGGGTCAGCGCTTGTTTTTAAATGTGGGCTCTATTTTATACAACTATAAAATAAATTTGTAATTTAGGAGAAATGGAGTAAAAGTCTGAGAAGAAATTAGGGGTATCAAGACTTTATCCATCTATATAACTGAAACAACTTTATTTTTGTAGCTACGTTAAAGGTGGGTTTGAGTGAGCCAGGTCTCAAAACACATCCTTGTACCCATGAAGTTTAAATAATTACTGTCACATCTCCAATCTTCCCTTTTTTTGATAAGGTTATTGAGAAAATTACATGCACTGACTATTTCAATATAGCCTTTTAAGATAATTTAAATCAACTTTTTGGGTGTGGTGAACTTCTCATTAGGGTTTTGTTCCTGATCTCATAATTGCAAGACATCACAGGACCTGTTGATAGATTTTTTTTAGGATGGCGAGGCCATGGCACCCTACTGGAATAGTTATAAACTGTTGTGGATTATATTCCACCATTTGTAGTGGTTTACAAGAAGTACCTCTCCATACAAGTCACTTGCAGGCGGTGGCTTCCAGGATCAGTAATTACCTTTCCTTTTGCATTCACAGCGTTCTTCATTGTTGGAGACCGTGTTTTGGGAGGCATATCTTTCTAGTGGAGCATTATTTGGGGAGATGTCGGCGCTGCCTTTGTTGTTGTTGCTATTCAGCTAACTTCTGCTTTAATCTGCAGCAAGTGGTCAATCTCAATTTGTTGCCAAGACTGCTTGGAGATCCATAACTAACTGGACTTCTCAAAAGCTGCTTGAAGCTTAGCCCTCTAGGTAGGGCCTTTGTGTCACCTTTGCAAAACCTTTGCTTGTCCTGGACAACTCTTTTACTCTGCATGAAGCAACAACTAGCTGGAGCTGGCATTCTGGTTAAAGTGTGGGGCTCATTATGCTGGGCCAGCTCATATTTAGGACTAGTTGTCATTAGTCAGGAAAACATTGTTTTTTTCCATCTACCAAATAATAATTTCATGCACCTTTAATACATGACTTGGAGCTCCTTCATTGGATTTGTATATAACTTCACTCATCTTGAATTATTATAATGCCTTTGCTTTGCTTCACCTGGTACTTTCTATAGTTTGGGCACAACACAGCAACCTGTAGTCAGAATACTTTCAGACATAAAACTATTGTTGTCCCCACACATACCTGTGGAATGTATGCAGGTTGCCCAGGCATTTGATTAATTAAGCAGAAATTGTGATTTTGACATATCAGCATTGCATAAAAGTGAGTCTCACATATCTCAAAGGCTGTTAGCCACCCCACCCACAGTAGCCAATTCCTGACCATTTGTTCCACGCGAGATTCTCTAATGATTTCAGGATGTGATTAAGAACGGTGGTTTCAATCTTACATGTCAGCTCCTCCTGTTAGGTTGTGCCCCCATCAAATTATGTTGTTATCTCCACCTACCAGCTGTTTGGGAATTCATAAAGAATGACCTCTTTGCTTAGGTCTTTGGTCATGTTTGTACGCCTTACCTCCTTGTTTTACTATTCACTATTTTATTGTTTTAATGATATTTTAATATTGTGTTTTGCCATTGGTGTTTATCATTAGTAGCAGAAACAAGAACATCACTTTCTGACTGACTAAACATTTGGCTATCCAAAAAGCTAATGGTGGACATTTCACAAATCCTTACTTTATCTGATTTGGATTATTGTAATGGTGGCGCCTGTCTCTGGACCTTAATACTTCTCCAGGCCTACTTTGGTTTATTGTTGTTGTTTGAATCTGGCATACCTCTCTATTGTCAGATTTTTTGCAGACTGTCACAATTTTTGCTTCTTATTTTTAGGGATGTTCCTTGTAAAATTTAATGGTTTCTGGAAAATCAATTAAGACTGGAGATTAATAAATAGTGACTTAAATTTGAGTTTCATACTTTGCTATCCCTGCAGAAAATGCTAATAAATCCTATTATTCTAGCTAATCTCTAAGTTTATAAGAACAATATTTAATATCTGTCCCCATTTTGGGGCCTTTGTCCCCACATTATTTTTGTCTTTGTCCACATTTCTTGCACTAAACAGTGGAAAGGTATGAATACAGGATATTCTAAGATCTCAGAAGGCACGATTATCATACTTTTCTTGAAGTGAAGCACTGCTTGTTTATTTATTTACTGAGAGAGAGCACTGCGTCACATGGAACTTTTTCAGATTCAGCCCAGGAGCACTGTTGGATTGAGTGACTTTTTCAGCATCACACAAGCAAGTGGAGGCTGGAGGAATCAAACCTTGGTTCACATGAAGCACCACATTAACAGCTCATAGCCTTAATCCTCTGTGCCAATTGCCACTATGTCATCATAGCTGGTTTTCTCAGAAGTATTACATCAAATGCAGTAATTCTCATGAAACTGTGGGAAGTATAGACCCGACACATTGTACTACATTAGAATGTCTCTTATGGAAAACTTACGTTGTATCTCATTTGCTATGCACATTTGCTCTATTTAGTTGGTTTAGTACATCACATATTACACAAGTTAATATTCTCTTTCTTGATCGCCCCCCCCCCCCCCATTTTCCTCCTTGTTTGCTTTCTTCTTGTCTGTGTCTCACTCGCTCTGTTTCTCTGTCTGTCTTTCACTTGCCATGTTTCTCTTTCTATATAGCTTTGCTGGCTGCCTCATATCAATACATATTCTGACTTCTCCAGGCTTCTGTGGTTTTGGATGAGTAACTATAGCTGAGACTTAAGAAGCAGGCCCTGATATTTTTTTCAGGTATGACCACCTATTCCAGTTATTCTGTCAGCTGTTCCCCTTTCTTTCAAAGTTGAAAAAATATTTTTTTCCCTGTGGTTGTACAATCATAAGCTACAAATGCATTCAAATAAATTACTATATTCATTTATTTGACTGTAAAGTGTTTCAGTTTTCTTTGTATCACTGCTTATATTGTTTAGTACCTTAACTGCATTTAGTGACTTGGTTGTGAGGACACAAACACCTCCTGTACATTGGCCATGTTCTTTTCACATTTTCATTCACTTTTGTTTTTGCCTGAAAGCAACATTTCATGAGAACAGATATTACTGAGTTGTAGGCAAAGGTTATTTTTCTTACTTTCTATAACTTAGGTGGTGGGCTTTAATTGTCACTTGTACATATTTTAGCAGAATAACTGACTCTATCAACATTCTCACTTCAGGGTTCATTTCCTTTGCTCTTATCCCTGTCCTTGTATTGTTGTCATCTCATTTGTTAGGTACTCGTGTTCTTCATTTGCATTGTCACTGCTTTTGTGTAATTTTTACTGTCACTAACACACACTGTTGCTGTTATTCACAAAAAAATCCCACTGAGAGTTTAAACTGCTGTGGCAATAAAGGGAAAGTTTTTGCAGTTATGAAAAACTGTGTTCCATCCAATCTTCCCTTTTTTTGATAAGGTTATTGAGAAAATTACATGCAAACAGCTAATATAGCCTTTTAGATCAATTTAAATCAGCTTTTGAGACATGTGACAGTACAGAAACTACTCTATTAAGGGTTTGTTCCTGATCTCATAATTGCAAGACATCACAGGACCTGTTGATAGATTTTTTGAGATGGCGGGCCATGGCACCCTACTGGAATAGTTATAAACTGTTGTGGATTATATTCCACCATTCCTTGGTGGTTTACAAAGTACCTCTCAAGTCACTTGCAGACGGTGGCTTCCAGGATCAGTAAGTACCTTTCATACTGCACGATTTCACAACGTTCAGTGTTGGGGCCATTGTTGCTGAAGGCATATATCATCTTTCTAGTAGACATTATTTGAGGGAGATGTCCAAACTGCCTTTGTTGTGTTGCTATTCAGCTATACTTCTGCTTTAATCTGCAGCAAGTGGTCAATCTCAATTTGTTGCAAGACTGCTTGGAAGTCCATAACTAACTGGACTTCTCAAAGCTGCTTGAAGCTTGGCCCTCTAGAAGTGAGGCCTTTTAGTGCATGCCACTTTGCAAACCTTTGCTTGTCCATAGTTAACCTCTTTACTCTGCATGAAGCAACTAGCTGGAGCTGGCATTCTGGTTAAAGAGTGTAGGGCTGAGCTATGCTGACCAGCTCATATTTAAGGACTAGTTGTCATTAGTCAGGAAAACATTGTTTTTTTTCCATCTGCAAAGTATCATTCATGCACCTTTAACCACCAGAGAACTTAGAATCTGTCTATTGTGATTCATGCTATAACTTCTACTCATCTTAGTTATTACAATGCCTTTTGCTTTCAGCTACCTGGTACTTTCCTCAGTTTGGGCACAACACAGCAACCTACTTGATCAGAATACTTTCAGACATAAGCATATTGTTGTCCCCACACATATACCCTGTGGAATGTATACCGGTTGCCAGGCATTTGATTAATTAAGCAGAGGTATTGATTTTGACATATATAGCATTGCATAAAGTGAGTCTCACATATCTCAAAGAGCTGTTAGCCACCCCCCACCCACCAGTATCCAATTCAAACCATTTGTTCCACAGAGAGAAAGTTGCTAATGATTTCCAGGATGTGATTAAGAACTTTTCAATCTTTTTGTATCAAGCTCCACTCCTGTTGAATTTATTATCCCCCATCAAATTATGTTGTTATCTCCACCAGCTGTTTGAGGTCCATAAAGACATGCCTCTTTGCTTAGGTCTTTGGTCAAGTTGTGCTTGCATACTTACCTCCTTGTTTTACTATTCACTATTTTTTATTGTTTTAATGATATTTTAATATTGTGTTTTACTGTTAATTGTTTTATCATTAACATTAAGCATAGAAACAGAACATCACTTTCTGACTGACTAAACATTTGGCTATCCAAAAAAGCTAATGGTGGACATTTCACAAATCACTTACTTCATACGATTTAGTTATTGTAATAGGTGGCCTTATATCTCTGGACATATGCTAACAAGGCCTACTTTGGTTTATTGTTGTTTGAATACGGCATACCTCTCTATTGTCCAGATTTTTGCAGACTGTCACAATTTTTGCTTCTTATTTTGGGGATGTTCCTTGTAAAATTTGTGGTTTTCTGGAAAATCAATTAAGACTGAAGTTAATAAATAGTGACTTAAATTTGAGTTTCATGCTTTATATCCTGCAGGAAATGCATGCTGACATAAATCCTATTATTCTAGCTAATCTCTAAGTTTATAAGAACAATATTTAATATCTGTCCCCATTTTGGGGCCTTTATCCCCACATTATTTTTGTCTTTGTCCACATTTCTTGCACTAAACAGTGGAAAGGTATGAATACAGGATATTCCAAGATCTCAGAAGGCATGATTATCATACTTTTCTTGAAGTGAAGCACTGCTTGTTTATTTATTTACTGAGAGAGAGCACTGCGTCACATGGAACTTTTTCAGATTCAGCCCAGGAGCACTGTTGGATTGAGCAACTTTTTCAGCATCACACAAGGAAGTGGAGGCTGGAGGAATCAAACCTTGGTTCATATGAAGCACCACATTAACATTAATAGCCTTAATCCTCTGTGCCAATTGCCACTATGTCATCATAAGTGGTTTTCTCAGAAGTATTACATCAAATGCAGTAGTTCTCATGAAACTGTGGGAAGTATAGACCCGACATATTGTACTACATTATAATGTCTCTTATGGAAAGCTTACGTTGTATCTCATTTGCTATGCACATTTGCTCTATTTAGTTGGTTTAGTACATCACATATTACACAAGTTAAGATTCTCTTTCTTGATCGCCCCCTCCCCCCCTTTTCCTCCTTGTTTGCTTTCTTCTTGTCTGTGTCTCACTCGCTCTGTTTCTCTGTCTGTTTGTCTTTCACTTGCCATGTTTCTCTTTCTATATAGCTTTGCTGGCTGCCTCATATCAATACATATTCTGACTTCTCCAGGCTTCTGTGGTTTTGGATGAGTAACTATAGCTGAGACTTAAGAAGCAGGCCCTGATATTTTTTTCAGGTATGACCACCTATTCCAGTTATTCTGTCAGCTGTTCCCCTTTCGTTCAAAGTTGAAAAAGTATTTTTTTCCCTGTGGTTGTACAATCATAAGATCCAAATGCCTTCAAATAAATTACTATATTCATTTATTTGACTGTAAAGTGTTTCAGTTTTCTTTGTATCACTGCTTATATTGTTTAGTACCTTAACTGCATTTAGTGACTTGGTTGTGAGGACACAAACACCTCCTGTACATTGGCCATGTTCTTTTCACATTTTCATTCACTTTTGTTTTTGCCTGAAACATTTCATGAGAACAGATATTACTGAGTTGTAGGCAAAGGTTATTTTTCTTACTTTCTACAACTTAGGTGGTGGGCTTTAATTGTCACTTGTACATATTTTAGCAGAATAACTGACTATCAACATTCTCACTTCAGGGTTCATTTCCTTTACTCTTATCTCTGTCCTTGTATTGTTGTCATCTCATTTGTTAGGTACTCGTGCTCATTTGCATTGTCACTGCTTTTGTGTAATTTTTACTGTCACTAACACACACTGTTGCTGTTATTCACAAAAAACATCCCACTGAGAGTTTAAACTGCTGTGGCAATAAAGGGAAAGTTTTTGCAGTTATGAAAAACTGTGATTCAGAGAGAGATTAGCCACCATAAGAAAAGACTTCATTATAGCTAATATGCATGTGTGAATCAAGTAGTGTTACCACAAGCACTGGTAAGCATTGTGCAGTGGTGAATCAAGTAGTGTTACCACAAGCACTGGTAAGCATTGTGCACTGGTAATCACCACTCGTGGCTCATGCATCACATTGGCACAAGCACCCCACTCATTTACCCTCCCATGTATATGTAAAAACACACACACAGACACATCCATATAACTCTCAGCTGTCCCTAGTTTTACAGATGTCCATGATTTTGACTTTTACATTCACTGTGTCTCTGTAATGGAAGAGTTTCACACCTCTTATTGTGCATTTTAAGCTTTTTTCTAAAAAAAATATTGTTCTGAGTTAAAAAAAAATGTCCCTGCTGTCTAGTGTTCTCCGAAGAATTACAGCCTTTACCACTTAGTCTAGGGAGAGTGGAGACAGGAGCGGCCTTAGATCAACTGGTGCCCTAGGCAGAAGGGCTCCACAGCACCCCCCACCACACCACCTGGTGCCCCCATCCTGGTCTACCTACACCAAATAAATACTGTAAAAGTGCCCCTGCTAGAGCAGCTGCCTAGTTGGTCTATGCCTAAGGCCGGCTATGAGTGGAGAGGTATGAACATGCCCCCTCCAACACACACACACACACACACACACACACACACACACACACACACACACACAGTCTAGAAATGTGAAATGTCTATGCTTGCTGTGAACTGACTAGTAATAAACAGAGCATCCATGTGGCTATATAGTACAGGTCTACTCCCTGTACCTATAAATATAGAAATGCACATTTTAAAAATATCAGTTAAATGGATGCAAAATGCTTGTCTATTTACCATTAAAAATCCTACTCCCTTTAGAAAGAACTCTCTGAACAAATGTACCCACATCATCACAAAGAATTGAAAAGTTAAACATTTTCAGAAGTAACTGCCCACCATCAATTTAATGGAACCACAAACCTGTAAAAGATTAATAAATAGATAAACCTAAAAATGCACCCCTAAACCATATTTTTATAAAACATTCCAATAAAACATTATTATGTACAGTAAAATATTTCTTCCTTTCTCTTCCTTCAAACAGCATGACTGAGATGAACATATTATAAATAAGCAATAAAAAATGGTATCATGCTGCACTAATTTTAAACATCTAGCAGACATCTTCTAAGCATGTCCTATGAAGAACGTCATCAGCCATCTTGACAAACAAAGTTGTCATCCATTCTAACCAATCTAATGCCAAAACGTATCTAGTCACCAGACACTATAAGATGACCACAGTCCAGACATATACTGCTTCAATACCTGAGCCAGATATACATATAGAAATAGATACTGAACAATGGTACCTTCTATACTGAGTCAACAGATATTGCCAACATACTGGCTGACAGATTTGGTGCCAACTTTACCCTCCCCCCCCAAAGGACCATTCACGATATCAGAACAATGCCAGGCACCCAACATTACTGCAGCACAGGTTAAAGCTGCATTGTCCAAGTCCAAGAATACAGCTTCCATGGGACCAGACAAATTTCCTGGCTGTGTTCTACATGAACTACAAAGTGAACTGGCACCTCGTTTGAGTGCCCTATTCACACACAGCCTCACCACTGACTTTGTCCCTACTGATTGGTGCACTGCTACAGTCATCCCTCTCTATAAAGGAGGAGTGACTACAGACCCTGGGAATTATCATCCCATTAACCTGATGAGTCTGATATGTAAGGCTATGGAGCGCACCATCATGGACCCAATTAACAAAGATATAGTGAATCTCCAAACTGTAGATCCCACAATTTGGTTTTGCTAAAGGTAGATCATGCCTGCTCAACCTGGTTGACTTCTTTGAGGCAGTCACCAAAACTGTGGAGAAGGGTAAGGCATTTCACACAGCCTAACTCGACCTGGTCAAGGCCTTTGATACCATACCTCAGTTAAGAATTATTGATAAACTCACCAAACCAGATCTCAACCCCTATATCATAAGGTAGGTTGCAAATTGGCTCACAGATAGAACCCACAGCATGAAAGTAGCAGACTTCAAGTCAGACTGCTGATCAGTCATGAGTGGAGTCCCACAGGGATCGGTCCTGGGTCCTCTCCTGTTTGGCATCTACTTCACAGAAGTCCAGGCCAACACGGAGGGACTCTGGCTGACCAAGCTTGCAGACGACTGCAAGCTGGGAGCCATTAGTAACTCCCCAAGTGATGCAGACATCCTATAGAAAGGCCTCACTGAGACAAATGACTGGTGTCATAACTATGGCCTTAAGCTTAATGCCAAAAAATGCGTCATCATCCTCTTTGGTAAAAACGCAATTCCCACAAATTACCACATCGATGGGAGCCCACTGAACACTGAAGGCGTTATAAGAGATATGGGGACACAGGTTGACAGCAACCTCTCCATCAACCACCATACTGCCACTGTAGTCAGAAAGTCCTTCTATGTGGCACATCTCATTACCAAGGGTTTTACATCCAGGAAGAAAGAGGTCATCATCTCTTTCTACTCCTCCCTAATTAGACCAATCATTGCGTATAATGCCTCATTTGCCATGTATCTCATTAGACACCTTCAACAGCTAGAGAGGCCACAAAAGTACATCACAAAGAGGATTCTAGCCCTTAAACACTTGTCCCATACATGTCAAGCAGAGCACCTCTCTGGCCCTCTTCAAGAGAAATCCCGACGAATGGATGGGAAATAGAAGGTTCACCCCGGGGATCACTCCAGTGGCTCTATCTGATAGTGGCACTGATAACTAAGGACAAAAGAAGTTGTATGGGTTAGAGTAACAACCTTTATTCAAAATAAATAAAACAATTACATTCCTATAGCACTTTTCCTGCAATATGCATGAATGCCTTTTACATGCACAATATTTATAGCAATAGTGAAGTTATTGACGATACGTTGCCAGCCAGCATGGATAATAGCATTGAAAAGGCCTGTGAATCACAAGCATGTTTTTTTTTTCTTGGGGGGGGGGGGCTAACTAAGCCAATGGGGGATTTATTATCTTTTCCTTTATCAGTTATTTGTTTCAGTTAACCATTTGGTTCCAGGTGGAGATTATGCATCTGTTTGTCACAGGACACAAGAAGTTGTATGGATAAGAGTAACAACCTTTATTCAAAATAAATAAAAAAATTACATTCCTATAGCACTTTTCCTGCAATGTGCATAAATGCATTTTACATGCACAATACTTATAGCAATAGTGAAGTTATTGACGATAGGTTGCCAGCCAGCATGAATAATAGCATTGAGAAGGCCTGGGAATCACAAGCATGTTTTTTTTCTTGGGGGGACTAACTAAGCCAATGGGGGATATAGTATCCTTTCCTGTATCAGTTAATTTCATATGTTCTTTTACTTGTAGAAGGACTGTCCTCAGAACAGTAAATAAATCCAAATTGCTACACTGAAATTTGGTTAATGTCTTATCAGAAGGATGGCGCATCTCATCCATACAGCTGCACTCACGCAGTTGTATTTCATTTATGATCACATGACTTCAGATCTATTTGTTTCCTGGTTACTTAGGCTAAGATTGAGAAGGTGGGTCAATATTATATTAATGCACACTTACAAAAGCGAATGATAAATAATCAACCCCATGTAAGCGAAAGCTTACAACATCGAAACCTCAGAACAGTGGGGAAAAAAAATAGCTTTTCAAAAAAAAAAAAAACAACTTTAAAACATTACATAATGTGGGGGGCTTTGCCCCCACCCCACCTGACTTTGGGGGCTGTTCTCCCCACACACACCCTACTTAAATATACCAACTCCGAGATTGCACTACAGTGCCAAAAACGGCAAAATAATGAAAGCAGCCAAGCAAATTCTTTCCCAGGGAAAAAATTCATTGAAAAGCCGCTTCACTATTTTGCCTTTTGCTCTTTTCAGTTCGATCAAGATGCATTTAACAAACTGCATCTGCAATCTGGTAAAAGGAACCTGAGAAGGTTGTAGTGTAAGATCCATCATTCTGTATTTTGTCTGCACAGGCTGTCATACTGACTTTTTGAGTTAACTGTTGGAGAGATTAGAGCATATAATAAGGGCTGAAACCAGTGTACGGTGCATTTGCACATTTCTACATATGTTTTGTCTCCTGTATGTGCCTGTCTGTGCCCTTGATACACTATAAGGTTGTTAATTCTGTACTCCCTCATCCTCTTCCATTCAGCAGGGAAGTAGTACCCCAATCCTTGCTCCCCAATTCCTGGTAGAAAAATACTGCAGGTCTACAAAAAGTCCACCTTATAACTCTGCCAAGTCTGCAACCTCTGATACTAATCAAACCTGGCAAAATAATAACACACTTGGTTTTCTTCTCTCATTATCAATGGGCTGCTTAGAAAGTTTAACCTTCTAGTTAAGTAACCTAACAAAAGTGCAAAATGTAAACGAGAGAAGCAGCTGTAAATAAGATATCTACAAGCGCAGACATAATCAACTTCATGCAAAACATATCCTATCCATCATCCAATAGCAACCAGAATAAAAAAAAGTCACATCTGGAAGGTCGTTTCAAGGAATGACAGTCAGCTTAGAGAGGTACCTGTATGTATGCTTCGTTCAAAATGTCATACAAATGTGACATCGAGTCATTAAAGCATTCATTAAGCATATAACAAAATGTCATCAAAAACAAAATTATTTTTCATTTAATTACTATGAGCTTCATGGCATTAATTTGAAGCAAATTAGGATGGGGGAAGACGTAATGCCTTTCAGGTGCTTACCTATGCACAGATGGTTTTCAATTAGTGTTACTGGTTATAGTTTGAATCCTTCTAATAGAATTGCAAATATTTCAGAACTTAGCATTTTACAAACTAATGCTGGATGAATTATATTGTCAGGTAATGAGAAATCTAACTTAAAAGTTATATCCATGGGCAGATCAGATATTTCCAGAGTATTAACGTAAAACAAGGAAAAGAAAAGGAAACTGTAATTAGAGACACACAAACCAATATGTCAGATTTTTTTACTTATTTGAATTCAAACTACATTCCAAAAGGAAAAAAGTAAGACAAATGATTGAAAATAATATTTACACATCCTTTCTATCAAGGTAAAAAAATACAATCCCAAGATGCAAACCTTCAGTTGCAGGGCAGTGGCCAGAAATGTGTGATTTGTTCACCAACTGTTTGTGTGGCTGACCACAGGTAATGTGTTTTCCACTACTCTTTTCTTAGGTATGTATAATGATCTGACACACATACTGAAATTATTAAATTGTAAGTCTTTAAGTGAATAAATAGTAATATAAATTGTACAGATCATTTTGACATAGATATCTTCTTTGCTAACTCACTTTTACTGTTTTAATTTGGTGCATTTGAAACTGGAATATCTGGTGCCCTTGTACAGTACACAGTGTACCCCCCTTATATTGTACACCAAAAGTTACATAATATATGCCTGGATACAAGTACATTATTTTGGAATGTGTGCAGACATGTCTGTGCATAGATTGTGCTTATCGCAGCTCTCCTTCTTTTGGGTATGAAGTAATTGGGTCTACTTCACGTTGTCGTAAGCTGACAATATCGAATACGATATTGTCAGCACAGCAATGACGAAAGTTCAGAACATCACGCAGGTAAATGGAAATCTCCATAAGGGGGAGATTTCCGTTTACCTCAATGTAGTGCGGTCTCGGAGTTGATATATTTAAGTACGGGGTGTGCAGGGGGGCTTGTCCTCCTGCCTACGCTAGTTAGTTTTTTTTATTGATTTAGTTTTTTTACGTTATTCGATATTTTACTACTTCGATCAATAAAGTTCGACCTTTATTGATTCGATGTAGTAAAATTTCAATAACGTGATATCGATGCAAGTAATTGAGGTTGACAGAATATATACTTCTCAAAGGCAAATATAAGAGTCAAAGGTACATGCTTCCTTTGATCTTCTCCCTCAGGGAATAAGTTTATATAGCAGTAAGTTATGTGGTTTAGAATAAAAAGCAATAATCATGCATTGATACATGCTTCTATGCCTCAAATTACAAAAGTTTCAAAACATAATTGTGCATAACTATTATATAATCAGTTTAATTTCTGGTCTGTTTTCAATTTTCTGGCTCTAACTATATATGTATGCAGTATTGCTGGGGAACAAAGTGTGCCCTACTAAGAAGTAAAACCAGGCCCCCTAGTTTTTTATCCTGGCTTTCTGCATCTGAGTGATGGTTGCATATATAAGCCTAAGTCTTTCAAATGTATGCTAAATGGGAAAAATACGATACAGACGGAGTCCATGTGAACTGCATTTTCTGATAAATGTTTCATACCTTCTGTTTGTCAATTATAAATTAAATTTGTGGTGTGTGAGAGAGAGGGAACTGAACACAGATCTCTTAGACAAAAGGTGCAACATTTTATAATCTGAGTTTTTTGGGCTCATGGCTTTTAGACTAAATAATTCCAGCTATACCCTTCTTTATAAACTAACATGCACCACTCAGATGTAATCTGTCCAACTCCTATTAACTCCATGGAAAGTTCTTTTTATCTACATAAAAACAGATGCTGCAATTATTCTATTTTTATGAAATAATTCCAGACTGTAGTTTTGGTAGGTGGTGCTCTGCATGTATAAAGTGAAATCCCAGTATGGCTTATAATTTTGTTTTCTCCGACAAACTCTGACTCACAATTGCCTTACAATGCTGAATCAAAATATAGAATTTGTGGGAATGTGAAGTATACAATGTATGTATAACTCATAACTGTAAATACATCCTGAATGTGAATTACACTGAACCATGCAATCCCATCAGTTTCTAAATGTAAGAAATCAACAGGTCTAGGTAAAGTTTATCAGTAATACAGCTGGGCACATTTAAACCTTTAAGTATAGCTGCCAATGTTTTCTGCTCAATATTTAACCATGGTGGATTTGTATGTAATTTTATATAATCCTGTAGTAATGCGTTCATATTTACAGTGCAAAATATCATGTATACCTTCAAGGTAAGCTTGAACTCATGAGATCTCATAAAGATAATAAAATACTCAGTTTTGCAGCATTTAGTTGAATACACCCTGAACAAAATGGCTTTTACTGCCTAATCTCACACTGTTCCACTTCTCAGAAATTACTTTTCAAAATACTTGTGAGCCCTTTTCCCAAAGTCTATATAGAAATATTACTATTATCATAAATAGTACGCTTGATGTTAACTAAAACAACAGTTGGTATAGGTTGTGTAATAAACCAGAACTACATTTCTTTACACCAGAACTTGTTTTTAGGTACAACAGAGATTATAAATATTCCTTTTCTGTTAGGACTTGCTGCAGTGAAAACTGTAATATACTTCTGTTAAGGCAGTTCAGGAATGGCCTAGAATGGACAGAAGAGAGGCACGAAATGCATTATTTGCAATAGCTTTGCTATAAGTCCAGAAAAGACTGCCAATCACACGATATAAAATTCCCTTATGATAACTTCCATTGCTAAACATATATGACACAATATCCTATAACCCACTTTATTTAAAAAAATTAAGAAATTTATTATTCTAATAAATAAACCCGCGGTGGTGATGCTGCGGTAGCGTTATCGCCTCACTGTAAGACGCTGTCCGGTTCGATTCTCAGCTAGAGTGTCTTCTGCGTGGAGACATGCGTGAATGGGCATACCTTCGGTGAAGGTTGTGCGTCAGGCCTGGCAAGCCGGTACGTAAAAATCAACTGCCAATCATTAGCAGGCTGGAGTTCCGCTGTGGCGACCCCTAACCGGGAAAAGCCGAAAGACACAAACAAACAATTTATTCTAATAAATACAATCAGGTCAATCATGATATTATACACAATTGTAATAAGAAGCTACTCTGTAGCTATTCTGATATTATTATATGCATAATGCACAGAAACAATATGCAACAAAATGCTTTATATCTCAAAAAGACATCATATGAAACATTTAATTAAACAATTCTTAGTCCTTGCTTTTGTACTTCTTCTTTATGCTATGTACAGTTGTTCTGCCTCTGAGGTATCTTGGTAAGTCTTCTGTATTTCCCGTTACTGATTTCAGTGTAACTGCTGATGTTTGCAGTTACTATTGTGAGAATCTGTTAGCTCTGAACTTTGCTTATGCATAATATCATACCAAAAATCTTCATTTTCTTCAGCTGTAACACAAACACCAATACTTTCTGACTCTTCCTGATGTTGTACATCAGATATAACATCCTAAGTACTGTTCATTGACTGAGAAAGCAGTAATACCAAAAATATCTTGAAACTTCTGTTTCACTCTGCAAGGTAGCTTCCTTACATTCCTGGAACAAGTACCCTGAAACAAAATGGCTGTTACTGCCTAATCATATGCTGCCCTACTTCTCAGAAATCACTCTTCAAATCACTTGTGAGCCCCTTAACCAAAGACTACATACTTGCTAATCTAAACCATTTACATAGCACAGTTTTGGCTCTGTTGCTTTGTCAATCATAATTGTTTTCATATATCCATTCTTAACATGTTTCACAAGGTGAATCCTTCTCTCTCTCTCTCCTTCAATGTAGTTTTTTTTTTTTGGTATTTCTGTCATAATGCAACTGCTGTCTTTTCTGAATTTTCCCCAGTATGTCTATAGAGTATTACCTTTATTTTCCAGTAATAATACAGAGGATTATGAATTGGGTCTGTAATCATCACTGGCTTATTATGTGTTGGAGCATAATAAGAGTACATAATAAAAGGTTATGATCAGTGGCCCGAACATAATCTGTACTGGTACATGCTGTTTTACCTCTTCCATGATCTACCATGTGCTACCAGTTACAGAAAAAAAAAGAGTGGGACTGAGAAATGTGTTACCAGCTTTGAAAGTGAGTAAATCACTTAGCACTGTCAGCAGGACACCTCTCAGCCTTTTTGTTAAGAATTCTGGGCCAATCTGAAAATAATGGGGGACAAAGGACCAAAATCAGGAGTACGGGAAATTTCAGGATTGAATGCCAGACATGTTTTGCACAAATGCTGCAGGAAAATGTTGCATTTGGAGGAAGCAAAAGAACATATGACATAATTTCATCCATATATCCAGCCCCATAAATTTAAAATCTACCAGTTTGGGATGTTTGGAAGCATTCTCAAGGGTCCATGTTTTTGGGCTGTTGTAAGCACAGGGCAGTGCTGTCAGAACAAATTGGTAGAAATGTAATGTTTATCTTGTCATCTATGCATTTGTCAAACAGTGAAAACAAGTTGCCTCAAAATTCAGTTCCCTCTTCCCATACCTAAAAATTGAAACAGCATGCATCAAGTTTAGTTTGTATGAAATAGAATTTATTACAATATTAAAAATAAATTAATAACTCAGTCTGCATTAGTCAAAAATGATGTACAGTATTAATGAGACAGAAAAAGTAATATAATTTTAGTGTGGCTTAAATTCATGCAGGTCAAATACTATTTTTTAAGTCTCAAAAAGTTCCCTTTTCATCCACAAGGCCTTTGTAGGCAGAATCTTTTCAAAGTGTCATTGGTCCTTGATGAGCAATGAAAACAAAGTTCCAGCTCATCTGTCCACCCTCTAGGGAATCCAGAAAAGTCCAAGGGAAGGGTACAGCATCTAAAAGGATTTCACCAAGATGAAGAAAATTTGCAAAAAAAAAAATAAAACACCAGGGAACTCAAATCCACAGAGATTGTCTGAATTGCTCAAGTTGCTCAAAGAATGAATAAGTGAGCTGATTGCAGAAAGAAGACTGAATTACTGTCTGGTTGTACAAGTCTCTGCAGTATGTTTTTTGTAAAAAAGACGGACGATAGGATTGCTCGGTTGTTGATTACACCTATAATTGTCAGCACATAACTGTTTTAGCATGTTTTTCTCTCTACTCATGTTTATTGCTCTTTGACGAAAAATATATCCGGAAAAACAGAAGGGGTGGATATGTAAGTACTGATATTCTTTCACATCCTATGATTTTTTTTTTTTACCTTTTTGGACCTGTTGACACTTTAATGTCCCAGAGCAGGATAGTGCCCAGTTTATATGGATGGCTTTGAAGTCCATTCCATGTGACGGTACCATTTGGACTACATGTGTTTTATGGGCTGAAAGCATCCATTAATACAGGTAGCCAAAAGGCTGGTGTTTTCTTTCAGAAAAACAAGTCTTTTACATTTAGCGCCTTTCTTGCACTGTTTTTCTTTGTTTTTGTTACTCACTGAGACATTAAACTTCAAGAGATTAGTAATGCTGATAAACAGCAGCACACAAAGAAAGAATCAGTAAATGCAATGAATATTTATCTTATTTAACATTTGTTGATCAGGAAAGTTCATCTAGGAAAGAGTCTATTTTCAGAGGAGACCCAGGGAGAAATGTTCCAGAAGCATGTCTTTGCGATGTGGAAGGAAACTGGAGCACCTAGAGGAAACCCATACAAATGAAGGGACAACATGCAAACTCTGCACATAAGGCATCCTAGTTGAGAATCAAACTGGAGAACCTCTTGCTGTGAGGCGACAATACTACCGCTGTACCACTGTGCTACAAATATCTAGTGATAATGACACTATGCAAGCACTATACAATAGTATACATAATGGCCTTAACAGCAATTCTTAGTTTCATACTAGGCTGCTGATCCAGTGAACGATTTGTGGCCTTGTCAACAATCTCACAATAATAAAAAAATAATACTAATATTAATCAAGACTATCAGCATTAGAGTTGTTTTGTTTAATAAAAGGCTTTATTTTCACAGTGTTATACCAAGAACAAGTTATTGTAGAACTTGGCTAGCATTTCAGGCATTTCAGCATAATCTGCGTTTACAAAGATTTTAGCACTGTCTCTAATTTATGCTTACAGTCACACTTCTGGATGATCATTCAAAAAGGGGACGAAGGTTGATATGCAGTGCCATTATCTGTCTTTGATCACTGCCCCAGTCTTGGCGCAGCAATAACTGGCAAAGACAGGTAATGACATTCCATTACAGTCTATGCAACAGGCTTCCATTACCTATTGAAGGCAAAAAAGGGGCAGTGCTGAGTAACAGAGAGCACCCCAAGGGGGCCACCTGTGTGCTGTAGAGGATTGTGATATTGGAGAAGTAATAATAAAAATGCTGTCAGTCATATGAATGTCCTGCAATCACAATGTGTAGAAGACCAGACAAGCAGGGAGAGCTATAAGACACAGGGCTACAAGCCTCAGATATGTACCAAGGTAAGGTGGTCAGGAACACAGTAATCAGACCACAAACATATTAGCCGATGATGGTATACTGACATATATCTGTAAACATACATTGACACAGTGAATCAGTGTCCAAGGAAAACATAGATAGCACAAACGAAAACTGGCAGCAACACCAGGAAAACAAAAAAGCAACAGGAAGACAGAAAGCAAAAAAAAAATCTCTCATTTGACACCAAAAACACACAGTAGCATTTACTGAAAGTGAAAGCTCCCTGTGCATAACAGCACTTCATCCCACTTACAATGTGAAATAGACGGAGCTGGGAAATACACCAGCCTGCTTTAGATTCTCCCTTCATTTAGTGGCATAGGGACTATCAGGGCTGACATCCAAGGGGACTGTATACAATACATACCTGACTTTTTTTAGTGTGTACTACCAGTTTTTACTTACCCCACATTTCAGGGCAGTGTTTACTCTGATTCGTATGGAATCAGCTGTAGGAATACGGGCATCCACAAAGCCTTGCATGCTTCGTCATTTCCACACATCTCCTTAGAAAGACAGCATGCTTTCTTTCAGAATCACAGATGTTACTAAGCCTCCAGCAGGCTCTGAGCAACCGATTGTCCTGTGGAATCTAGTCCTATGGCTCATGTATGTTTCAAATACCTGGAACTTACTGTATTTCCAAACAATCGATAAAAAGTTGCATCCCGTAATTTTTTAACAAAAAGCCTGCTAGAATATCTAGCTATCTGAGTTATATACAAGAGCTATACTTGGACGATAACACATCATACATTAGTCACATAAGGTTTAACTCATGCTTAACCAGTCAACAACACTGCAATACAATCAAATTACTAATTATGTCAATTTAACACTAGAGCAAGCCAAACCACCTAAACAATAAATAAATAAATAAAAACAGCATTATAGAAATTTTGAAGTAGTGTTAACTGTTAAAAAGCAGTTGGTGTAGTATAAATAACTGTATATCTCGGGTTTATATCACATTATCGAACTTCCAAAATATCGAACACCATAAGCTCGAACTTGGAATGTGATATAATCGAAATCTCAGAACAGCAAATTTTTTCCCTGATAAAAAATTTGCTGTTCCAAGAAACAGACACACAACACAAGCACACCAAAAACCTATGTCTGAGCCCCCCACACCCCCTGACGTGGGGGGATGTGCCCCCCCACTTAAATATACCAACTCCGAGATCGCACCACAGTGGAGGAAATAGCAAAGCCATGCAACGGCCCACTGAATTCTTGCCCTGGGTAAGAATTTGATGTTCCGCAGCTTCGCTATTGTCAGCGTTCACGGTTTTGTGTTCAATGTAATCCTGTTCGGCATTATTTGCTTTCGCGGTCATGATATACACTCGTATATGCCTTTCATTTTTATATCATGATAATGTTTTTCTGGAAATTCTTTATGCAACACAAGTTATAGCTAGAAACAATTAACAGACAAGACCACCTACCCTCTAAATGAAAGTAATATAAAATAAAATAAATGGCTAGCACTACAAGTCATTAGACAAAGTTTCTGAAGCTTTGTGACAGTGTTAATTGTTTTTGTTTTGTCTTATAAGGTGCAATACGATAAATCCTACAGATATTAAAGAAATCACAATATAGTTTCAGTTGTTAAACTCTGTTCAATGTTCTCTTCATCTTTCTTGGCATTTCTTCTTAGTTTTTAGTAATATCTGAATCTAACCAATTTTAATGAGAGCTAGTTAGCTAGCACATGTAGAAAAGAGTTTAGAAATGCTACTCTGTAAACTCATTCACCTTTTAGATGCATGTTTGCAAAAGTATCACTTTTACATTTGTGTTTTGCTATTTAGGTTTATAAATTTGTTCTCAAATACTAGCATAAGTCAGATACCCTTTTTATGGTCATGGTAAATGCGTTTGGTCATTACTGTAACTGTACATTTAGTGACATGTCAAATATTAAAATGTGTTTTGCTTCTCAAGCACCAGATACACGTTTTTCCTGTCTCTGCTATTTTAAATTTCTTTCCAAGAACTGTACAAAAAATAAGTAACAAAATGGTTTGGTATTCACACTTTACAACTTTCCAATTCAAATTCCTGTTGCTGGCACTGTTTCCTCTTCCATGGTGTGAAAAGCTTCATTACAGATTACTGTTTCATATTTCTGGGAAGATTTTTTTTTTATTATTATTTAGATATACCCAATTCTTTCTTATGGTTTTATTCTGACAGGTAATGTTTGTCTAGAGATTCTCAGTACAACAACCTAGATCTGAAAGCTCAGTAAATTGAAACCATGGTTTTTGCAAAGAAGGAAATATGAGAAAAACGTAAAATTATTTTAAATGGTCCCTGCCCTGGCTTTAATGGCTTTGATGAACATTTTGTTTCTTAGCACTAGAATTTTTATGTGTGCACTTCTGCACAGTGTTGTAGCATTTGCTGGGGAAATATACTATATATGTAGTTTGATCTTTCTATGTATCTATGAGACATACACATCCATAAACTTTTTTGCATAATGAATTTCAATTAAGGGTGTATTTGCACAATGGAGTTCAAGTATTATTTTCCCCAATTAAAAGTCTGAATAAGAATTTTTAAATTGCTTTCATCTCCCTCCTCTCTGTCTGAACTGTTTTCAAGTCAGGTAGGTATTACAACGGTTTTGCTAAGTAATCAAAATGACTGACAAAAAATCTCTAGAAGCCAAAGAAATTTATAACAGTTTGAAACTGTTTAATGTTTTGGACTTTGAATGTTAGTTAACTTTTGCTTGAATTTTTCAGTTAATCCTCTACTTGCATGCTACTTGACAGCAGGATTAAAAAATACCATTGCCCCAGGAAGCTTTGGACTTAACACAGTTAATGATAAACCTTTTTGCAGTTAACCAATCCAGGTTGTGTTTCTCTGCTTTAGCTACCTTCCTCTAGGGAAGCCATAATGTATACATTAACTATACCAGAAACTCCTTATAAAATGCAAAGGTGTCTTGATTTTTCAGTAGCTCCTCCCAAGCAAGTTCAGCTATGCTGTAGTGCCTTTAAATCATCAGGTAGAGTTTCTTACAAATGTAACATGGTTGAGTCAGCAGGATAAACTGCTTTGGACCAAATGTTGTCAACAGAGACAAACAACTACCAAGAAAAACTCCTACCAAACAAAAAAAAAGAAAAGATTTCACCGACCGATGTAGAAGTGGTCCATCAAAACTTCTTTTTTTGTCTTTTCCCGTTAGGGGTCACCACAGTGGAACACAGTCCACAGAACAATTGGCAGTGGAGTTTTACAGTGTCGAGTTGCCAGCCCAACTCCCAGCCTTCCACAGAAGGCACACACATGCACGCACTTACACCTACTGCCAATTTAGAGTGTCCAATCCACCTGCAGCATGTCTTTGGAACGTGGGAGGAAATTGGCGCACCCAAATGAAAATGATAAATAGATATCCCACTTTCTAAGTATGGTCATTACAGGGAAATAATGGGTCTTCCAGTGGTGGGGAGACCGTCTACCTGCAGAGTACAGCTGCAAAGCCCCCCTTGGGTGGTCCATTATTTCACTGCAATGCCCACTCTGTCAGACATTGCTGCTTGCTTAATTTTCCCCCAGTCTTACCTTGTACTTACTTGACATTACACTTAACCCCCGCCTTTCACCTTGAGGGTGGTAAGCGCACATGACAGTCTCACACAGCTTTTTCATTCTAAGTCAAGATGGACTATATATATATCACCTAGCCACCAGGTGTTCACCAGCAGACCATAGTCTTATGCCTGGTTCCTGGGATATTGGATCACGGTGCTACTAGGTGCTGACCAGCAGACCTTAGTCTCATGTCTGACTCCTGGGATATTAGATCACCTAGCTACCAGGGCTAGGTCACAATATCCCTGTTCCGACAGAGTTTCTCAGATTCTGTAATAACGCTTAATCTGAATAATGTCTACTACACAATGCACTTTAATTATGTAACTGGTTAATGCAAAAGAAAATGATTACTATTCCTGTATTCATACTAAAAAGAATTTGTAGTATTTTAAGACAAATACTTATAAAATTACAAAATTCCATATTTACATCATGCAGAAACTCAGACTAACAGTGACATTAGAAGGACCACAAAAAATGCATACAACAGCCAATGAATTCAAAGCTATTTTATTAGTTGCTTTTCTTCCCCCACACACTTTCCTAATACCTGCCAAAGACCGCATTCATGGTCATGTAGCTATCCTAAGTCCTAGGCCCTTGAACCTGACATCTTACCTTTCAGATTTTCCACTCACATGCGGAATGTAATTTGTTTCCTCCCTGTCACAAGCATCACATTCCTTCATTGTTCTTTTTACTCATTTAATCCCCACTTGATAGTGAAAACCACATTGCTAGCCTCAGCAAGAGAGCTGAGCTAAGATATCATTTGTGAATCATTTGTTTTGGGGTTTTTTTTTGCTTTTATTATTATTATTATTATTATTTTGTCCTACCAATCCAAAATACAATGGCATCAATTCAAGTGGGGCATGTATATCACTAACCATTCACTTATGCACACAGACACACAATCACAGACACACAAACACAGACTTACAATCACAGACACACAAACACACACACACACATGCGCACACACGCACACACACACACACACACACACACACACACACACACACACACACACACACACACACACACACACACACACACACACACGCACACACACACACACACACACACACACACACACACACACTTTAAGTGTAGATGAACTGCTGGTACCCTATGCAGCAATGACAGGATAGGTACCATGATCTCCAGCAAGAAACTTGGCACTAGCCCAAGAAACTACCCACCTGGTGCAGGAGAGACAGCAAAATAGCCATGGAGCAACCCCATCCCCTTCAGGGACTAGATCTACAAATCAAACCAGGGTCACATAGACTGCAGTCAAGATTTCAAATGTGGAATGCAATTAAGAGACGCTGGTATGAGGTAACACCTGCTCACCTCTCATTTATCAGTGACTCAGTCAAATAAATCGACTTCAGTTTGATGCCGCCCCGTTTATTTATATAGGTTCACTGGCCACCGACTGGCCCTCATTTCATTTTAATTATTATTCAGAATTCTGTTTACAAGGTGGAAGGGCCTGAAGACCACAAGCTCACTAGTTTTACACATCAGTGATGTAAATTCCTGAAAAGATGAACATTCAACAGTCTCATTTTCATATATGCAGCCACCTACTTTTTGGTCATGCGCTACAAGGTAGGCCCCTTACAGCACATCTCCTGCCTATAAGTTCATCTTGTTGTTTTTGTAGACATATTTGTGGTTACTAGAAAAGAATAGTTAATTCGAATTAATACTTCCTTTATTCTGTACAGGATCACACGTTTGCAAACTATGACATTAAGAAAATGAATCACCAATGATGTAGAGGGATAAAAGGCTTTACTACAAGTGCTGATGTACTGAGCACTGAAAGACCAGTATCTCAACGCCAGGGACTTGAGCATTATGTAGCATGCATCCGCTACCTCCTGAGCTCGAACTTCTATATGAGTGGGAAAGGAGTGGGAGGGGGTGGGAGTGTACATTTGGGCAGCAACCAGGAAGGGTATTTAGATTTAGGGAATGGGAGGGGAGGTTTATGGCTATGTAGCAAAAAGAGAGTTTCAAGTTTAGTGAGCAGGAAGGGAGTTTTAGTGTTAGGGAGCAGGATGGGAGTCTTAGCTTTAGGGAGCAGGAGGGGAGTTTTAGGGTTATGGAGTGATCAAGGAATTTAGGTTTAGGGAAGGGGGCTGGAGATTTAGGGCAAGAATGCAAGGACTTGGGTTAGGTACCGACTGAGTGAGAGTTTTAGGGTTAGATTTAGGGCTCTGGTAAGGCTATACAGTTTTATAAGGTTGGGTGTTGGAAGGAATAAATAGTTACAGGAGATCGGGCTAGAAGGAGTTAGAACACTTGATTTTTCAAGCAAATGATAGCGAGCAAATGTATCATGAACTATTGGCACTTGTAGTAATCTCAGGATATGGTGCTGACTATAGCTCAGATGACCCAAGTTCGACTAGCAGTTTGGTTGCTTGATGGTGCTTGCATGGACAATGGGCAGATCCATCCTTGTTGGGATGGCGGGATACCACCAGCCACATGCACTGTCACCATCCCTTTGAGGAGAGATAGCAATGCAAAGTGACAGTCAGTGACAGGCACTGGGCTTACCAAGGTAGCAATCGGTGGTAACCTTCAGAATGAGTGTGCAGAAGTGCACCGCCATGATGGAGTAATTATTTCATCCCCCCTCCAAGGGCTTAAATTAACCATTTTAAAATACTTTCATTTCCAGGGTACCAGTGAGAGCATAAACCACCCTCATAGCTAACTGAATGTCACCCCACCCCAAACAGCTCTTGCCTTGGCTCTGGGTGAATTGTCCAGAGTGGAGGATTGAGTGGGCCCTGAATCACTGCGGAAAAGCTTGATAATTGGCAAGCATGATGGAAAACAGAAAAAATGCAACATTATGATTAAATGTGTCATCACTGTAAGTATAAAGGCAAAGATATGAACATAGCATAAAGCATAACATACACACTAATAACTTCTTGTATTTTATTACTCCATCTTGTCTCTATTGACAGCTTGTCATCACACCACATATGTCATAGCCGCAATGATTTAAATACACACATATAGGTGATCTTGCACATAATTCATCTGTAATCATGTGAAATTATACTATGACGGAAATATGTAACAGTTTCTTCTGAGCCCACTTACTTATTATATTTTGTTATCCTGGTTATTCCATCTGGGTTAGAATCTTTATGATAGAGACCAGCAGAAAACTGTTCCATGTCATCAAATACATCCATGCTTCACATTATAGCTGTTAATGATCATGTCTTACACCTGTGTTACACAGAGTCTGCAGTTACTTAGCAGCTCAAAGTTGCCTAGCATTTAATTCTTTAACAGTATTGTTTTATATGTCTGTACACAATCCGTATTATCACATGGTCTGAACATACTAATGAAGGGAGGACAACTCTCATAATAAAAGAAGTAAATATGAATGCTGGCTGGCTGTCTTCATTTTGCTGATGAATAGAACCAAGAATAAAAGAAACCACTAGAAGCTGCTGAAACCATCACTTAAACTACCAAGGCTAGCCCTTAGAAGTAAACTGAAAAGGAAGAAAAAGTCAAAATAAAGGAAACTGTGTCACTACAGCACTGGAAATTGTCAGTTATTCAGTGACTTTATAAAGTGCAAGAGCAGGAAAAGGTACTTGTGCAGTGCAACAACTGAGCAGTTCCTCAAACCTCCTGCTGAATTTACTGTCAAAAAGCAGTGGAAACAATTCCAACAAAGGATCAACCTCTAGGGCAACTGGAGCTGAAGAGAAAAATCAGCAATAATATCACATAATTTATGACTGCACTTATATACACTAGATATTTTCAGTAATACCGCAGTGGTGCAGCGGTAGCGTTGTTGCCTCACAGCAAGAGGTTCTCCCGTTCAGTCCTCGGCTGGAGTTCGGGAAGTGTCTTCTGTGTGGAGTCTGCATGTCCTCCCCGCGGTTGGGTGGGCGTTTAAAAGACATGCGTAAATGGGCGTGCCTTCATTGAAGGTTGAACGTCGAGCTGGCACCTCTGCATTCGTGAAAATCTACTGCCAATCATTAGAGGACCGGAGTTCCGCTGTAGCGACCCCTAACTGGGAAAAGCCGAAAGACAACAACAACAACAGCTGATGCAGGAAACACAGAAGGACTGCAAATGGCTTATTAAAATGTTTGAACCCCTCCCCCCAAAAATGAAATGTATCACAGCTAAATGTTCAATAGCAAATCATAGACTGACTCTGACACTGTTGAAGACTTTATCATAAACTAAGTTAGTCAAATAGTTTTGGCAATCTTGCAAAGTTGCAGATTAGCAGAAGTCTCAGTATAGGGGTCAGACACAGAAATTAGACAAAAGTTTCTCAGAGAGGCAGACAATGCATGAAAAGACTTCACAAGCTCCTGATTATCTTTGCCACACTAGAGAAGGGGAGGTGAACAAGATTAAAGCCATAACATGCATTCGGCTGAGAGACTCCATTTTGAACCCCACTGCTGTATAGGACAAAAAAGACAAAATTGGTTTGATCTACCATATCAACTGACATACACACAGCTTATTACCACCTATAACATTATCCAATATCCTTCTTCGTGTCCGGCAATAAATTCCATTCTACACAAGCATGTTCCCATTCGGTCATTCCAATCCATTGACCAAAAATTTCTTTGTGTCCACAATCCTATCAAATCTGCTAGACTTGGTCTGTACTCATACCATGTTGCTAAGGCCTGGAATTCCTTATCTATATCCGTTAGCTCAATACCCTCACTGCAGTCCTTTAAAACTATTCTGAAATACTTCCCGGCCAAAATCTGGCTCTGTTGCTGTTCAGTCCCAAGGATAAACTATATCCCTAAATATGAACAAGTACCCCTACATACCTGACACCTCCCTACTCCCCCTTCTTTACTCTGTTCCTAACTTCAATCAGTTTCTTTCCCCGACTCTCTAAATATGCCATGACCCCTTTTTTTCTATCACTTCACATTGCAATTCCTGTTTGTATCACACTAACTTACCTTGAATTTCTCTAAACAAGCTAAAATTTCTCTAAATATTAAATTATTGTCATATTAGTTGTATTTATTTTTTAACCAATGTTGTCACATCATGTCTAATTTTGTATGATTATTTAAACTGTAGATGTTTTGTTTTATTTTTGAAGCTTGCAAAATTATTGCTCATAAAATGATTTTATAATATTTTAGAGCTTTTCTCCCCAGGCTTGTGCTGTAAATGGGCACCTACCCAGTAGGACTTTCTTATTAATCAAATGTCAATAAAATGAAAAAAAAACAATAAAACAAATAAAAAAAGCATGTTAAAAAGGTACACACACACACACACACACACACACACACACACACACACACACACACACACACACACACACACACACCAAATGGAAGAAGTGTGGATTTAAAATGCTGTACATGCTAAAATGCAGAACACTAACATTTCATTATCCTATGTTCAGGAAAGAATGCTAGAAATGTGACAGGAACACACCATTTTACAACAGTCTACAACCAGCAGCAAAATAAGTGAATTCACTTTGTGAAGATAGTAAATCTAGTGAAATGTGAGAAGTTTCTTTATGTGCACCATTGTAATAATGGAACACATGAAGACTGGCCTGCATCTTTAACATTTAATGGTACCAATAAATCGTTGCTTCATACCTGATGTCTAGAGCACAAGGTAATGTGTCACTAAATACTAAAGTGGTGAAATGAGCATTAAGACTGCAGTAAATACTAAAAATAAAAGTCACACGAGTATTATACTGGGGAAGTGTTTGAAATATATTGCAAAGTTGAGAGATTTAATGTTCTTTTTGTGATTGTAAAGGGTAATATGCCTGCATTCACTGAGCAAAAGGCTTGCAATTTATTAGATTTAATTAAATGCATTAATGAGGTACAAGCACAATGTAGTATTCACACCATCGTAAATGAAGAGGAGGAATGATGGCGTGAGAAAACTCAGTGCTATATGAGGAACTTCGTTAATACATTCAACTATAAAGCACTCTTAGCTGTGAGCAAAGCTAAATGAAGAGTCCAGTGAACTGGTATCCCAAGATATTACAGAGAAAGTCAGACAGCCTGGTGTCCGGGTACCCCTCTCATGGCTATAGAAAAGAGAGTTGGTTCATTCAAGGGATTAAACAACCATGTGAAAAGAGAACATTTTTCACCAACACAATGAATATCTGGAAAAAGCAAGCCAGTGGATGTGTGCCTTTAATACATCCAATGAGTGATGTTCGTTTAAAATATTATGTCCTTCTATTCATATGCTGCTGTATCCATAACATGGCGGAGTCTACCTCTGGTTGACTCATATGTTTGGCCATTTTACAAAAGATAGTTGCTACTGCGAAGGTACGTGCAATGTCCCACATCTCTCAGTGAAAATTGGCCATAAACAGACGTTGGGAATAAAGCAGACGTCAGCATGCACCTCCCGCAGAACTTTTCTGCTGCCTGTGTGACTGCCAGCTCCAGTCATCACTCACTTGCAAAAGTGACTTTGTGCTGTTCGTATTCAGGTAAGTACCCCATAGGGGGCTTGATTATCTTTGCTACTGTGTTTTGGGTTAATGTCAGGTAGAAAGCGCAAGTGTTGGTATGGAGGGCAGATTCCACATAAAGACTCACACAAACTCTTCCTATTCTGTCTAGTCCAAGACCACAACCACATCACTTGTGAAATTTGTAAGGCCTTTTTTCCCAAAACCCTTAGGAGTTGTCTTGCCACATTAAAGTTATATCTAGAGAACCAGTGCTTGAAACGTTTAACTAAAGACATGGACTCGAATCGGGAATCTCGGAGGAGCCACTCACAAAAAAGGCCAAGAAATCTCAGCCTGATCCAAAAGCTGCTCCCTCTTTTCTGACTGTACCCCTCGAGGCCTTGAGGTACCCAGACGGAAGCCATCAAAGAAGTCACTGGCATGTCCCAGAGGGAGTCGCTTGCATCTCAGGTGTTGGGGGGGGACCTAGGCTTATTATTTCTGAGGGCTCGCATGGGGTTTCCCAAATCATTATCCACGAAGATGTTATCATGACATTGTGAAGTGCCACCCGGCATCCAGCCCTCCATCCCTGCATCGCATCACAGACATGTCTATGTCAGAAGCCTACAAAAAGAAGAAGCAAAAGACAAACCATATTGTTCCTTCTCAGCTGTCCATACTGTCTGATCAGGTGCCTGATTGGCAGGCCTTTACTCAAGGCTTACTTAATGCCTTCCTTGCATTATGCCAGGCCTCTGCTCTTGCCAAGGCCCCTTCAGTTTCTACCCCTAAGGGCAAACTAATAACTGGCATCCTCTAAAGAAGAAGATTCTTCAGGGGATGAATCCCTTACTTACACATCCTAAATTGTCTCCCCTCTGGGGTATGCTTCTCCAGAGGAGGATTCAAATGGTACAGATTCCCCAGGGGAAGACATTATCTTTGGGGAAACTATAGTGCAGATGAAGGACTTTTTTAAGTGGGCTGCATTCATGTTACTGAGACTCAAAAGAGGTATTATGACCCCTTACAAATGGAGTCTCCTAACCTGTCTCCAGGTCCTCCTGTGCATCCTGCATTTTTAGATGCCTTCTTGGCTGCCTCTAAAAATCCAGATTCACAATCCCCTGCATCTAAGCACCCAGACAGATTTTATAAAGTCCCTGAATATGCTAAATTCCTCTTTAAGGCCCCTTCTACAGACCCTTCCACCATTTCTGTGGCTACAGATTTTTTATTTTTAGTTATTTATTTATCATTTATTTACCAGTAAAGTCCAACTTAGAACAAAGCCAATTTTCATTGGAGGCCCAGGGAAAAATGCTCCAGATGCATGTCTTTGTAATGTGGGAGGAAACTGGAGTACCCGGAGAAAACCCACATGAACGCAGGGAGGGCATGCAGACTCTGCACAGAAGGCACTCCAAATGAGAATTGAACCAGAGAACCTCTTGCTGTGAGGTGGCAATGCTACCACTGCACCACTGCGCCATCCTTCTCCAAACCTCCAGACTTCTCCCCTCCACTACCATCCTTCCCTCGGACAAGGACAGCAGATTAATGGAACAACTAGACAACAACGTTTATAAGTCTGCCATCTTAGCAGTGAGAGCCATTAATTACCAGACTCTATTGGCCAAATACTTTTTGGCCCTTCTTTCTGATGCTATTAAGCAATTGGGTGACCTCCATGATTCCCCTGTTAAGGCCAAAATCTCTAGTCTCTTAAATTCCTGCAGTCAAGTAACTAAACACTCCATTAAGTATAGCTATGATGCAGTAGAGGGATCCTCCAGAGCTGCAGCCGCAGGTTCGGTCATTAGGAGATATTCCTGGCTCAGGCTGCAGCCTCTCCCTGATGACATTAAGTCAAAACTCATGGATGCTCCCTTAGACAACAAAGTTTTGTTTGGTTCAGCAGCTGATGAACTCTTTAAGGCCCTGCAGGAGAAGGGTAAGGAGCTCCAGGAGCTCAGATGCATTTTTGTCTACACAGTTCCCCGGTTTCAGAGGAACTATCCAGCTAAAACTACATTTGTGAGAAGACCTTCCAGACAAATGCCACCCAAAGGGAAAAAGAATTCCAGGAAGCAGACCCCCCTCTAGGTCTGCTCCCTCTACCCCAGTTCAAAAACAGCCTTTTCAGGCCAAGTCTGATAGTCAGTGACTACCAGCCTGAAAAGGCTTATGTCCAGATACCCCACTCTCCATGCATCTCTCCCTGTCCTTCCCAGGTTGGAAACAGGTTACCCAGGACTCTTGGATCCTCTCTATAATAAAACTAGGATATTTCATGGTCTGAGAAACCAGATCCACTTTCAGAGGCATCTCTCAACCCCCATGAGGCCAAATGGCTTAGTTTCCCATAGTTCTGCAGGACCTTCTCTCTCAAGGCACAATTCAAGAGGTACCTCCTCAATTAAGAGGAAAAGTATTCTACTCCAGGATGTTCCTGATCCCCAGGAAAGAAGGGCCCTGGAGACCAGTCTTGGATTTGTCCCATCGCAACACTTTCCTCCAGGTCCCTTCATTTTAGATGTTCACCCTTCCAACTCTCCTACCCTTGAGCCTCCCTCAGGCCTTCATGGTGTTCTTAGATATAAAAGAAGCCTACTTACACATTCCTATCCATCCCCTTTTCAGGAAATTCCTCCATTTCTCAGTGGGTTCTGTGCATTTTCAGTTCTGTGCTTTGCCATTTGGTGTCTCTATGGCCCCAAGAGTGTTCACAAAGTGCCTAGCCCCAGTCATTGCCTTTGCCAGAATGCAGGGGATCCAACTCTTCCCCTATTTGGATGATATCCTGATCCAGGCCCCATCCCCTCAATTGGTCTTACAACACCTAGACTTCACCATCTCCCTCTTAAGAGGCCTGGGGTTCACCATAAACCTTCACAAATCCTCCCGAGCAACTTCACAGGATCATGTGTTCTTAGGATGCAGGATCTTAACAGGACAAATGATGGCCTGTCTTCCCCCAGACAAGATTCTGTCCCTCACTTCCTATGTCAAGGGGATACTCCCTCTCCAAGCCCTGTTGGCCTGGGAGTTTCTCAGGCTTCTGGGATTCATAGCCTCCACCATCCCCATGGTACCCCTAGCAAGGATACACATGAGGAAATTCCAATGGTACTTAAGGACAATCTGGAAACAACACCTGAACCCCATGGAGTTTATGGTTCCCCTGCTACCATGCCTTTCCAGGGAACTAAATTGGTGGAAAACCCAGATCTTGGCCAACCCAGGCCTTCCCCTATAACCACTGCCACCCAAACAGGATCTGTACACAGATGCTTCAGACACAGGTTGGGGAGCAACCTTAGGACAATAGAGAGAGAGAGAAACACTTGGACCCTGGACCAACAGAGGGAGCACATCAATATCAAGGAGATGAGAGCCTTGATATTGGCCCTCCAAATCTTCAAGGATCGAATCTGGCCAGGGGTGTTGAGGTGGTACACAGACAATACCACTGTGCTGTGGTACATCAAAAAGCAGGGAGGGACAAAGTCCGGTTTACTATCAAAATCGCAAAAAACAGAATAAAATCCGGTCATTATCACAAATCATATCTCCAAAAATCAAAACAATGACGCAGGAACTATGTCAAATATAATGCCAATTTCAAAAAATCGACATTATTTAATATAGTGCCTATATTCCTGCATCTCGCACAACACCACCTAATGTTAAACTTTTAAGCAGTACATACGTACTGCACAACACAGAAATACCCATTTTTGCAGGGGGGCACACCCCCTGCAAATAATATATTCCAATTCCAAGATCGTACTACAGTGGCGAAAAGGGTAATTTCCTGATCCCCACTTTACCGCGAGCTGTGCTCATAATACCAAAGACAGGTGTGCAAATGCTACAGTACATTCACACACCTGTCTTTGGTATTATGAGCTGTGCTCATAATACCAAAGACAGGTGTGCGAATGTACTGTAGCATTCGTGAAACTGAACACTTGCACTTATGCAGGTTAGACGAAATGGGTATCATCCAACTGTTGTTTTTGTCTAACCTGCAATCGAGATTGTGAAACTACACCCAAAGTCCTACCTCCTGTGCAGATTGGCTCTACGGGCATGGGAAATCGCCCTACAGAGACAAGTAAACCTTCTAGCCATCTACATAACTTCTGCAGAAAATGTGATGGCAGGTGCTCTAAGCAGGACAATGACTCAATCCCATGAACAGATGCTAAACAGGGATGTGGTCCTGGACCTGGTCCATTGATGGGGTATACCTCAGGTAAATCTTTTTGCCTCGTCCATGAACAGACAACTCCCAATCTTCTTCTCCTGAAGCATGGAGGGTAGATGCTCTTTCATTTCCTTGGAAGGGGATGTTCACTTATGCATTCTCCCCTTCCTACTCATAAATTCAGAGAGAACAATCACAGATCTTGTTGGTGACCCCCTATTGGCCAAGGCAGCATTGGTTCCTCCTATTACATCATCTAGCCAAGGGCAATCACCACAAGTTACCCTACCGGATGGACCTGCTCACACAGAAGAAGGGAACTCTCATATACCCCCAACTATCTACCCTGAACCTTACATTGTGGGTGTTAGAGCATTGATTCCCTTCAGACACCTTTACACTGAGGACATGCTTCAGGTTCTGCAGGAGGCCAGAAAACCAACTAGCAGAAAATCCTATTTATCCAAGTGGAAGAGATTTTCTGTTTGGTGTCTAAAACAGAATGTCCAACCACTGACAGTAGAATCTCCAGTGGTTTTGTCTTACCTGTGTGAACTGATGAACTCTGGATTGTCTTACTCTTCTATTAAGACACACCTATCCACCATCTCAACATGTCTACCACTCACCCCCTCTAGCTTCCAGAATGGAAGTTAAGCTATTTTTTGAAGGGGGTACTACACCTTAGACCTCCAAGGAAGCCAATCCCCCCCCTTGGGATCTAAATTTTGTTCTGGAAAAGTTAACTCTACCGCCCTTTGAGCCAGCCAAGGAGTGCTCTCTCCATCACTGCACATGGAAAACTATCCTCTTGGTGGCTATTACTTCAGCCAGAAAGGTTTCTGAACTGCAAGCCCTCATGGCTTCTCCTCCTTTTACAGTTGTCCACAAGGACAGGGTTTGTTTACACACTAACCCATCCTTCATGCCCAAAGTTGTTAATGAACTTTCCTTGAATCAGGTCATCAACCTTCCTATCTTCTTCCATTCACCTCAAACCCCTGCTGAAAGGATCCACCACTCATTGGATGTACATAGACAACTCAGATACTATTTGGCCAAGACCAAATCAGTTGATTCATAGGTCAGTTTAGGAACAGTACTGTTAGAGTATTATGATGCAAGATGGCATTCAGTTGCCTATATGTCTAGAATCATCAGGATGTAATCATGCTCAGACAGGGAAAAAGCAATAGTTTTTCTGAATGGATGTTCAGAAAATTTATGTTCCTCTGTGGCAGAAATGTGAAGGCCGAAACAGACCTTAAGCGCCTGGTAACAGTTTCAAAGGCAAGACCAGTGAGTACATCTTCAAGAGTAGATAGGATATTCCTAAAATGTAAGAGTATGGGGTCACAGAAAAAATAGTGATCATGGAAAATGTTACTAGCGGCAGATGCTTTGTTATTAGTACTAATGATATTGAACCAGATGAATTAATATGTCTGTCCAATTAGGAACAGGATCAGAATAAAACTTTAAAGAAGGTTATCCAAGCAATCATACTAGCCAGGATATAATTTAGCCTGATTATATGCAGTGTACTGAGGGAAATTTAGCCCTGCTGAATGAAATAATATTCAGAGGTGCAGAAGTCCAGCCAGCTGTGCTGATATACAGGGATAAAGACTTTGATCTAGGCAACCCACCTTCAAGTAGTCTCTCAACCACCTGCTGGAACTGGCACAGAGCAAACAGGAACGATAGGAAATTGCTTGCTTGACTCTCCCTGAGGACAGAAGGGTGATATGATGGGGGTCATGTGCATTTCATTAGTCCTGGTGATGCTACCAACATTATGATGAGAAAGCCAGTGCTGTGGTAGGCTGGCAAAGTGCATTACGTCATCTGATAAGTAAGGATGTTTCCTTCACAACATTATTGCATGCATATCTGAGTGACATTAGCTCAACACATTAATGGGAAGCAGGGCTAAAGCAACAGAAAAAGCCATTGTGAACCACAATATGATACCGCCTCACCTGGGCTGTCCACCTGGCAGTATATGACCAGGAAGCAAGGTCAGCAGTGGCAGTAGTGAGAGGAATGAAACAGCAAGGATAGCAATTCCTCTTCCTGAAAACCAAGGAAAGTTCAAATGAGCAGAAAGGATGTGCTATTATATTGGCCAAACACAGATATAAACTTAAAAGATAATACAATTTTGTGACACCAGACAGGAATATAGGGTTGGGAGGGTGGCCTAATGGTTAAGGTGTTTGCCTTACAAACACAAGGTGGTGCAGGAGTTTGAGTCAGGGAAAGGGATAAATGGCTAAGCTTAAAATGGCTCGCAAGGGCAGTTAGCTTAGTATGAACCTATGAAGCAAAGTAAGTGGACAGTATGGTCTGACAAATCTAAAGTACTGAAACCATGAAGTAAAGTTGGCATTGACTTGTTCACACTTGAAGGAAAAAAGATGTCTTGGTACTTGACGATTATTTGCATTATCATGAAATGGCACTATTAAGACGCTGCTGCTGTTATGTCCAGGTAGACATTAAATGACTCTTTGCACATCTTGGCATCCTAGATGTGGCAATGACTTACAATGGTCATCAATCCATCTGTGCTGAATTCAGAGACTTTACAAAGATTTATGACTTTAAGCCTGCAAACCAAGCCCAAATTCCCAGCAGTCAAATGGTTTAGTTGAGAACAGAGGGGAGACTGTGAAGCAGCTATTTAAGAAAGCAGTCTGTATAAAGGCATATCTTTATATCGCATTATTAAAGTGGAGGCTGGCTTCTTTGTCATGTGGTCTTTCATCAGCAAGACAAGCATTCAGCAAGAATCCAAAAACCAGAATGTCAGATATACTCGCAAAAACAATGTGAACTAAACAATGTGATCCCAGAAAAAAAACTAAAAGGCAAAACTTCTACAGAACAGAAACTATGACAAATGGTCAAAGGTTTTGATTCATTTGCAACCTAATGAAAGAGTGAGATTGCATGACAGCAAAGAATGGAACACAGGCTAGAATTCAAAAAGCTTTTGCACCATGGTCTTACTAGGTACAAACACCTCCAGGGATGGCTTTCAGTTGATAATGAAGATCTTTGTTGTTAATCCTTGAGATAGAATAAGCCATAAGCACCACCTGAGTCTGAAGTAGGAGACATTTCAAGTGATCCAGAGTCTGAACAAGTTATTCCAGAATCCAACGTGAAGGAAATAAATGAAAATAAAAAAAAGTACAGCAGGTACGGTCATCAGATTAAAATACTTCAGAGGCTAACAAAACAAAGGCAACAAATTAGATGTAAATAGCCACGTCAAGAGAAAAATTACCTTATAATGCTATAAAATGTAAAGTTTGTATATATATATATATATATATATATATATATATATATATATATATATATATATATATATATACTTTTTAAAGTCGAGTGAACCCTACTGTTGTCTGTGCAGGCTCATATTCATGCAAGCATCACTTATAATAAAATAATTAAATGTGAATGCTAGCTCTGTGTCTTTATTTTGCTACTGAAGTCAACCAAAAATAAAAAGGTAGCATGCAAACATCAGGCTAATTATAATTATTAGTTACTAAGGTATTTCTATAAAATGTATATAATATATTTGTATTACACTGCATGTGGAGCTTTTCTCCCAGGGCATCTTCTGAAAATGAGTTCTGTAGACCCCATCAGTCCACCCGGGTAAATAAATGTCAAATAAATAAAACATAATAAGTGAGCAATGGGACTAAACCACATTATTATGGAATCAAGTGGTTAGTTATTAAAATTTACCTCAAGAGTGAAGCTGAAGAAGTAATTTTAATTACCTAGTAGCAAACCATGTCTCTGATAGACAAAGGCAGACAGTAACTATGCCCAAACTAACATATCCCCCATCCCAGATAACTATTAGAAAGTTCCCAACATCCCCCTTCCTAATAAACACCCATGATACACAGGGACATAATTGGCTTGTGAGGCTAGGCTTATGAAGGCTGTGGTGGTTGTTAGCCTAGTATATGCCTATGAACATATAAAGAATAACAGCCCATAATAGTGGTGGTTAAGTCGTGAAGCTTTTTTTTTTCTTATTATTTTTTATTCTGCATGGACAACATTATCTAATAAAACTTATCTAATAAAAAGTGTATTGCCTTGCAGTTTAAGAAAATTCCATTCAATTTGTTTCACACATGGTAGTTCCTGTTCTTGTTTATAGTGATTAAGTTTCACTGTCTACACAGATGAAATAGATTAACTAATGTTATGATACAGGTAGAAGCAATTAGCTATTTAATCACACAGTCACAGTGGCTGTTTTTATCATATTATGCACTGAAATATAAACAGCCTTGATCACATATAAGATAGATGTAGAGTATTTCATATTAGCTGCAGTTGCATATTGACAAATAATAATGATATAGATAACTATTACTACAGGATGTCAGTAAACTGCACTTAAAAGTTTCATTTGCAAGATGTGTGAGATGAATAATATAATTATTTCCAAAAACCTTAGGTTTTGATTATGATGCAAAGACAATTTTGTTATCCAAACTTGTCCATCTTGCTTATTACTATTTTTATGTTTAAAAATCTTTCTTCTTGCACATTCCCCCAGATTTACCAAACTTCCATGCAGGACTTGCTTAGTCCTGCATGGAAGCGCCTGTGTAGGAGAATGATGGCAGCACGCCATGCATATTAATAAGGAGCGCTACCCGAGCTCCTAAGCTTACATGGAGCGTGTACAAATGCAGGGGGCATGTCTGAGAGCAGAGATCTCAGAATAAACATGCCCCTGCAATGTAGAGCAGCAGAAAGTGGTAAGAAATGAGCGAGATCACTCATAAGTTGTCTGCATATCCCCACCAACAGTTCCCCATGTGTACAACAGCAACAGTACATAAAAATCAAATGAAGAAACCCCCTTTTTTTATTAAAATCTGAGTACAGCTAACCATAGATGCATGGGTGTGCCCATCGCTTAGCTACGGTTAAAGCAGTGTAAAAGGCTGAAGAGGATAACAAGGAAGATATATGCAAATGGAGCAGCACAGCAATAGTGTAGTGGGCAGAGCATTCGCCTAATGAGCAGGTCTTCCCGGTTCGAGTCCCACTGCAGCACAGTCTATTTTACATGGCAAAGCACATTATAACCTATATTTGTGTTGCAAAACCCACTAAATAACATATTTATAAACTGGAGTACTGCAGGAAATGCACATGTGAAGTATCAGTGTCAGAATGACTAAGGCACTAGTAAGCAGGTTTAAGCAGAAATAAGCAGTAGTTAGTATATGTAAGCACTAGTAAGCGTGTTTCAATGTATTTGTGCAGGGGTAAGCACTGCCTACATAGGTTAAGCAATGTAGAAGCTAACTAAATATAAGAAACTGTAACCCCGTGCAAACCTGCTTACAACTACTTTAAAGTGCCTTAATCACTCTGTATCCAATGGCCCATGTTCTGCCCAGCAACAAAATAAACAGCCTCTGCAAGGCTCGAACTCAGGACTCTGCACACCATAGACAAAGTGATTTAACACTAAGCCATAACAGATATACATAAATCTGATGTTTTCAGAAACATATCATCCAGCCCAGTCATGCAACAATACAGAGAATGTATACCAACATCTAAATGTATGTGCGTGTGTAAATATATTAATATCTAAACAGATAAACATATATATGTAACGATATATATATATATATATATATATATATATATATATATATATATATATATATTTAGAAATATATACATATGTATAAATATATATGAACATATATACATGCAAATGCCTACATCGATGCATATATATGTCTACACCTACATGTCTACATATACACAGCAAGGTACATATATGTACGCAGATATATATCTATGTATGTATATACGGACATAGTCATATATATGTAAGCAGATATATCTATATCTATATAGGTATATGTGGTCATACATCTGTAGATGGCAATGGTAGATTAACAAAAACCAATATGTCCACATCCACTGTTAATGGGGTTGAGAGGCCCCAAACAATATACGCCTTGTACGATTAGGCATAGCCCCCCCACAGCCAAACACGTCCACCCTGCAATACACTACCAAGTGTTGCAGATCCCATAACCAGGGCCTGACATGACATGGACACAAGATATTAAAAGTACTACATCCCAACTGTATGATGTAAGGCTGGTATTGGTAACATATCATGCAGTACAGTCTGGCTCCCATAAGAAATTTAAAATGTGGAAGCTATCAACATCTCCAGGATACATATACACAGACACATATATGCAGATACACACACACACACACACACATATATATATATATATATATATATATATATATATATATATATATATATATACATATATTTGCATATATATAGATATATGCCCTGTTACCCTGTTAACATTGGAATACCTCAGGGCTCTCTTCTCAGTTTTTATTAATGATTTAAATACCAAAATTCCACAAGCCGCCTGTATACAATATGCAGATGATTCTACTTTAATATGTTCAGCTGAGTCCCTTACCTCTCTCCAGACCCTCACCCAAACAGTATTTAATCTTGTTGAAAACTGGTTCATACAACATTGCCTCCTTCTTAACCCCAAAAAAACAAAATTATTGCTTTTTGCTTCTACTCAAAAGTCTGCACAAATTCACTTCGCAGTAACCTCCAACAATGGAACTATCATAACTCCAGACACTATAACCCGACTCCTAGGAATTACAATAGACCACAACCTTAGCTATGATGATCATATTAATACTACTATAAAATCTGTCAACAGAAAGCTTGGCTCCCTTTATAGAATCAAACGCTTCCTTACACCAGAAGCTAGAACTACTATAGCCCAGACCCACCTTATCTCTACCCTGTTCTATGCTTCTGCCATTTATACCAATCTGTCTAAAAGCAACCTTAGCAAACTTGCAACCAGCTATAACAACATTGCCAGATTTGCTATTGGTACCCCTTTCAGAACCCACCGCTGTCTCAACCTCAAACAACTAGGATGGTTAGAACTGCAGAACCACCTACTTTATCAACAATACACCATCACCCAAACGATCCTTTACCACCCCAAGAATACCCGAATTCTCAGTAATCTGATTACCCCATATAAAAATCTGCCAACACTACTCTCAGCTAATAAGCTTCGAGTTTCCACTATTAAATCAAACAACCAGGCAGGGGAGTCACTATTCACTAACACAGTGGGAAAAACCTTGAACCTGCTTCCAAAGGAACTCACATCTCTTTCTTCCACACTGTTTTTCAAAAAATACCTTAAAGAATACCTTACTACACACTGGCTATGTCCCTGCTCTAACCCTAATATCTAAATCCCCATCTCACTCTCCCTAGACTTTTCTGCTCTGTTGTTCTTTTACGTTTACCTGGGTTAACCAGTGACCTTGCCTCTGACTAGTATTTAACAAGATTTCCTTCCTAGTACTTTAAAAGAGTTTTCTTATTCTAAATATGCTATCCTCCACTGTACTAGATATAAATTATAATGTCTGTACATCTGTAAAAAAATATATATATATTTTTAACTTTTGATTTCTGTTTGCTATTTGCATGTAATTATATATGTCACTGCCTATGCTTGGAGCTTTTCTCCCCGGGCCTCTACTGAAAATGGACATATATCCAGTTAGACTAGCCCGGTCAATAAATGTAAAATAAATAAATAAATAAATAAAATACATGTGACTATTACATACACACACAGATATATGTACAGTAAGATACATATGTAGAAGGTGCACAAAATATGGAACAGTCACTATGCCTACAGTTCACACCTGAACAACTGGACACTGTATGGGCCACCCATACAAATGACAATCATTGCCTGCAACATATACCCACAAAGAGGTCATAGGAAAAAACACCACACACAGGTTTGCAGGAATGGAAAACCTTTATTTGTGTACTATTACAGTTCTATATACTATTGCTACTGTAATTGGGATTGTCTTCACAGACATGGTGTGTGTGGGAGGTCACATCTGCTTTCCACATGTGTGCCATTGGCTACTGGCAGACATCCTAAGGACATCATAGTAAAATACCGCTGCTAGCACATACTGCCCCTGTTGACTGCAGCAGAGATATTGGCCAATATGTGTGGACATTCTGACACACTCTGTGCAGTCCAGAGGTATACACAGAACCCCTTAATGCAAATCATGTGTACCATGCCTGACAATATGGATGTTAACAGCCATGTAGATGGGTGTAACACATAACGACTGGTGTACATATGCCACCATAGGTTATGCATTCACACACCCCTGTCTGGCCTGACATGTAATAACCACTGGTACAGGGGTGCCATGGCCACATACTACCCACTAGATATTGACATACATCTGTACAGCATCCCACTGCTCTGTCTGACATACATGAATGTTAAGGGAGGCCCGGCAGCAGTACATCTGGCAAGTATCTGCACATGACATCTCACTGGGTAAGTACACTAAGCTGCTAGGCATGTAACAATGCACTGTGCAGGCTACAGGCAGACTAGCTCAACACTGGGCTACATCTCCTATGGGGGTATGCACATGTACCTGCATATATAGCAGGCTGTACAGGCATGTCACAGCACAGGGTAAGATACACCTGTGTGAAAGTGCATAATCACAACCAATGAGAACACAGCCACAGCCACATATGGCAAGCTAGCATAATATTACAGTATATGGACTGTCTGTTCAACACCATCCTCATATGTGCAACTCACACACTAACACTACATATAATGGGCCGCTACACAGTTTGGTCTGATGGCTGACTGTGTGCATGGCCCTACAAACATGTAAGCCGATAAGGTAACATACAGTGGAGCAGCATGTAACATCAGATAGGACAGGACCTAGGACGATGACAACTACCACAGTCTGGACACAGGCCAAGGTACATATTACCAATACACACACTGTCGACATTCACCATAAGTACACAGACTTCAGTACTGTACAAACAACCACAGTATGTCCAGGTTATGTCATCAAACATAACCCCTACTGTACATAACATGTGTAGCAGTCTGATATCTCACTGGCTTGTTATCAGATATGATGACACTAATTATGGTGTACAGCACATATGCACCTCTTAATGTATGACATATGTACAAAGGCTGACTGTGTTGTGGCTGGAAGCACATACACAGGGCTAATATTGACACGTTACTGTGAAAACACCATACATTTACTGTTGTAACAGGGTTTGTTGCCACATATGTCCTATGAGGGATATGAAAGTCAGTAACTGCCATGGTTTGACCATCTACAGACTGCAATCCTCACACTACCTTCTGCAGTTCACAGATACATGTTCTGTGGGTAACACATGACACCAAAGGCACCACACACTGCCCAGTCTGTAGATGACCCTACAGATGGGGAGTCCTCATAAACATACAACTGACATGGCAGGTATTCATACATGTAGGACAGTCATATCCCCACACACCCTGTTAAACCAACATTACTCCGAATGCAGTATAGCAGCACTTACAGTCTGTACTCAGGTCAGGCACACCCCCTCCTGTGTGTTGGACTGTTTCCACAGTGTATGTTGTCAGAGGTAAATCCCCACTCCATCTGAGATGCTGTTTGCCAAACAACAGAACGAGTTCCTGCTCACAGTGAATGAAAAGGACAAACACAAACATGATGTTCCTAGATATTGGAGTGTTTTTCCATGCAACTGGCTATGGGAATGTTACCACAGCTGTTCCACATGCAATCAGCTAGGGGAGGGCTGCAATTCATGCAGAGGCCATCAGCTGATCATGAACATTACCTAAAATACACATGCTGCTGCTTAAGAAATGCAGGTATAGGTCTCCACATCCACCAGTGAGGGAGTGAGAGAGGCAGACAGAGGCATTGATAAGTCAGGGAGGGGTGGGAGAGTAAAACCTAAGCATGTTTGTGTCACACACCTACCAGCACAGGGTATCAAACACCTGATGACTATGTAGTGCTGTCACAGTCTTATGCAGTTGTTGGATGCGCCACATAGGTTACCTGTTGTGGAGTCTGCAGAACATATATGTGATAGTGAGTGACATCTGCAACAGGGATATGGAAGCTATACGGAAGGTGATGTACAAGTGCCTGTCCACATGAACAGGTGCCAGCGTCAACAGAGCCACACTCTCACAGGGACGCACACACTTTGACACACTTGGCAGGGTCAGGGATACAGCTCATCACTAGTGAGATTGCCAGAACACATTACTGTGCAGGTATCACATGCACCACATGGGTCATATGGAGGTTATATGGGCAAAGGGTATGGGGAGGTGTCTGAAATCAGACAGCATGCTTCAGTATGCCACTGGGGATTGTAGTGAGTGTATATGTGATCATACGCATTATACAACACACACAAACATGCAGGGTGCCAGTACTGACATGCATGGGTGCATTTCTGCACAATATGTGGTGGTCGGCTGTGCCAGATGGCTATACAAGGCTAGGTGATGGGTATACCTTGGCATCAGGCCACATGACAATGGTCTGAATTGTGGCTTAGGCCTATGGTTTCTGCATTTGCCCACACAGGTGGGTATTGTATCCACCATCCCATCATCTAGGTGGCTATTACGTGTGGCCAATACTATACATCGCTTGCCATGTATGTGTTCCCTAGTCCATGACATGGATGGTGTCTGGAATGTGCACACCTCCCACATGCATGTACAGTGACATGTGAAACTGTACCTGGGTGTTGGGCCCATGTTGTGTACACAGATTATCATCAGATGTACCAGTCTTGGCCACCTGTGGTAGGAACTGCTAATGGACAGCAAATTAACCCTGCACCTACATTGATAGCATGCTAATGGCATTAACTGGCATCAGTGGCATTTGTCCATACAGAGCATGTTTTTAGGCATGGTATGTCGTTTGTGGGTCACATGTGATGGCACCACAGGTGTTGCAGGTGTCCAGTGGGGTAACATGGGGAAGGTGCACTATCTGCATGTATGTGCCTATTGGACAGATGAGCAGGGTGCCATGCTCTCTATGGGCCACTGCAATAACTCCATCGTTACTATCAGCGGCCAATATGTAGTGTACTACACACATGTTGGCTGTTGGCTAGGCATGTGTGTGTGTGTGTGTGTGTGTGTGTGTGTATGAGACATGGGTTTAGTGTGTGCTCTGGGTAATACTGGGGTTGCTAACTGTGATTGCCTGGCCGTGATGTCACATGTGTGGATATGGATTTGCACCCCAGCCTCTCGGCTATTTCACATCTGTTATCCCTGTACAGTGGACATTGTGATATAGAGCCACCATAAAAGACATTTGTAAAAACCCACCCCACATTGGGCCCAGGTGCCAAACACCCACACCCACCTCCACACAGGATACAAGTTACAAATACACACATCTGTCATGTCTGGGAGTTGAACTCCTACATAACTAGTTTATTACACAACAGCACTACGCAGTTATAGTATGTGCCATGGAGATTACTGGAGTACTCCTTCCCCAAAGGTGTATTTCATATTGGATGACATCAGCAGGACTGCCAAAGTAGGTCATTGGATATGTACTGAGTGTGACTAGCCTAAAATGCATTGCTCCCTACACAGACATTGAAACACACACAAAACATCCACAAACATGCGTGGGTATAGAGCCCCTTAGAGAGATTTATATCATACTACAGCAGTACACAGTTATGGCAAGCGCTGCAGAGATTACTGGGCTACATTCTTCCCAGAGGTGTATTTCTAAGTGGATGACATCAGCATCCTTGCCAATGTAGCGCATACAAATTGTATGGAGTGTGACTACCCTAAAAAGCATTGCTCTCTACACAGACAGGGTCAGACAGACACACACACACTTGTCTTGTCTGGGAGTAAAACAGCTAGGTGGATGACATCAGCAGCCTTACCACAGTAGAGCATTTCAATTGTAGGGAGTTTGACCACCCTAAAAAGCATTGCTCTCTACACAGACAGACATGCATACACAATCACATACACAGTTGCCAAGGCTGGGGTTAGAACTCCTACCTAACTAGTTCATCACACTACAGTAGAACGCAGTTATGGGACATGCCACAGAGATTACTGGGATACAACTCTCCCAAAGGTGTATTTTACAGTAGATGACCTCAGGCTTGTCATAGTGAGGCTATGGGGAGGGCAGTGTGTGTGTGCATGGGCCATAACTCATTTATCTATGGGTTGACACACCACATGCGGCCACAACCTGGGTCATATTTCACAGGTACATGCATACAGCTGCTAGATGACTACTTCCTTGAACAGTCATGTTGCACAGCTGGCACGTGCACCACATGCTCTGTAATGCTGACAGATACCAGTGGCTAGCATCTGCAGTGTGTGATATCAGACCCTCGTGTGGTTGTGGCCCTTTGGCTGTGTGCTGGGTGGGAGACCCCTGGATGGCTCCTTGTCACAGTGACCCTCTTCCACACATCTATGTATGTCTTCCTTTGGATTATTATAGTGTGTTGTCCATACATATATGCCTGTATTCCTATCCACTGTGTGTGCAAAGCATGTGTGGTGCATACTGAGGAGTGTCTGCACTAACATCTGTGGCTGCCAGATATGTCCAGTCCACTGGTGTTTGCAGACATGGCCTTCATGTGTTTAAGTGTGTGAGCATGCCCAGTATGACCTTTCAGTATGTTGTTGACTGACATTGCCTTCATTACTCTAAGTGTGTGGGCATGCCCAGTATGGCCGTCTGTACTGAATGTGTGGATCGAGTACAGGTAGTTTGTACTGCATGCTGACCTTTGTGTTGTACACCTACAGGTAGCATGCTGTCTCTGCAGAGTATCCGTTGATCATTTGGCATGGACTGTTACTACATTTCTCCATAGGATGGGCGGCACACCTGACTATTTCTACATTTCTACACAGGATTGGTGGGGCACACCTGACTGTTACTATATTTCTATGTAGGCTGGGGGGCACACCTGACTATTTCTACATTTCTACACAGGATTGTGGGGGGGCACACCTGACTGTTACTATAGTTCTACGTAGGATGGGGGGGCACACCTGACTATTTCTACATTTCTACATAGGACTGGGGGGCACACCTGACTGTTACTACATTTCTACATAGGATGAGGGGGGCACACCTGACTATTTCTATGTTTCTACACAGGATCGGGGTTGGGACACACCTGACTGTGACTACATTTATACGTTGGATGGGGGTGCACACCTGATATTTGTACACATTTGCTAGGACTGTACTGGTATGTCGAGTACTCCATTTCAGTCTGTTGTCTTACCTATCGTGCTGGCTAGAGGCATACCAGTGTACTACAGAGCTTAGCTTTTAATTACCTACATATTAGTTTCTGACTTCCTACCCTTTAGAACTGACATCCTACTGCCTAACCTCCTGTAGTATGTCTGTGCAGGCCTGGGGGAAGGGGGTTACCCATAGGCCTCATTCAGAGGCCATAGCACAGCTTTTGTTTGTGTTTGTCTACACCTGTCCTGCTGGCTGTGACTGTTGTTGGGTATGTGACCCCCCCAACTGGCATGTGTGAGTCAGTTACCTTGTGGGTGTCCCAGTATTGAGGGTGGTGCTGTAGGGCTGCCTATGTCGGATGCACATAGTACACTCCCTACACATGGTTAGGCACAGGTAGTGTAATGTTTGGCATCCCTTTTACTGTATGTGAGAGTCGGAAAGAGGTGTGATTCCCTGGGTTCCTCCTGTGTCAGTGTATGTGCTATGCGATGCCTCTTTGCCAAGGCCAGGGCATACTGGGCACACCTCCTTCTGCCAACTGAGGCAGGCTCAGGTTGTTCCTCCTCTGAGTCACTCTGTGCCTGTGCAGGCCTTGGCAATGGTGGGGGGCTGTGTGGCCCTGGCCTGTGCTGTTCCTGCTGCAACTGTTTCCGCAGGATCATATTGTGTAGCAAGGCACATACAAGGACAATTTGGGTACATGTAGCTGGTGAGTACTGCAAGGCTCCATCAGATGTGTCCAGGCACTGGAACCATGACTTGAGCATCCCAAACACATGCTCTACTATAATTCCGGTCTGTACGTGTGCCTCAGTGTGGAGTTCTTGTTCTGGTGTGTGTGCATTTCTGATGGGTGTCATATCCAGCATCCCCCACTAGGTGACCATGAGGGATGTCCCCATTGGCAAATCTCTGGTACAGCTGCATCAGATGCCAGGTGTGGGAATCGTGACAGCTTCCAGAGCAGCGAGCACACACATTCATTATTATGCCTGGGCATCGCACATGACCTGGAAGCTGATGGAGGGGAAGCCCTTGCGGTTGATGTAGACCCTACCCCGCTCACTGGGTAGTGCTTTGATGCATATGTGCATGCAGTCTATAGCACCCACTACCTCAGGTATTCTGCTGTTTGGTGGAACAGTTGCATATTGCTGGCCAATGTCTCACGGTGTTGGGGAAATATATGTGCTCACCGACATGTTCTGACATGGCATCCAAGAACTGGTAGAGTACCCTGAATGCTGATGCCTGTGAAATCCCCATCATATCCCCAATTAGCCTTTGGAAGGTACCTGTAGCTAGTATTCTTAGGCCTACACATACCTTGGTATCCACTGGGAAGGGGCTCCCCACTGTTAGTTCTGTGTGTGAGGTGTGGCCAGCACAGCTCAACAGTTTGCTGTAGGAGGTCCCTGTCCATCCTATAGCACTCCACTATCTCCAGCTCATGTAGCCCCTGGTAGGTTACCCTGGGTCTGTACACTCTTCTCTGTCTCCTCACTGTGGGTTGGTCGACAGCATTCACATCCTCACCACCCTCAGCCTCTTCCACAAGTTGTATGATAGCTATTGCAGCCCCTATCATTTTGCTGTTGTGAGTGTTAAAAGTTCCCCGCTTGTTTACACTGGTGGTGTAGAGTGTGGGAAAAACCAAAGGGGAAGGTGTTTGCTTAGTTTATAGTAGTGTTCTGGGCTGGGCTGATCAGCTGCCTGTGTAATTGGCTGATTCTGATACATTTCACCTGCCAACTAAGCTAGTTCTCCTTGATTACCTTCCTACTGCTGTTTTCCCTTCCCATTGCCTTCCTGTTTAAGCCCATGTGTGAGCCGCACAAACAGAGTGCTCAAATGTGCACATTGCTACTATTTCCTGGTTTAACTTCTTTTTTCTTCCTGTAAAACCCGGTGCATGGTGCACACTCCCGCTTAGACTTTGTAAAGAGTGCTAGCAGGTTTAGACACACCCTCTAGCTTAGATGTGCTAAGCTAGGAGCAAACCCGAGCCACAGAGCTCCAATCTGCTTATAGTATGCATGCTTGACACACACACCCCCATGATGTTACCTAGCACTAGGCTATTCCTACTCTTACATTGTTGGGACCTGACTCACATGCTGGGGAAAACTGGGATTCACTATCCTTCCCCTTATTTGCATAGAAGTGCCTGCTAATGCATAGTTACATGTCTCACACTGAGCCTCCCCCCTTAGCAACTACTACTCACTGGCCATGTTGTCTTCTGCCTGCCACTGACTTGTATGGCAGAATACTGATTTTAGTTAGAATGCTTAATTTAGGTTCATTTTGTTATTCCCCCCCGATCCCATTTGCGCGCCGCTGCCCTATACTTAAACAGCCGAGATCGGCTAAAAAAAATAAAAGTTGATTTTTGTATTTCTTTTTTATGTTTGCAATGCCAATGGCCTTATACTTGGCCATTGGCATGCTTACTACATGATATGCAGCCTTTATTTGGAGCTGTCACAGCTCCATTTTTGATTTTGCAGAAATGAACTCGGTTACTAACCGAGTACATTTCTGCAGATAGCACTAGTCTTGCACAGACGGTTGCAAGTTTCCTGGATTGCAAAATCACCTCATTTGCATAGATTTCTCCTGCAAATGGGGTGATCTGCATACAAGGGCTTCATCTGTGCAGGATTAGTGCAGCAGCGCTCGTGCACGCCCCTGCAAGCTGTTCCTGGATCGCACGGCAGACATATTGCCTGCTTGAGCTCCTCCACTGATCTTGCACTCCATGCAAGCTTTTGAGAATCCAGGGGATTGTTATACAATTACCTGTAACTTATTAACTACAGGTTATTATTTATTCTCTCTCTCTCTTGAGATTTCTGTCATAGGGACTCCACCGGACATCCAAATTAACAAATAAATACATAAGTACGTGCACATATACTTATTTACATAAATAGTTTATGTTTGTTCATTCTGATTTTGCAGTGGATGTTCATAAACATAAAACACTTTGCTACCGTGTTCTAATTATTTAACACAACCCTTCTATTAGCCTACATGAAATATTTTGAAATACATTTCTGTCATATCCATACCAATATTTTTTTTGTACCTGCGTTACACAGTGCCATGGCCAGGGCAATGGGATGTTATCAGTATTGGGTACATGAGGGAAAATTATAAGTCTATACACTGACAATTTTTTTCACACTGTTTGCATACAGAGACAGGCAGGGTTACCTTCAAGTGGCATATATTCCCTGTAGCGTGCATACCTTGGTCAAAAAATGGGAGCATACTTCCTGAAAAACATTAGGCACCCTGGGGCTGAATTCATAAATGTTACCACAATGTCTACACCTCACAGTAACCTTTGAGAATTCATAGACATCCCTATCACAGTGCTTTTGCGTGAAGACGTTCAACACCAC